>NW_006921757.1:824560-828166 GCF_000298275.1 Orycteropus afer afer | reverse complement strand
AAATGACATGGTCACTTTCTCAGTTTGTTATGGGTCTTTAAGGAGGGTGCTATTCAGTTTCCATGTATTTGCTTTTTTTGCCTTGATTTTCCTATTGTTTGATTTCTGATTTTATAGAATTACTGTGATTCTGTGAGTACTGTGATCTGAGAAGACACTTTGCGGTATTTCAGTGTTTTTACATTTATTGAGGCTTTGCTTTGTGGCCTAACATACGGTCTGTTCTGGAGGATGTTGCACATGGGCTGGAAAAGAATGTATGTCGTGTTTTTGTTGAGTGAAGTGGTCTGCATATGTCTATAAAGTCAAGTTGGTTGGTCGTATTGTTTAGTTCTTCTGTGGCTTTGTTGAATTTCTTTCTAGTTGTTCTATCCTTCATTAAAAGTGGTGTATTAAAGTCTTTCAGTATTACTGTGGAGTTATCTCTTTCTCTTTTTAATTCTGTTAAAGTCTGATTTCTGTATTTTGGGCCTCTTTGATTTGGTACATAGATATTTATTATGGTGATGTCCTTCTGATGGATTGATCCTTTAATCATTATATAATGTCCTTCCTTGTCTCTTATGGTCATTTTTGTCTTAAAGTCAATTTTAGGAGAAATTAATATTGCCACTCCTGTTCTTTTTTGGTTGTCATTTGCTTGGTATTTCTTTTTCCATCCTTTGGTTTTTGGTCTATTTTTATCTTTGTGTCTAAGATGAGTCTCTTGTAGACAGCATATTGGTGGGTGTGGTGTAGTAAATTACCTGGTATGGCTTTTCTAGCCATAAGTCTTCTTAAACTCTAAGCTGGAATTTGTCGTGAGCAAGTGAGGAGAGCTCCTGATTGTTAAAGTTATCCACCTGGGGTGTTTCTGTTGAGAGTGGCAAAAAACAATGTTCTGGGATGTTTGCTCTCTCTCAGGCGCTTAGAATTCTGATGTTATAATTGGTTAATTTAGCCACTCTGCTAGGCTCGAAAGGAGGGTTCCTAGAGGCAGAAAAAGTCTCTCTGACTGATTGCTGAGAAAGATGTATTAATGAGAGAAACACACTCCTAAGAGACACATGCTGCTGGGAAAGAGACTGAGAAAGACTGTTGGCTGAGAGAGACTGAGTGTAGTTCCTGAACTTGAATTGTAGCTTGGTGCTTCCCTAATAAACCCCATAATCTGTGAGTTCTGTGTGGCCACTGCAACGAATTATCGAACCTACCAGAGAGATAGTGGGTGTTGCGGGAGGAACGGTTGGTGCAAGGGCTGGAGGGAGGCAGCATGACTGGCCTCGCAGGAATAGGCCTTGGGCTACTGATAGTGATTCTGTCTTTCTCTTGTGTGGTTAGAGGAGGTCAGAAATTGCAGCCTCCTTGCCTCTTTGGTAGTTGGTATCAGAAGTGGTGGGATTCGTTGCAGTGGCTCCAGACTCATAGAAGCATGGGATTTTGTAAAAGAAAGAAAGAAGTGGCCTGGGAAATGAAACTTTGGCTTCTTAGATGGTTACTTTGGTTGGTGTTACCTATTAAAAGAGATAATTGATTCAGAGGCTAGGGCTTTTGGTTACACCCAGCCAAAGGACCAAGGCCATATATATATAGAATGGGAAGGTACTCAAGGTGAAGAGAGGAACCTGGAATGTCTGTAAAAGGATTATGTGTTTCGGATTATGTGTTTATCTAAATGTGCTGTGGATACTGCATGCTCTCTTACCTACTTGTACATTAGAAATTATTATGGAGTGTGGATAACAGAGAGTGTGTAAGTCTGCCTTCAGCCGATACTTGATTGGATGTGTTAAAAAGGGAAATAGAATTTTCACAGAAGAAACACAGGCTTTTGTTTCAAACCCTGTGTGTAGAGTATAGGGGGCTTAGGTAGAAAACTTGAGCCCCACCCAGTACTACTGAGAGAACAAAAGATCTGCATTTGAAGACAGTACCTACAAAAAAAAAAAAAAGACTGCTTGGCTTTTTGAATTTTGAGCAAGCAGATAGGCTTTGGGTGCATCAAGGCAGGAAAGGCATGGTCCATGAGAGAAGCCCCTTCCAGACTGAAAGTTAAAGGAAGCCAGCGAACAGTCGGGTTGTATGCTACTCGCTTGTGACAGCCTGGGTCCACTTGAGTGGAAACGGGGGAAATGCAGCAAAGAAGAAACAGGCTGATTTTGGTACTCTTTGTTATGATTGGTTAGTTTAGCCACTCTGCCAGGCTCAAAAGGAGGCCTCCTAGAGGCAGAAGAAGTCTCTCTGACTGCTGGCTGAGAAAGACGGGTTGCTGAGAGACACGCGCTGCTGAGAAAGAGACACTGAGAGATGCACACTGCTGGGAGAGAGACTGTTGGCTGAGAGATGGTGGGCTGAGAGAGACTGAGTGTAGTTCCTGATCTTGAATTGTAGCCTGGTGCTTCCCTAATAAACCCCATAATCTGTGAGTTCTGTGTGGCCACTGCAGTGAATTATCAAGCCTAGCAGAGAAGTGATGGATGTTGTGGGAGAAACGATTGGTGCAAGGGCTGGAGGGAGGCAGCATGACTGGCCTCACAAGAATAGGCCTTGGGCTACTAATGGTGGTTCTGTCTTTCTCTTGTGTGGTTAGTGGAGGTTGGAAGATGCAGCCTTGTTGCTCCTTTGGCAGTTGGTCATTTTTCTTATCCATTCTTCAGTTCTCTGTCTCTTGATTAGTGCATTGAATCCATTTACATTCAGTGTAATTATTGATCAGTATGAATTTATTGTCATTTTGTTATGTGGTTTTTTTGAGGGAAGGGGTTGCTGATTTCTTTGTTCATGTAGATTTTCTATGCTGAATTTATTTTGTCATTAAATTTTTCATCATTTCCTTTGTTGCTGTTGTTTTAGTATTTGCTAAATATATATATGCATTTCCTCTTTTTTTCTTTTGATGAGGTTTATTTTCTTTGTGGTTACCCTGTGATTATTTTCTTCACAAGTTTAAAAGAGTTTGTTTTATCTCAAAATTGTCTTGATTTTCTCTCCATTTGGAAGTTCTGTACCTACACTGTGTTTTCCCTCTTTTTGCTTTGTAGTTGTCCTCATTTACAAATTGATGTCTTTGGTTCCCTGTTTTCAGTCTTGTAAGTTTATTTTACTTTGAATAATTCTGTGTCTGTGTTGGTTTCTGTGTTATATTGTCATGTGTGTTAATCACAAGTTGTTGTCTGCTTTTGTTAATTCTCTGTCTGAAGGACTCCCTTTAGCATCTCTTGTAAGGTTGGTCTGGTTTTAATAAATTCCTTTAATTTCTGTTTAGGAATGTCCTGATTTCACCATGATATTTGAGGGACAGTTTTGCTCGTATGTAATTCTTGGTTGTCAATTTCTTTCTTTCAGGGTTTTATATATGTCACCCCATTGCTTTCTCACCTGCATGGTTTTTGCCAAGAAATCAGAATTTATTCTTATCACTTTCCCTTTGGAGGTATCTTTTCATTTTTCCCGTGCTGCTTTCAGGATTCCTTTTCTTTGGTTTTGGTTAGTTTGATTATGATATGTCTTGGTGCAAAAACGGCAAGGAGGCCACATGTTCTGACCTCCTCTAATCTCACAAGAGGAAGACAGGATTACCAGCAGTAACCCAAGGCCTATTACTGCAAGGCCAAACATGCTGCCTCC
>NW_006921757.1:778310-824072 GCF_000298275.1 Orycteropus afer afer | reverse complement strand
CTTGGAGTTTACAAAGACTTATGGGTAGAAAAGCCACACAAAGTAATTTACTACACTGCACTTGGTGATTTTCTTTTGGAGTGTGTCCTGTTGGGGGTTCATTGGACTTCTTGAATGTATATCTTCTCATCTTTCATCGTTAGGAAGTTGCATTCCAACAAATCTTCGACAGTTATCTGTGATTTTATTTATCTTTTCTTGTTCTAGAATTCTAATAACACCTTAATTATTCTGCTTAATGGTATCCTGCATAAATCTAGGCTTTCTTCAATTTTTTAAAACATGTTTTATTGAAATATAATTTATGTATGATGAAATATACAAAACTAAAGTGACATGGCTCAGTACTTTTTTTCTTTTGCAGTGTTCCCTCCCCTACCCTCCCACCCCTATTAACCAACAAAGAAAGTTTCCTTCTGTATATAAAACTTTCCTTGAACTAATACTATATTTGTTCTTCTGTGATTGACTTATTTCACTCAGCATAATGCCCTCCCAGTTCATTCACGTTATGCAGTGTTTTGCAGATTCTACATTTTTCTTTACTATTGCATAGTAGGCTTTCTTCAGTTTTGTACACCTTTTTTCTGATTGATCTTCAGCAACATAGGATTGTGAAATTTGTCTTCAATTTTACTAATTCTGTCTTCAGTTGATTTGATTCTACTTCTTTGCCTTTTTGATATGTTATCTGTTTCTGAAATCTTGATATTAATTTCCTGGATTTCTGTTTGCTGTTTTCATTTGGTTTCTAATTTTTTAGTTTGTTCTTATATTGTTTTCCTAAATTGTACTAGAGTTTTATCTGTGTTTCCCTTAATTTTTGGTGTTTTCTTTGATTTTGTTAGTATTTTCCTTGATTTGTCTCTCAATCTGTTGAAGGTACCTAACTATAATTCTATTGTATTCCTCATTATGTAGTTGTATGACAGGGAGGTTGTCTGGCTCTGTATTCTGGTCCTTTGTTTTTACTACTTTGTCTTGTTACTTTGTGTGAACTGAGATTGTCAGTTGTCTTCAAGACGTTGTGATGTCATTGTATTTATACTTAATTGGTGATAGTATGTTGGTGTATTTCAGACTGGGTTTGTTTCCTTTTGTTTTGTTTGGCTTTATTTTGTTTTGATATATCCAGGCAAGCAGGGCTGGTGTGGTGCTCTGTTTATTTGATAGTTTGGCAGCACTTAGAAAAAAGGAGGGAAAAAAAAAACTTAGGGAGCAGAGCACCTGGACTGTGTTCCTCCTGGCCAAACAGGCAACAGGGAGCAGAGCACCCGGTCCTGGTACTCGTTCCTGCTTACGCAGAAGGCAACTGGAGGAAGGACACCTGATAACAGACCAGTTCCTACTCACCCAGAAGATGTCAGGGAGCAAGGCAACTAGTTCCAGAAGGAATTCCCGCCAGCTCAGAAAGCAGCTGGGGACAAGACATCTGGTCTCAGAAGAAGTTCCTGCTGTCCCAAAAGGGGGCTCAGTATCATATACCTGGTCCCAGCAAAAGCTCCTGCCAGCCCAAAAGGCGACTGGGAGCCAGGTGGCTGATCTCATATCTAGTTCCTGTCTATCCAGAAGACAACTAGGGGCAGGGTGCCTGAACCCAAAAAGTTTCTGGCAGAAAAGTGATTGGGACCAAGGTGCCTGATTCCGGGGAAGGTTCCTTCTGGCTTAAAAAGCAGTTGTGGGCACGGCGTGTCACCCATACCCAATTCCTGCTATCTCAAAAGGTAACTGGGCACAGGGCCCCATTCCCCGAAAATGTTCCTGCCACCCCAGAAGCCATCTTGGTGTGGAGTTACCTGGCCTCAGAAAACATTTCTACTACCCCAGAATGTGGCTGGGAGCAGGGCATCTTGTCCTGGGACAGTTCTTGCCTGCCCAGAAGGCAGCTGGTGGCAGGAGGCCCAGTCCAGGATGGAATTCCTGTTGGTGCAGAAGGTGGGTGGGAGTAGGGGATGGCTGTACTTGCGTTCACCAGGAGGGCATGGGGTACAAGGAGAACAAAGGGAAATACCCTACTTTGCTGGTCATCAGCCACCAGTGTGATTGCCTGTGCAGTCCTCAACAAGCAGATCCAGTTATCAAGGAGCTGCCTAGACCCGAATGCTGCTTGCACATATTCAGAACGGCCGTGCTGTGAGGCTGGCTAGCAGTCTGCAGCTCTGTTACCTCCTAATTCACCATTTTTATTCCATTTCTACAGCCAGTCAGTATTTAATTCACTTCTTTATCCCTCCCTCCAAAGCTTAAGGTTCCAGAATTATCTTCTGAATCTGTTTAAATTGGTTTCTTGTTTCTGTGTCGTAGAGGGTCTGTGTAGTTTTTCTTCCTATTCAGTCATCTTGCTGGAAGTCTCTTGTAGTTTTACTCTATAGTTTTGCATTTTTAGCAAATTCACTTCAGTATTCCTGGTTGCCTGTGTGTGTGTGTGTGTGTGTGTGTATCTGTATCTGTTCTCTAAGTACTTCTTTGAATTAGTTGTAATATCTTTTTTGGTTCAGTTAAGATAAAATTTTTGACACTTTTACTTTACATGAGTTATGATTTTACCTTTTGGAAAAAATAATCCTTTTAATAGGGAACCAGTTTCAGAAACGAGAGAGAAATACAAAACTACTTCTTAACAGTGGACATTAAGAGATCACATAATTATGTTTTTGGAAATCATTGTTTTATTGCCTATTTTACACCCAGAAATGTGAAGAGTAATATGGTTGTGAAACTCTAAAATAAGTGTGAATCTTTCACTGGCAGATCGTCCAATTTCCTGCCCATTCTGAACTTGGTCCACCATTTTTGTTCACTGGCCGCTTTTATTGGGGACAGTACAGCCACCATGGCAGGTAACCTTACTGTAGGAAGAGTCGACATCGCAGACAGGGCACCATTTCTTCTGATAGGCATGTGTCCTCTCTGCAACTCAGTACCTTGAAAATGTTTCATCAGGTGGTTTCCCCGTGGCTGGACTCCTGGAAACCAGGGCTTCTTTATGTGTTGCTTCTCACAACAAGACATCTCCCTCCCAACAAAATCAGTAGACTTGATATATCACTGCAGTGAATTCCATTTTCACAATGTTTTCTGCTACATATGTTTCCAAGTTCCTTCTTAAACCAAAAAACCAAGCTCACTGCCATTGAGTCGATTCTGACTCATAGTGACCCTTTAGGACAGAGTAGAACTGGCCCACAGGGTTCCCAAGGCTACATATCTTTATGGAAGCAGACGCTCTCATCTTTCTCCCATGGAAGAGCTGATGAGTTTGACCTACTGACCTTTTTGTTAGCAGCTGAATACTTTAACCTCTGCACCACCAGAGCTCCTGGGTCCTTTCTTGTTGTTGTTGTTGTTGTTGTTATGTGCCATCGAGTTGGCCCCAACTCATAGCTACCCCTCCTTGGGTTTCTGAGGCAGTATGACTATGGAAGTAGATTGCCCAACCTTCCTTTCGAGGAGTGGCTGGTGGGTTTGAACCACCACCCTTCCTGTTAGCAGTCAGATGCCTTAGGCACTGTGCTACCAGAGCTCCTGGGTCGGTCCTTAATATTTATTTAATTATGACTTCACATGCAGTAAGGAGCTATGGTAGCACAGTGCCTAAGGCATCTGACTGCCAACCAGAAGGATGGTGGTTTAACCCACTAGCCACTCTGCAGAAGCAAAACTTGGCAATCTACTTTCATAAAGATTTACTGCCTCAGAAACCCAGTGGGGATTGCTGTGAGTTAGAATCGATTCAGTGGTGGTGGGTTTGGTTTGATTTGGTGGTTTTCACATGCAGCAGTGCATGGAAATGAGCTCCTTAGAAGCAGGGTCTAGCTTCCACTGAAGTGTACTGAGTTCTGACAGTTTTTGCCTTTCTTCCTTTGTTTGTTCAAAGAAAGGAGAAAAGAAATTGAGGGAGTCCAGGAGCATTTGTTTTGAACAAAGTGGCATCGCTTTCCAGAGAGAGTTGCCGCCAGCATGGATTCTGCTGCCATTCCATGCACTTCTGTTCTATTTCCCGTTCTCTGGGTGCATGTGGATATTGCTCTGTAATTCTATTTCATGGGTCCAGATTGGTTAAATGAGCCCATTACAGGCTCAGCTAAATGAATGTAAGGGTATTTTGAAGGCAGTTGATAAAATTTCTGATTCCCAGGTTGAGGTGTGTGATTGGGTTGTCTAATCTGCCCCATGGCTGCTGAGTGATGTGATAAAACTTGAAATATTTCTGCCCAGCCACAGCTTCACTCCCCACTTCACCATCATAATACTACTTAGCCCTAGACTGAACTCATTTTGTCCTGTGGCTATTGCTTATGTAAACATCTCAAAGTGAGTCATTTGACTAACACAGACATTCTGCTTACTTGTACTTTAAGGCTTTATTTAGCATGCTTCCAACATATTCCGTACAGAATATGTTGTACAGAATTTTGGATACTCTTTGCAGTGTTGATATCCAGATAGATATTCTTGAACTGGAGCTGAGAGTGGCTAAGGCTGGGGGTGGCTTTGGAATGCCCCAGCATGTTGTGGCTCCGTTCCACAGAAATGGTGTGTCAGGAAGAAATGATAGAATTCCCGATATAATATCAGATTTGGAAGGTGCCTGAGAATATAAGCCATTACCAAGACTTCACAGACTATCTGTGTTCATTTGATTGTGTATTACTGCAACATGCCTGTATTCCTCACCCACAGTAGAGCCTATTTGTTTTCTTTTGTATAAAATCCAATCTATTGACTATTGAAGGTTCTTAGTCAACTGGCCCTGACTGCCTTGCTAATGAGCGCTTGTTGAGTGGCCTTTCTTTGTCTTAGGATGCTCCCTGGCCAGGCCGCCTCCTCTCCTCCCTCAGCACATCTCTCTTCTTCCTGGCAACTCCCCCTCTTTATCCTCATGCCTTCTGATCATATTTTCCTTCAGTATTTACATAATCAGTTTTGCACATGCTAATATTTTTTGTTGTTGTTAGTTGCCTTGGAGTTCATTCCAACTCATAGCAACCTCATATTGATTGGTGGATGTTCTCAGTTTTTTTGATATATGTGTAGCCATTTTCCTCACTGGTTTCTACACTCCTGAGAAATGGAGATCTTTGTTATATCTCCTTACAAGGAGCCCTGGTGTCACTCTGTCCTATAGGGTCACTATAAATCAGAATGAACTAGATAGCATAGGAGCTCTTGTGGCGTAGTGCCTAAGGCATTTGACTGCTAACCAAAAGGCTGGTGGTTCAAACCCACCAGCCAGTCCTTGGAAGGAAGATGGGGTGATAGTGCCTCGGAAACCCAAGGAGGGGTCACTATGAGTCGGGTCTGACTCGATGGCAGTGAGTTTTTGGGTTTTTTTTTTTAGATTTGATTTGCCATGTGATGAAGTAAAAAGGATAAAATTGTGCTTGGGGAAAAAAAATTGTCTTGGCTGTGCTGGTTAGTATCTAGAGGTAGCCAGGCTGCAAGGAAGCAACAGAATGGGTATGTGTTTTCTAGAATATAGAGGCAGTATTCTGTAGAGGAAAGATCTCTGGTGGCATAGTGGTAAAATGGGTATCACAATGGTACTTGCTTCACTGAGTTGTGGCGAGGATTCTGTGAGTTAATACATGAAAAATATTTAGAGCAGTTGACATAATAAGAGCTCAACAGAGAGCAGGGGTTGACATGGTGATGGTGATTATTAAGTTGCTTAGCATTCTGCCTAGAACACTGTTCTGCAGGATTTTATCTTTGAAAATTAATAGGGACACATTCTGGTTTGTCATGCATAAACTTGTTTAGTTTATTGCAGGGTCATCATGGACCTCTTTAAAGTATTGAAAAGCAAAGATGTCACTTTGAGGACTAAGGTGCGCCGGACCCAAGCCATGGTATTTACAGTCACCACATATGCATGTAAAAGCTGGACAGTGACTAAAGAAGACAGAAGAAGAATTGATGCCTTTGAATTACAGTGTTGGTGAAGAATATTAAATATACCATGCACTGCCAGAAGAACAAACAAATCTGTCCTGGAAAAAGTACAGCCAGAATATTCCTTAGGAGCGAGGGTGGTGAGGCTTCATCTCACGTACTTTGGGCATGTTTTCAGGAGGGAGACCACTCCCTGGAAAAGGACATTTAAAAAAACAAACTCACTGCCATCAAGTCAGTTCCAGCTCATAGTGACCCCTGCTCGGTTTCCAAGGTGGTAAATCTTTACGGAAGTAGATTGTCCAGTCTTCCTTCCGGGAAAAGGACATAGTGCTTGCTAAAGTTAGAGGGTCAGAGAGAAAGAGGACGACTTCAGAAAGATGGATTGACACAGAGGCTGCAACAGTGGACTTGAACATAGCCGACGATTGTGAGGACGGTGCTAGACCAGGCGGTATTGGGTTGTGTTGTACAGAGGGTCACTGTGAATTGATAGCATCTAATGACAACTGTCATGGCAAGGCACAGAAATAACACTCAGATACTCATTTACAACTAGAGAATCAGAATTAACAATTACAATGTCAGTTCAATGGTTAGAGTCCAAATCTTTAGACTTCAAGCTTTTACCTTTAACAAGAGGTCTTAGGAGGAAGGCCTAACTCGATGTAAGCCCCTTGTAACTAGGATCCAAGGTCAGTGGTGGTGGACAGAAAGTCTCAACAGACTTCCTGTGTTTGTCTCTGCCTTCTCTCAGTGAGTGAGCAGAAACCCTAGGGTTTATATGTGAATTTGTCAGTTCTGCTCCACACAACAAGAACCAGTGTGATGTGAAAGATTAGTATATTACGTCTTTTCTCCAAAGTTAGAGATTAGCCAAGTGACACATCTTTTGTTCAAGTGTAAAATTAATTAGGAGATTGTTCAGACCTATGTCTTAAGGCTAGCTTACAAAGACTGACTATGTTGTATCTTCTTTTATCACAGCATGCCAGGTCATAGTCAAGTTTAAAGTTGTTTACTGCATTTTTTACATGCTTCTGTGTTTCTGTGGCTAAGTTCACAAACTTTCTGAATAATTTTCTCATGATTTATAGGTTTCTAATGACTTAATGGGAGTTCTGGTAGCGTAGTGCCTAAGGCACTTGACTGCTAACCAGAAGGCTGGCGGTTCAAACCCACCAGCCACTCCTCAGAAGGAAGATGGGGCAATCTACTTCCATAGTGATACTGCCTCGGAAACCCAAGGAGGGGTCGCTGTGAGTTGGGTCTGATTCGACAGCACATAACAACAACAACAACAGTGACTTAATGCTCAAGAGCCTCACAAAGATACACATATTTCTAAGTTCACATTATGATTGCTTATACATATGTACTTTGTAAGTACAGTAGTGACTTATACTTTTGAGATTTGGGATCATTATAGAAACATACAGAGCACACACAGTCTTCTACATTGGATAGCTTCCATTATCATCATCATCAATAGTATTTATATTACAAACTCTTGATCTAATTCAAGTTCTCCAATCAAACTCCTCCCTTTCCTGACTTTTTTTAACACCTGTTTATCTCATTTGACATTTAATGTATGCCATCTCTGGCTTGATTTTTAAAATGCATCTGCTTTGTTGAATGACTAAATGAATGATAAAAAGTATTTATCAAGAACTTATTATATGAGAGGTACACAAGAGTTAGAGACAACAAAGGTAAACTATTACATACACAATCCTGCATTGATACACTTACAGACAGGCAAGAGATCGGATATGGGTAGGCAAATGGGACTTTACCCACAACCCTATGTAGGTTTGGCAGATGATATTTCCACATATGTGTGTGTGTGTGTGTGTGTGTAGACTCATTAACAACCTATGATATGCAGATGATACAACTTTGCTTGCTGAAAGTGAGGATGACTTGAAGCACTTACTGATGAAGATTATAAAGACTACAGTCTGCAGTATGGATTACACCTCAATATAAAGAAAACAAAATACCTCACAACTGGACCAATAAGCAACATCACAATAAATGGAGAAAAGATTGAAGTTGTCAAGGACTTCATATTACTTGCTTCTGTAATCAACACCAATGGAAGCAGCAGTCAAAACATCAGATAGCATATTGCATTGGGCAAATCTGCTGCAAAAGACTTCTTTCAAGTGCTGAAGAGTAAAGATAACTCCTTGAAGACTAAGGTATGCCTAACCCAAGCCATGGTATTTTCAGTTGCCTCATAATGCATGTGAAAGTTGAACAATGAATAAGGAAGACCAAAGAAGAGTTGATGCTTTTGAATTGTGGTGTTGGTGAAGAATACTGAGGGTGGACTGCCAAAAGAACTAACAGTTGTGCCCTGGAAGAAGTGCAGCTGGAAATGCTCCTTGGAAGCAAGGATGGCCAGACTTCATCTCACCTACTTTGGTCATGTTGTCAGAAGGGCTCATTCCCTGGAGAAAGGGTATCATGCTTGGTAAAGTTGGAGGGTCAACGAAGAAGGGAAGGCCCTCAATGAAATGGATTGACCCAGTGGCTGCAGTGATGGGCTCAGGTATAGCAAGGATAGTGAGGCTGACACAGGACCGGGCAGTGTTTCATTCTGTCATACATAGGGTCACTATGAGTCAGAGACAACTAACAACAACAACAGCAACAACATATATATGTGCTATAAAAATGTCCATGCATATATAGAGCCAACAAGGGCCAAAGTTATGAAAACTTCTTAGCCATAGCCAAACACCTTGTGGGAGTGGGTCCTGAGCCTTGTCAGGACCATAGTCATGGGGGACATCAAGGTCAATTGGCATAACATAGTCCACGAGACGTTGTTATACATCCCATTTTGGTTGGTAGCAAGTGGTGTCTTACGAGCTTTTGAGTGGCTGTCTAGGTGCAACTGTTGGTCTTTCTTTGTCCAGAGCAAAAAAAGAATGAAGAAAATCAAAGATGCATGGAAACAATTAATCTAAGGGACTAGTGGACCATATGAATCTCAGCCTTCACAGCCCTGAGACCAAGACTATATGGTACCTGGCTGCCACTGCCAACCACTCTGAAATGGATCTTAATAGGAGATCCTGGATAGTGTGGAAGAAAAATGTGGAACAAATCTCAAAATAATAAAAAGACGAGGCTTACTGGTCTGACAGAGACTGTGGAACCCCCAAGACTATGGCCCTTAGTCATTGTTCAGCCCTGGAACTGAACTCACTCCTGTGGCTCCACTTTTAGCCAAACAATAGACAGGCCTATGAAGTGAACAATAACCCCAGGGAGGTACGCATTCCCTAGAACAATGCACCAAGATGGAAAGGGCAGTGTTTGCTCAGGAGGCAGGAGTGGGTGGGAAAGAAGGACAAATGAAATGGTAACCACAAGGAGGGAGGGGGGAGTCGGAAGAACTGCCACAATGTGGGGATCGCAGGCAGTGTCGGAAAAATAGGTATGAACTGTTTAATGGAAAACCTATTTACACTGTAAACTTTCACCCAAATTACAGTAAAAAGTTTATTTTTTAAAAAATAATGTATCCCAAAAAAGTATTATATCTTAGGCACAATGCTGGGTCTTAAGGATACAATATTAAAGAAGACAGATACAGCCTTTGGAGGGTATACATTAAGTTATATCACTGGAGTTGTGACAGAAATACAGAGTCCTGTAAGAGTGTGTACTGATGGTCATAGCCTATTTTTGTGGTCAGAGAAAGTCTGATTTTAAAATGAGAACTAAGGAGTTAGGACAAGATCTTGTTCAGGACTGAAGGATAAAACCATATACAGGAAAGTCCTGAGGTAGATAGGTCCCTGGGTTCAACATGGAAGGGCCAGTATTGGGATCCCATTTAACACTTTCCATACAATTTGTTCAGTGACATTGATTACATTTTATAGTGTGTCAGTGTTCTCATTATTTCAAGATTTTTAATTTTGCCCTAAGTACATTGAAAAATCATTGAAATGGGAGTGAATTAATTAGATCACTTTTTCTAGCTGTTGTATGGAGGTAGAGTTTGAGGCAAGAGGGTCTGTAGAACACTGGTTGGGAAGGACATCACAGAGAACTAGTTGAGGATACATTGGTGGCTGGAACTTCGGTCATGGAGGGAGGAAGAAAAATGAAGTTGATTTTAGTTTGGTAGAAGCACTGGTAGAATTTGGTGATTGGATGAGCAGTAAGGAAGAAGGGTGAAACTGGTTGTCAGACGTGAGCTTTCTAAATGTCTGGCCTGAGTAACTGGTTGACAGTGGTGCTACTTTTCCAGTATGGTAAAAGTTAAGGAGTAGATTTGGGAGGAAAATTAAGAATTTTGTCATCTGTTCAGATTGGCCCCTATGAACCAGTATATTCAAGTGATACATTGGTTTAGAGCCCAAAAGTATAGCTTGGGCTTCATGTATTTAGAACTAGTAGGTATATAGATATGAGTGAACAAAATTCTCCAGAAAATATTAAGAGAAAAGAATACTTAGGCCAAGCCCTTTATCTCCAAAATGTAAGGAATATGGGTGGGGTCACTGGCCAAAGAAACATAAAGAGGAGCTGCCCGAGCTGTGGAGGAAAGCCAGGCAAGTGTGATACAGAAACGGAGAGGGGGCTTTCCGTCCCAGCAGTCAGCTAGGCTGCATCAAGGTCAAGAGGAAAACTTGGAACTGTCAGCGGACTTTCCAGCATGGGTTACTGGTGACCTCCGAGCAGGTTTTGTGTAATGAGGTGGGGGAGGTGAAAGTTACATGTCTTCCCAACTGGATTATAAGCAGGGACTTTTCTTAAATCTCTGTCTGTAGTTTTAAGAGTTTCTTACGTATGTTGTTTTTGTTGTCATGTGCCGTCAAGTCGGACCCGACTCATAGCGACCCCTCCTTGGGTTTCCGAGGCTGTATCATTAGGGAAGTAGATTGCCCCATCTTCCTTCCAAGGAGTGGCTGGTGGGTTTGAACCACCAGCCTTCTGGTTAGCAGTCAAGTGCCTTAGGCACTATGCTACCAGTAGTGTCTATGCCATTTTGAGTGAGTGAGGCATTTTTAGAGCATCCATACTGACATATGCACTGATGGAGGAAGCAATGACAATGGTATGAGATCCTTGGTTGAAAAAGCAACCAGACTTCACTTGTCTTAAACTTATCTTAAACCAAAACTCCTTGCTTCAGTTCTCACTCATGCATTCATGGTATACTGAGGTTTCCCAATGATAGGTTAGGCCCTTGGAGTCTCAATTCTAGGACCCCAAAACAATATTCACATGTGATTACGTCATACCATAATTGCAAAGCTAGTGCAAGGAGGGGACATTATTCTGTATTTTTCCTTAGAAAGAAATAGAATTCCCACTACACCCAAAATACTGCAGTCCTAGCAACATTAAAGATACCTTTCTGCAAGAGTAGTTTCATTCTTGTTTTAGCCAATGGGCACAGGTTTTTCTTGTATGCATGGAATTTTGTGTATATTTTATTAAATCTATTTCTGAACCTGACCATGGGGCTTTTTACTACATACTGATGACTTCATTAGGAACACTTTTTTTATTATTCCCACATCATAATAATATGTGATTTTTGTTTGGTTTTCTACTTATTGTCCATACTTTTTTTTCCCCACTCTGAATCATAATTATATGTCTTAAACCTTTAATCCTCAGGAAAAGGACTACTTAGTTTGATGTCATCAGTACCATACAGCACAGTCCTTAGATTCTGGTATTGATGGGATCATGGATAGCTTTTACATGCAGTGTCAGGTCAAGATGTTTTCCAAGTCTATTTATACACTTTATTACAGTGTCTGTAGTATTTGTTTGTCTCACAATATGTGGAAGAAATATAAAGAACTACCTTGTTTTCCACATATAGCACACCCATAAATAACGCCCCCCTGCATGTAATGCTTGTAGTGCTGCACAGGAAACTAACCCATGAGAAGGTCAAACAATTTGCAAAAAAAAATAAAAGTATACCTTGTGTACTATTTGCATAAATCTACAGTAATCACTCTAGACGATGTTGAATGCTGGCTCTGAAAAACTGGAGCGAGGGTTCTCTGACCTGAATAATGTGTCCATTTATCCAGACAAAGCTGAATCAGCCCTAATGTTAGCATATTGTCTTCTTTTCAAAACAGAAACTTCCCGTTTCTTTCTCTTTTATTTCAAAATTTTTTATTTTAATTGCATCAATATAACTAAGCCAAAGGAAGAAAATAAACATAATCTGTACTGTTACCACCAGTAATGCAGCCAAATGCATGTATGTTCACCTGATTGAGAATTTTTTTTATTTCCTTTTTTTCCCCCCTTATTTTGATGAAAGCTTTTTCAAGACAGAGACCTCTGTGTCTTCTCTGTCAGTTCCTAGAACAGTGTAGGTATCTAGAACATGTTGTTTTTGTTGTTGTTGTTGTTGTTGTGTGCCGTCGAGTCGGACCCTCCTTGGGTTTCCGAGGCAGTATCACTACGGAAGTAGATTGCCCCATCTTCCTTCCGAGGAGTGGCTGGTGGGTTTGAACCGCCAGCCTTCTGGTTAGCAGTCAAGTGCTTTAGCCACTATGCTACCAGAACTCCCGTCTAGAACATAGTAGGTACTTAATAATTATTTAAATTACCTTTTCCCCATCATTATAAATACCTTTCCATATTAATGCCTTTAACCTCAGTTTTAACATCTGCCTCGTATTCTTTCTTACAGATGTACGGCTGTTGATTTAATCAGTTGCCGTTGTTGGGTTTTGCATTATTTGGATGGGATTTTTCCTGCCATAAACAACATTGATCTCTTAAGCTAAATCTTTCCATAGCCATAATAATTCTTTTTGAACAGTTCCATAAAATAGAATATTTTTTAACACCATAGTTCTATAAATCTCTTGAGTAAAACTTTCTCTACCAAATTTTCTATTTTTATTAACTATCTTTAAAAATGTAGGGCTTTAAAAAGACTAATTAAATAAAATATGCTTTAGCTTATAGTATATTGGCTCTAAATTGGTGTATCTGCTGGCAAAAATGAAGGTCTGAAGTACTTTCAGGAGTGCTGAAACTATTTCAGCTGTCTCTCACCTTCATTAACATTGGTGTTGTTTTTTATTTTGTACCCTACAGTTTGCTTGCTGAGTTTTCGTCCTCCGTCCTTTTCAGAAGGCTCGTTCTTGTCTCAGGTGGGGCAGGGTTTAGCATGACATCAATTTGCTTGCCCTGGAGTTCTTGATTTGCCCATGAAATGAAAACCTGTGCTTTATCAGACCGTCTTTTAAATTCTTTACTTTGCCCATATTATTTTAATTATCTCTCATGCCATTTTCTGATTCTGTAATAAATTCCTACCTCTTGCCTAGAGAGACTTTGAAAGTGATAAAAAAAAAACTCATATAAAAGTTTTAAAGAAAAAAGGATATTTCAAACCTGTGAGAGATTTTTTAATCCTTGCCTTGTATTGATAGCCAGAATTGTAGAACCTGATTGGCAAACTTTATTCTGTACTCTCCCTGCCACATGTCATGTATAAGCTCTGTTGTTAGGTCAGTCTCATGTCTCCTGTGTCATTTTTGAAAATTTGCGAGATGTTTATTGTGGTGTAAAAATTCATTATCATTTGATATGTAGAAAAGTAAGAGTTGTTAAAAGTTAAGTGGCCATGTTCTTAAACCCACATTGGTTATATTCATCTTTACTACTTTAAAGTGGAAATGCTACATTTAACTCTTTTCTTAGCAGTTTCATGACTTATTCTATATAAATTGGATGTGTGTAATTTTCATGGTTTTAGAGAACTATTTAATCTAGAGATAGTTGGAGGGCGTGCCTTCCAGGGCTTTAGGTTTGTTATAAGCATTTGTTTCTTACAGGTTGGTGTTTTTGAACCACTGTCCCTTATTATTTTATTTTTGAGTAATCACAATTAAGTTTCATAATAAAACAAATTTTATCACATTGTAAGTTACATAGCCAATGGTATCAAGATTCTATTTATTGTTATGCTGTTGGATAATAAAAGGAATTTATGTGGTGATTCTAAGTTCTCATTAATAAAACTACAAAAACAATCCTATGCTTACTTACCTGACCTCAGAGAGATAAGATACTGCCTCCATGAAAGAATAGAATTTTATTTTTTAGAAAGAAAAGGAAATAAACCAAGAAAGAAGGAGGTCTGGATCCAGGAGATAGAATCCAGGAAAGGAGGCAGAGGGAATTTCTGGGTCTTAGTGAAAGGAAGGCCCAGCCCATCCGGTGTGCATTAGACCTGGCAATCCACTGGGCAGATGTGAGCATCAGGATGGGGGCGCTCCAGGAGAGGCGATTCTGATGGCTGGCAGTTGTGAGGGGAGTGTGCGTGGAATCAGTGGACTGTTGGACATGGCTGGCTGACAGTGTTGGGAAGAGTCTGAGGCAAGGTTATTATTATACGTTCCATGTGTAAGTATTTACAAGTCATAATATCCAACACTGAACGTTGATTTGACAAAAAATTTTAATAATCTGTTGGGAAGTTAGAGTATAGGGAAAGCGCTAGTTTTGGGCAAAGTGGTAGTGGGAAAGAAATGAAGTTTGCTTGTGGAAATGTTTCTGGTCAGCGTAAGTTTTGAGGCATAATTTTCAGATAGTCTGTGGATTGGCAGCCTGCACGGAGCATCGCTTGGCCCCTTTGGCTCTGACTAAATGGGCTTCCTCTCATCCAAGTTAGAGGAGGACTGAGCTATATATAGGAAGGAAATAAGCTTGTTGCATAGTTGAGATTTTCATATGATTCTAACTAAGTTTATACTCCACCCTTTTATGTGCAGCACATTATATCATAATCTGCACTTTCTATGCTACGTTTACAGTACAAAAAAAGTCTTGTAGAATAAGCCAAGGGCATTGTACTTCATGTTTGATGATAAAATGCTGATTTCCCCACTAAAAGACAATGGCTTCATTTCTAAAGGTTAAATTGAATGCTTTTCACAATATCATTTCACCTGGTTGAATTTGGGGAACTGAAAATCATTCAAGAAAAGCATACTTTCTGAGCCTATGTGGAATTAGCATTTGACTGTGAATTGGATGTTATTTTATTCACTTTAGGCATATCACATGATTTTCTTTCAAGGTAGAAAAGAAATGTCAATAGGCATATGGACTTTGTAGTACTTTCTTCCTTATTTAAGCAAAACATTTCCTGTCTGACTAATTGAGGATGGCATCATGCTCTCGGGCTTTCTTTTAGCCGTTGCCTGAGAATCGATACTTTCTTGTGCTGCTTTTGGACAACAGGATGCTTTTCTATCCTCTTTTGATGCCTTGTTTTCTCTTCTAAGCCATTTTCTACTTAAAATTATAAAAGTACTTCACTGATAACTATATTAAAGCAGTTTATCTGATACAGAATTACCGTTTAATTTTGAACTTAAGTTATTCTCTCTGATCTACTTTCAAGCTAGTTGGACAGAAAGAAGTTATTTTGAGTTAAAATATCATGTATTCTGTCTACCTAGGCCATATTTTTTTGTTTATTTAAATAATTAAGGTATAATTTACCTGCAGTAAGTTTTACCAATTTGTGTGTATGATTCTATTAAGTTTTGACATATGTATATTTTTTGACTAACATGTACACAGGTAATCTCCACCATAGTAAAATAGAACTGTGTCATCACCCCAAGTAATTCTTCTGTCTCCTTTGGCAACAACCCTTATCCCGACCCCCCAGTTCCTGGCAACCACTGCTCTGTTTTCTGCCTCTGTAGCTTAACCTTTGCAAGAATAATTAGAATCATACATCTGAGATTCATCCATGTTGTTGCCTGTTTACTTTTCACTGCAGAATAGTCCACGTTTATGTGTTGTAATTTGTTTGTTCCTCAGTTGAAGGATATTTAGATAGTTTCCAGTTTTTGACAGTTATGAATAAAAGCCAGGCCATATTTTGGGGATACCTAACTTACTCATATGATCTAGAATCAGTGGTACTGAAGGAGGAAGTCAAAGCTGCAGTGAAGGAATTGGCGAAGAACAAGACTCCAGGAATTGACAGAATACCGATTGAGATATTTCAACAAACGGATGCCCCATTGGAGGCACTCACTTGGTTATGCCAAGAGATTTGGAAGACAGCTACCTGGCCAACTGACTGGAAGAGATCCATATTTGTACCCATTCCAAAGAAAGGTGATCCCACAGATTGTGAAAATTATAGAACAATATCATTAATATCACATGCAAGTAAGATCTTACTGAAGATAATTCAAAAACGTTTGCAGCAGTATATTGACAGAGAACTTCCAGAGGTGCAAGCTGGATTCAGAAGAGGACATGGAACAAGGGATATCATAGCTGTTGTCAGATGGATCTTGGCTCAAGGCAAAGAATACCAGAAAGATGTCTACTTGTGTTTTATTGACTATGCAAAGGCAGTTGATTGTGTGGATCATGGCAGATTATGGATAACATTGAGAAGAATGGGAATTCCCGAGCACTTGATTGTACTCATGAGGAACCTGTACCTTAACCAGGAGGCTGTCGTTCGAACGGAACAAGGGGACACTGCATGGTTTAAAATCAGGAAGGGAGTGTGTCAGGGTTGTATCCTTTCCCCATACTTATTCAATCTATATGCTGAGCAAATAATCCGAGAAGCTGGACTATATGAAAAAAAATGTGATATCAGGATTGGAGGAAGAATCATTAACAACCTGAGATATGCAGACGATACAATTTTGCTTGCTGAAAGTGAGGATGACTTAAGGCACCTACTGATGAAGGTTGAAGAATACAGTTTGCAGTATGGATTATGTCTCAATATAAAGAAAACAAAAATCCTCACAACTGGACCAATGAGCAGCATCACAATAAATGGAGAGAAGATTGAGTCTGTCAAAGAATTCATGTTGCTTGGCTCTACAATCGATGCCAATGGAAGCAGCAGTTAGGACATTAGATGACGTGTAGCACTGGGAAAGTCAACTGCGAAGGAACTGTTTCAAGTGCTGAGGAGCAAGAATATCTCCTTGAGGACTAAGGTGTGCCTGACACAAGCCATGATATTTCCAATTGCCTCGTATGCATGTGAGAGCTGGACAATGAATAAGGAAGACTGAAAAAGAGTTGATGCTTTTGAGTTGTGGTGCTGGCGAAGAATGCTGAAAGTCCCATGGACTGCTAAAAGAACTAACAGATCTGTCCTGGAGGAAGTGTACCTGAAATGCTCCTTGGAAGTGAGAATGGCCAGACTTCATCTCACCTATTTTGGTCTTGTTGTCAGAAGGGGCCACTCCTTGGAGAAGGATGTCATGCTTGGTAGGGTGGAGGGTTGACAAAAGAGGGGGAGGCCTTTAACGAGATGGATTGACACAGTGGCTGCAATGATGGGCTCAAGTATAGCAGGGATCATGGAGCTGGCGCGGGATCGGGCAGTGTTTCATTCTGCTGTGCATGGGGTCACTATGAGTCGGAAACGACTCGACGGCACCTAACAACAAGAAGTTACTCATAGGCCCCCTGATGGTGTAACGGTTGAGCATTTGACTGCTAACCAGAAGATTGGCAGTTCAAGCCATGGGGCGGCCCCACATGACAAAGGCCTGCTGGTCTGCTCACGTAACAGCCAAGCAAACTCTGTGGGGGCAGTTCTCTGTCACATGGGGTCGGCATGAATCAGAATCGACTCGACCCCACTCAACAAAAAACAACCTCTTCCTATCCTATGATTGGCTTTCCTTTCATTGGACGTATTGCCTTGACAAAGAAAAAATATTTATAGAAGCTTGTCCTTCATAGGGCTGCTGAGGGTAGACATATTTTTAAAGCTGGGGAAGATTTAGTTTTTCCTAAGACTGATTGCAGAGTAAAAACTTATTATTTTTTTTATTTTATTTTCCTGTTTGGAAGATGAAGCCACATTTGCATTAACATACCCTGGCAGCTTCTGTCTTCCAATTTGGTAAGCATATCATTCTGGTTCCTTCTGCCCTTCAGTCTGTCCTTATCTGCAGGTTCCCGTTTGGAAACACTCCTTAGCCAGTCCATCCTCCCTTACTACTTGGTAAAGGAGGGGAGCCAGAGAAGAAAATGTCTGGTGAGCTCTGTGTTGAGGCACCACAGAGTAGAATGCCAGTTCCCACGCTCAGGGTTTCCCTTCCAGCTTAGCATGCCTACAAGCATCCTCTTGGTTCACGCTCCCAGGAACGGAGCCCAGAGCCTTAGCGGTGCTCTCCGCTGTGCACTGACGTGTCGGGGGCCTGAGCAAGGTGCCGTGCCAACTAAGGAGACACACGCAAAACGGTAAATAACGGACAGCACTTAATGAGACATTATTGATGGCCAAGCTTCGCTGCCTTTTTTTTTTTTTTCTTTTTAATGTTGTTTTATTTTTTTTCCTTTCTTTTTTGTAAGAATGTTTTTCTTTAGGGTACTCTCCTGTGTTCATTTCATTTCTACTAAACTTGCAACTCCCTGAAGTTTATTCTTCGCCTCTCAGGTCCCCTCTCACACACACCATGAAACATTGATAACCAGCCAGGGAAGGTCGCTTTTAAAATTGTAAGTGCTTTGTGGTGCGGCGCCTGGAGGACATTCCCAGGGTCTCCCCCCAGGGCCCCATTTATTTCAAAAGATTATCTTGCACCTCACAGAGAGTCATAAACCCATTCTGTGAATTAAAATGCCACTCGAGAGCCCCGGGAGTGGGTAAGGAGAGGAGGGCGGTATGACGGATGCCGTTTTGCCGTTCTCGTCAGGGAGGTGGTTACGCTGTGTCTTCCACACAGCTGCAGAAGTAACTCACCTGATCTGCACAGCCCAGGAGAGAGAGAAAACGGTAATGACTTACCACCAAGCAGCCTCAAGTGAGAGCACATCTGCTTCAGTATCCTTAGCAGTTAGTTGTGATCTCCAGTCCCTGTGACCTATATCTGCCCTCCTGTTCACAAGGATTTTGCCGCTTTAATATTAAGATTGGTGGAACAAAACTAAACATCATAAAAAACAAAACAAAACAGGCTCACTGGTGTGACAGACTGGTGAAACCCACAGGACTGTGGTCCCAAGTTATCCTTCGGACCTGGAATTGAACTCATTCATTCCCGTAGCTTAAATCCCAGCCAAACAATAGACAGGCCTACAAGCTGAAGACCTAACCAGGGCGGTGCACTCCCTAGAAAAATCAACCATGAGAGATCAGAAGGCCAGCATTTGTGCAGAGAGAAAGGCTGGGGACCAGGAATGCATGGGAAGAAGACAGGGAAAGGGTGACCACAGGGAGGAAGTGGGAGGTAAGCTGTTAGACTGCAGGGAATGTAACCAGTGTCACAAAACAAAATGTATGTGAACTATTGAATGTAAAGCAAATCTGCTTTGTAAAATTTCACCCAAATTACAATAAAAAGTTTTTAAAAAAACGATTGGTTGGACCCAAACAGCACTGTTTGAAGTCCTCGGTCCCAGGGTCTACCCCAATAGGGCCTAGCAGCCCTTCTAGGGCAGACACATGCCGGACTGGGCAGGAGAGTACCCAGCTCTACCTCCAGAAGGGCTTGTTAGGTTCAAAGGGCCTCTTCTGAATTCAGTTTCGCAAGTGCTGGTGGCGTCCCCCCGGCATCATTATAAACGCTGCATGTATTTGTTTTTAGTTCTTTTCTCTATGATATTAATCAAAGTGTGATTGTGGTGATGAGAACTAATTAGTGAGTTTCATTATTAACAGTTCCCATCTGAGACTTGCACATGATAATCCTGAGTGGTTAATTGTCAACTAATAGATTTACTCTGAGTTCCCTTTCCTCCGTTCTTTCTGTGTTGAGATGTTGACTTCCCCCAGCCCTAACTATTTTAAGGCCTGCTCAGTGGGAATTTTTAGTGAAAAACAAAATACAAACAACCACCCAAAAAAAAAAAAAAAAAAAAAACCATAGGATTCATTTAATAACTATGTAGTGCAAACTGGCAGCTTTTCCAGAATTTTACACAATTCGCAGACCTTTGCTTTGTGTAGGTTCTGCTCTTGTGGCATGTGAGTAGCCTGGCTGAGTATTGTGCTCTCAACCAACTCTGTCCTGGGCCAACCATGTTGGGGTTCAGCTTCCCCTGCTGCGTACCCGCCACTCCCACCCCAGTGTTTCCACTCTCCCTGACCTGGTAATGCTGTGCACAAAATTATTTAAGGCATGTATTTGTATCCACAGCGAAGTTCTTTGTCAGGGTAAGTTGGAGTCTGGTGGCTGAAGGGGATTTCTTAAAGCAGGGACACATGACCCACATTTGGAAAAAGTTTGGCCTGACAGGCCAGAAGTGGGGGCCAAGTAGGGCTGCACCATTAAGGTGTCTTTATAACCTTTACCTTTCTCTGAGGATGACCCTTCTTTTTCTTCAGGGTCATTCACAACCCTGCTCCTAGAAGATTGAGGTATAGATATTAACATCCTTTGAAATGAAGTCACCTCAGCACATTTGTTGCGTCATTACTTTCTCAATTTCAAGGTGCATTAAGGAGGCAGAAACATTCCTTAAAGAGATGCCATCCAGGTTAAATGTAGCTGATGCAACCTTAAATTAGCTTTTCTAAGACTATAGGAAAATACTTCTGTATGGTTTGTTTGGTTTCCATTGGCCAATTTTATCAGAAGTAGATGCCAAGACCTTCTTCCCAGGCTGGAAGCTGCACCAGGACCTGTCCGCGGTGACCCTGCTGGCATTTAAGATACTGGTGGCATAGCGTCCAGCATCACAGCAACACGGAAGCTACCACAGGATGACAAATGAGTAGACGAGTGTTGAATAGACTTTGGCTGAAAGCAAAGAAATACCAGAAAGATGTTTACCTGTGTTTTGTTGACCGTGCAGCTGTGTGGATCGTACCAAATTGTGGGTAACATTTGCAAGGAATGGAAATTCTGGAACACTTAATTGGGCTCATGCAAAACCTTTACATGGACCAAGAGGCAGTTGTTCAGACAGACAAAGGGAATACTGCATGGTTTAAAAGCAAGAAGGATATGTGTCAGGGTCATATCTTTTCACCACACCTAATCAGTCTGTATGCTGAGCAAATAATCCAAGAAACTGGACTATACGAAAAAGAATGTGGCATCAGGATTGAAGGAAGACTCGGTAACAGACTGTGATACACAGATGATACAACTATGCTTACTAAAAATGAATAGAACTTGAAGCACTTACTGATGAAGATCAAAGACTATAGCCTTTAGCATGGATTACACCTTAACATAAAGAAAACAAAAATCCTCACAACTATACCAGTAAGCAACATCATGATAAACAGAGAAAAGATTGAAATTGTCAAGGATTTCATTTTACTTGGATCCACAATCAATGCCCATGGAAGCAGCAGTCAAGAAGTCAAATGATGAACTGCATTGGGCAAATCTGCAATAGATTTCTTTAAAGTGTTAAAAAGCCAAGATGTTACTTTGAGGACTAAGGTGCGTCGGACCCAAGCCAGGGTATTTCCATTCCCTTTTATGCATGTGGACAGCTGGACAGTGAATAAGGAAGACTAAAGAACTGATGCCTTTGAACTGTGGTGTAGGTGAAGAATATTGAACATACCGTGGACTGCCAGACGAGTGAACAAACCTGTCTCGGAAGAAGTACAGCCGGAATGTTTCTGAGAAGTGAGGATGGTAAGATTTTGTCTCACAAACTTCGGACGTGTTTTTAGGAGGGACGCGTGTCTGGAGGACACCATGCTTGGTAAAGTAGAGGGTGAGTGAAAAAGAAGAGGACCCTCAGTGAGGTGAACTGACACAGTGGCTGCAGCGTAGCAGTGATTGTGAGGAGAGTGCAGGGCTGGGCAGTGTCTTACTCTGTTGCACGTAGGGTCACTCTGAGTTGGAACCAAGTCAGTGGCACCTAACAACAACAACATGATTTGTTTTGGAGAACAGGTTTTGTGAAAAACTACCAGTGCAACAAAAAAAGGCTTCTGTATTCAGAAATACAGTTGGCTCTTGATTGTTTACACCAATGGAGTAGAATACTGATACAGGTAACAGAAAACCATATCTAATTTATCTACTTGGATCCTCAAAGCCTAAAGCCAGTGTAGCAACAGCAAAGTATGGCAGATAGCTAGCTAAGCCTTGTGTAAATAAGCCACAGCATAGACAACTGAGAATGAGGGTGTCTGCATGTAGACGTCTAAGCAAAAATGTTCGACATAGTAGTCTGTCTTGGAAGTGAAGCTTTCTGTGTCACAAATCCTAGTCTGGTTATCTCTAAATCTGAGACCAATGATTTTTATAGTCAGAAATACATTTTGAAGTTAAGTGCTAAAGAAACTTTTGATTGCATTAAATCTCAGTGGGCCTAGCTTCAGGATTATCGGAGAATTTAAAATGTTATGTTAATGACATCTTTAAGGAGTCACGGTAGCACACAAATGGTTAAGCGCTCAGCAGCTAACTGAAAGGTTATGCATTTGAACCACCCATCACACCCATGGGGGAAAGACCTGGCGATTTGTTTCCATGAAAGTTACAGCCTGGAAAACCTATGGGGCAGTTCTGTCACATTGGGTCACTGTAAGTCGAGATGGACTCACCGGCACTGACAACAGCAACAAGATCACCCGACATTTTCAGGTCCTTAGGAGAGCCTAGACTGGTCTCCACTACACTGTTTCTCAAAGTCACGTTTTCTCTTATTTACCTTTTGCCGGGACCTTGGAAATGACTGTAGGAGACTCAAGACCCTTGCTGTACTTGCACAGGCTCTTTGGAAGGCAAATTATTGAACCACATTCAGCCTGTTTGATAGTAATACAATCAGAATTCCTAAAATAAATAATTTCCATAGCTCGATTAGCTGGGAATGATTTATGGCTCTTCCCTGTCACCCGAGGGAACCTGTCAATCTGCCTTGACCGTCTTTTCATTTGAGCCACTGAAACAAATCTTAAAGGTTTCAAGAATTTCTCCACTGAAAACAAACACATCAAGCAGAAGAAGCACTTGGGTGGTGTGTGAGTTGACAAGGAAAGACAGACACCATTGTGTGGCTGTGACTGAGACTTCAAAGAACTGGTTCAGTGTAATTGACTTCCTAAGAGTTTTCCATTCCTAAAACCTACCCACGTGGATGGCATTGCCATCTTCTCCCTTAATGGGAGGCCCATGGGCATATCTCTCATCCCAACCTTTCAGACACTTGCCTGAAGAGAATTTGGGAGTTCCATGTCATGTCTTGTAATTTTGCCTCTGGAAATAA
Organism: Orycteropus afer afer; assembly: GCF_000298275.1. Lineage (NCBI taxonomy): Eukaryota > Metazoa > Chordata > Mammalia > Tubulidentata > Orycteropodidae > Orycteropus > Orycteropus afer. The sequence continues at coordinate 800,966 of NW_006921757.1, read as the reverse complement.
ACATGGCCAGTTCTGATAGGCTTTCAAAGATTTGTTTTCATGCCTTTACTTGTCATAGTTGGCTTTCATTTCTCATCTTTGCCATAATAAATGGCATGTCACATTCTCTCTACGTCTTTTCTGGAATAGGGCTGCTAAATTGAGGATTGAGGCTTAGGAAGAGTCAGGAACATCTAACTGATTTTATTACATGAATAATGGTTAAGGTCCCTGTGCTTCTCCTTGATTCTCAGTCTGAGTAGGTATCTCTCCTGATAAAGTGGAAACTCCAAAGTCACTGCCAGTGAGTCGATTTCAACTCATAGCGATCCCCTTTGGGTTTCTGAGGCAGTAAATCTTTACAGAAGTAGATTGCCCAGTCTTCCTTCTGTGGAGTGGCTGGTGGATTTGAACTGCCAGCCTTCTGGTTAGCAATCAAATGCCTTAGGCATTAAGCTACCAGAGCTCCTTTGATAAAGCAGGTAAGTAGCAAAAAAGGACAAGCTGTTACAGAAAGTCCATCCATCCTTTAAAGTATATTTTTCTGCTACAGTAAAGACATATTCAAGACATACTTTGTGTGTATATGTTTATATGTGTGCATGCTGTTGTTATTCCTATAAGCATTTTTTTCCAGATAAATATATCCAAAAAGATAATGATGATCAAAAGTCTGTTTCTGAAAACTATGAATTACTGCAGTCTTGAGGAAAAAAAGGCCTTCAGAGACATTCAGTTGCCTCATGGTTCGTGATAATCAATTTGATAATTGTTGTTGACTTACTGGCTCAGTTCATGAATAATAGCCCAGATTTAGACTAGTATGGCAAAAGGATTTTAATCAGGTAGTGCTTGCTTTCCCATGGAGCATTTGTCTTGCTTGACTGTTCTGGACTTCAGCCAGCTTCCAGAGAGGCATTTCCTACTGTATATGTATATAGTAGAATATGTGTGGCTTAAGTGTGCACTGGGGGAGTTCCCAACCCACTAAAGTTCATTGTTACCTTACCTTTTACCACTGTGCCATTAGAGTCCCTGAGAACAGATGACTGGCTCCCCTTTTCTCCAGGAAGCTGTTTGAAGGGAAGGCTGAATCTCATTACACTCTAAGTACTGTTTTCATCCCAGCCCACCTCACTGCTTCTGAATGAGAGGAGCCCCTTTGGCTGCCGTGGAGACTCTCAAATACTTGATGGCTTGTTAAATTTTCATTATCTAATGTGCATTAATTTAGATACAATAGCTCGGTTGCTAGGAGCAGAGGGAGAGGCAGAGTGTGGTGGCATGCAGCCTGCCTGTGTCACGGGAGTCGGGAAGGTGTGCAGAACCTGCTGTCCTCAGAGGGAGTTTGGGGATCTAGCAGCTGGACTGAAAACCTCGGCGGTTCTGACATCCAGTGACTGTTCCTCCAGCGCATGGGATGTGGTATTTCGATGCTTGATTGCTCCATCATGTGCTTAATTGGCTTGAGGGGCTGAAAAGCTTTGAAGGCTCTGAGCTCCTCTGGTGGAGAGCTCTGAGACTGGAAATGCCCACACTGGTACCCTTGAGGGGAGAGTGCATGGGCTTTGTTGATGCAGGAGAAAAGTTTACAGAGCGCTGTGCTGTTGGATTCTTCTCATGGTTTCTATAATCGTTTGAGGAGCCCTGGCAGCAGAGCGGTTAAGCGCTCGGCTGCTAACCGAGAAGTAGTGGGTTTGAACCCACCAGCTGCTCTGCAGGAGAAAGATGAAGCAGTCTGCTTCCATAAAGATGCATAGCCATGGAAATCCTACAGGGCAATTCTGCTCTGTCCTGTAGGTCGCTACGAGTTGGAATCGACTCAACAGCAGTGATTGTCTGGGAGTTCTTGTCATTATTTGTGCAGACATGATGTGGTGTTTGTCTCCACGGAGCACGTCCTGCTGTCCCAGATTGGCCCCGCTGGGCACTGGCACAGTATGCCTCAGGTACTACCCATCCCATAGAGGTACATACAGCATCAGTTGCTGTATTGGTACCTTAGGAAAGCTGGGCTGTTCTCAAGATTAAGAAACAATGAGCTCTGACTGTTACATAACCTGCTTGAGACTGGAGATGAACGACCTTTGATTTCCTAGGAAGTTTCACTGGGAATTCTCATTTGTAAAGTACCTTCCTAACTCCTATGTCCAGTGACTGCACAGCGAGGAGAGTGGCTGAGAATGTTCTGGAAACTTGGTTACAACTGTCTTTCTCCTAATGAGGTCAGGTGGGTCTCGTGTCTGTCATGGTTTCTGCCTCGTTTCCTTTGTCCACTAGACTTCCTGTGGTGGGCCGGAGTGAAAGAAACGTTGACCTGGCTTCCATTTTGATTCTTTTCTTCTTTTCCCCAACAGGATACCCAAAAAGCAAAGCAGTTCCTGCCCTTTCTTCAGCGAGCAGGTCGTTCTGAAGCTGTGGTGGAATATGTCTTCAGTGGTTCTCGTCTCAAACTCTATTTGCCAAAGGAAACTTGCCTTATCACCTTCTTGCTTGCTGGTAAGTCTTATATGATATTCTATTTAACTCTGAAAATTCTTCATGGAGGTCACATGCCCACCTTCCTGTGTGTTTGGGGTAGGATCTGGAGCCATTTAGGTTCTTTCATCTGTAATTGGGATATGACCTCAGAATTGCTAGCTTTGATCCCCGGTCACTGCAGACTCAACAGGGAACCCTCTTCTTGCTCCTCATTCCCACAACCACAGGACATAGGAGGAAAAGAGCTTCAAGGACAGCACATAATTCCAGACAGCTTAAGTGAAGGGAGTTCCAAACCAAACCACTCACTGCCATCAAGTTGGATCCGACTCATAGTGATCCCTCCTTGGGTTTCCAAGGTGGTATCACTACAGAAGTAGATTGCCCAGTCTTCCTTCTGAGGAGTGGCTGGTGGGTTTGAACCACCAGCCTTCTGGTTAGTAGTCAGATGCCTTAGGCACTATGCCACCAGAGCTTCAGAAGGGAGTTACAGACATAGAAAAATGTTAGCAGTGAAATTCTCCTTGTTGGCATTCCCCTCCAGAAACAGACGTCCCTGCCATGTTAGTTGCAGGCAGGCCTTGAAGAGCAGCATCACCCGGCCCTCAGAGCTCCACAGGCAGTGCTGTTTGTCTCTCTTACTTGTTTCAAATGTCATTAAGATCCAACTCTGTGATGATGAAGCCCTGGCCGTGACGTCCCTGTTATGGACTCCAGCCTTTACCATATGTCTTGGCACTGAGGCTGATGTGCTGGGGCCAGCCTTCCTCCTTCCTTTGCTCACTGACCATACATCTCTCTCCTATCTTCTAGTGGCTTCATGTTTCACAGGCCAGCAGGAACACCTCTGAACTGTGCTCTTGGAGCAGTTTACACTTACACATTCAAGGAGCAGACTGCTTCATTTCTTCTCTGCTGGCAAATAGTCAAGTCAGTTATTTACAGCCAGCGCCTTACAGTGACTGTGGTCTTTGAGAGAAAGCTGTCATTTTGCTTCACCACCCCCAGACCTGCACACACATTCGCTCACTCACAAAGGACGCATTCTGCTGTGTCTCCCTGAGACACATTGCCTTTTTTGTGGCTCTCCTATTCCCTCAGCACTTCTTTGGTTGAATTCCTGAACAGAAGCCACTATGGAAGAATAGAAATGGGAGCCAGGCTCACTGTCTCCACCCAGATTGCCCCTGCCTCCTTTTCCTAAAAGGTGTGGCTAGTTTCTGCTCTGGATAAGGGTCCCTCAGGCCCAGACTAAATGGATTGAGTTACATGAGTAAGGACCTCACGCGAGACTGGAAGCTCACTGCTTGTCTCTTGGCCCTCAGTTCTCATGGAGGCTCTTGCACACTCCTGAGGAGGTCACACTCGCTGCCCAGCCCTGCAGGCTCCCTGAAGGGTATTGATGGCAATATGACACCAAGCTCAGGGCCGCTACAGAAGAGGAAGGCCACAGCAGAACCACGCCACACCGGAGGCCATGCTTTTGTTTCTAGTCATCTCGGAGGTAGCAGTGCAGGAGAGGGTCCTTTCTTGGAGCCCTGGTGGCTTTTTTCTTAAGATTTCTGCACTGAGCAAGTTTCTTAGCGGTGAATTCTTGTCGTTACAGAGTTTGAGGCATATGCTCAACTCATCCTCTGTTCCACTCCTGAAAAACAAAGGCTGCTTTGGCAGCATGGAGCTTTATCCCGGAGGTGTAACAAGCAAAACAGTATTATTCTTTCCGGGAAACTTGGCCACAGATCTGTAGGGAAAGAAAACATTGAAGTTTTGGTTTCTAAACTCAAAACTCCCTGAATGGCGCTGGCTCCCGCATGGACCTCTCTTGGCTTGAATGTTCTTGCGGAATCTTCTGCTTTTCCCTCACTTAGACACCAGCAGTCTGATCCCTGGACTCTGCAGCCTCCAGATGCTCTGTGTACTTGGCATTATTCTGAGCTTAGCAATGCAAGCGGTATTCCCAGAGTTAACTTACGTTCTGGAAGATAGATTACACAGAGACAAATCATGGTAAAAATACAAGCGTTTACGTTTGTCTCCTGCCATACTACGTGCTCTGTTATATTATGCATCTTTTGGTTACTTTAGGGAAGTTATAGGACATAGCAAAGTCTCAAGAGAAAGCAGACCTAGGTTTGCATCTCGGCTCTAATAACATACAAGCAGGCTGATTCCAGAAGGTTGTGTCCCCTCTAAAAGCCTTGGTTTACACATCAGCTGCCTGGAGGCTTTGCCTCTCAGGATGGTTGTGAGAGTCTAATGAGATGAGTAAAGGACCCTGAACAAGCCTGCTATAAAGTGGATGATCAACAGATGCATACTTCCTTCCCCTCCTGAAGGTTTCATGCTTTTCTAACCAGAGCTGTCCTTACCTCTTGTATGGAATGTCATGGTTGCACAGAGTGTTTGCTCAGAGCCGTGGCTCTGCCGGGAAGATGTTGGCAGCACAGCCAGCCTCCTCCTGACCAAGGAGCAGGCTCACTAAAAGGAAGGCTACTGGCTTTTCCTGTTGAGACTTTGGAGCAAGGAAATCTGCATTGTCCTGAAATGTTGTCACAAAGAATATAGACATAAGGAAGACACCGTCCAGACCTTAGGAGGCTCCAGAGAGAAAACTGTCATGTGAACAGAGTGCAGTGTTGGGCACTAGTGAGAGACTAGAATTATCTATAAGGCGCCGAAGTAACACAGAAGAGGGAGTGATTAGTTACTTAGTGGAGATCAGAGAATGCTTCTCTGAGGAGCTGGTATCTGAGCTGTGTTTCAAAGGAAAAATAAGAATTATTTTGTTTTTATATTGGATTGTGGGGACAAAGGAGAGGAACATTCTAGTTGGATGTGTCTGTGTGTGTATAACAGCTTATACAAGGTACAGAGGTATAGTATATCCCGATGTGTGTGGGCGACCGTGAACCCTTTGGTTTGAGCAAAATCTAAAAATCCAGGAGGGATGGTGTGTGAAATGAAGCTGGAAATGCAGACAGGAGCTAGTCTTTCTCCTTTGGAGTATTCTGGGGCTCCTCACTCACTGAAAGGTATTAAGCATGGGAGGCTTGCTCAGACTTGGATTAAGAAAGTTCATTTTGGTGGATACATTGGAATAAACGAATGTAGGGCTTGGAAAGCAGTTAAGAGGCGAAGAGGATAGAGCTCTGAGGTTTGGCCGTAAAGAGAAGAGGAGAGATTGGGAAAGTATTTATTAAGTACTATTTCGGTTTAGGGAAGGACTGGATTTTTTGGTCAGGGGTGAGGATGATGTAAAGTATACAGGGGAACAGACAGACACCTTGGAAAATACAAGACATGGAAGAGTGGCCTTAAGGATTCACCTGCAATCAGAGAAGACATGCTCAAAGAGTGAGAAAGAGAATCACGAGAGAGTGGTCTTCTGGAAGCCAATTGAGGAAAGGATGTCAAGGCGTCGACAGTGTGAGATTTTACCAAAAAATCAAGTAGGTAAGAAATATGAAGTGGTCATATACTATTTATCTATTAGCAAGTCACAAATGACCTTTGTCTATGCAGTTTCCCCAGAGTTGAGTTAGCTGAGGGCAGATTGCAGGTGACTGGGGAGGAAATGTGGAAAGTGAGGAATAGAATTGTCAAATGTTGACTACTCATCCAAAACCCTGGTAGGGGCTCAGAAAGGAGGGCAGAACAATGAAAGCTGAAGGGCCAAGGTGGTATTCTAAAGACATCAGCATCTTGAGTATTTTTATAACTAATTCTTATTCAAGATTGGAGCAGACAGTGGCATGTATAGTTGGAAAATCCATTTGATATTCCTCTGTTGTTTTCATAATACTAATTAGAGAATGTAAAACTTGACAAAATCTTCTTGGTAAATGAGGATATAAAAAAGATGGAGTGAGGAAATATACTAGAGAACATGGGTTCAAAAATGTTGAGGAGAGAGGCACTGGTTTGAATTCTGAGGAGAAGGAATTAAAAGAGGATGCAAGGAGATAATTATTAGAACTGTGACCCAGAAGGGAGACTGAATGAATAAAATGGGTGGAAAGCATAGGTAGAAGGAATACATTGAGGGGAAAGTGGTGCTTAGCCTCTGAGACCAACTGCAAAGCCGCAAGTGAGCGTTGGTACACACGTGATGGCTTTGGTAGTGACTGTGGTTTTCACTATGAGGGTTAGTGGTTTGAGAAGCATGACAAGGGTTGGAAAGGCTGCTAAGGCCTGTGGGTGTAGGAACCAGACTGAGGCCTATAGATGGACTGACTGACTGAAGAGCCTACTGAGATTAGAAATTTTGGGTCTTGCAGCATAAATTACCAACTGTGTGTGTGTGCTCGGTGCTCCGCTGCTTGTGTGTGGGAGTCAGAAAGATGGATCCAGGCTGAGAGTTTTGAAGAAGGCTAACGTGTTAGAGATATTGAGGGGCTGCTGAGTCATCATCTGTGGGCTCCACCTCGGCTAGGGAATAAATGAGGCCAGAGAAGGGATGATGAACAAGGATGGAGCAGGGGAACCCGTTGACTGGAGGCTTATGTCTGGGAGGGGTGTAGACAGCAGGCAGCTGGCAGGATAGAAGCTTTAGTTAGTGCTTATTATTTCACCTGGAAGCATTCCCGTGAATCACACAGTTCTCTCCTCTGTGAAATGGGCATAATGATAGATATCTTGCCAAGGATATTGTGATTATAAATAATATGTGTACTATATAATGCTTATCACAGTGTCTGATATGTTGTAGATGCTCAATAAATGGTAGCTGTTATGTGTAATTGTTACACATAACAATTTGTTGTTGTAAATTTGTTTGTTACTGTTGTAAATTTGGCTGGATTTTCAACATGGTTCTTGAAATAATCCAATTTGTATGGAAGGTGGAGAAGACTGTGCCAAGTATAATGGAGAGATCTGTTGTTGTGTGCTTTCAAGTCAATTCATAGCAACCTTACAGGCAGAGTAGAACCGTCACGTAGGTTCCTGGGTTGTAATCTTTATGGGAGCAGATCTCCAGGTCTTTTCTCCCACGGAGCCACTGGTGGGTTTGAACCGTCGACCTTTCAGTTAACAGCTGAGCACTTAACCATTGTGCCACCAAAACACCCACTGCCATCAAGTCAGTTCCAACTCATAGCAACCCCCATTGGGTTTCTAAGACCGTAAATCTTTATGAAAAGAGATCGCCTCATCTTCCTTACATGGAGCAGCTGGCAGGTTTGAACCTCCAACCTTCTGGTTAGCAGCCAAATGCCTTACCTACTGTGCCACCAGAGCTCCTTACTGTGCCACCAGGGCTCCTTAAAAGAGTGACCTAGGTGACCATAAAAAAAAAAAGAGAGAGAGAGACAAAGGGAAGTAGAAGATAATTTTAAAAGGTGACAGGACTTTTATTTTACTTGATTTTTCACACACACATACAGGGTTGATATTTAGACAGAGCCAGGAGATGTTGGAACCCACCCCACGCTCTTTGTGGTTTAGCATGTCTGAGGAGAAAACAGCTTCATGTTAAGATGGTTACAGGGAGGAAGTAGTCTGTGGAAGGATTAGGAAACGCAGGGAGTTTGCTGCAGTGTGATAGTGTTCCATTGTGGCCAGTGGGACAAGAATCAAAAAGGAGGTACATAAGCATTTTGCTCTTGGGTGGGGGTAACCTTCTAGCTATCATTTTCTCACCATTAGGGTGAAGGCCAGTGTGAGGATCTTTTTAAGTCTTCATTCCCCAGTTTTGACTCTTAAGCTGATTCTTGCTTTTCTTCAGTAATCCTATAGATGGACTTTTCATCCAAACAAGATAGACTTGAAGGGCAGGGAGATTCTACAGAGCCTCGTACACATAGAAGACTGGAAGTCTCGCCACTGCTTGTTAGATGTAGTGATCCTTTGTCTAGCTAGATCTAGCTGGTGGAGAACTGATGGAGATACAAACCAAACCAAACCCACTGCCATCAAGTTGATTCCAACTCATAGCAACACTTCAGACCAGAGTAGAATTGCTTCATAGAGTTTCCAAGGCTGTAAATCTTTACAGAAGCAGGCTGCCTCACTTTTCTTCTGCAGAGCAGCTGATGGGTTTGAACTACTGACCTTTTAGTTGGCAGCCAAATAAATGTTTTAAACACTATGCCACCAGAGCTCCAAATCATGAATACCTGGGCAGAATTTGCACTTGCGGGGCATGGTCTCCGCCACAAAGCTGTGGGTTTGTTTGAGCAAAGCTTACCTTCCCAGTGATGACTTGGCTCCACTGGGCCCAGAGGAAATGGTAGCTCCAGAACTTACCACAGGTACCTGCGTTTCCTTTATCCAGTTTCTCCTTCTGCAGGATCACTTCAAAGGATCACATCCTGAACTCATAGGGCCACTATTTGGTAATTAGCTTTTGTTCTTGATCACATTGTGTTTGAAATGTTTAAAGAAAATGTTCAGAAACTCCTCATTCCCGTGTAAGAGCTGGTTGGCTGGCCAGCATAGATGTGTGCTGGGCTCTCTGCCTGGTATCCGTAGTCGGCAAAACCCTGACGCTTCTGTTGTGGGTTGGTCCATCAGGACAGCGACACTCTTGGTGCAGCTTTGCAGATATCTGAGGAATGCTCACCATGCCAAAGACTGGCATTCTGCCTGAAATGCTGCCTCTTTGTAGCTAGGAAGAGGTGGGTATGTGATTCTCGAGGGGAAAGTCAGAGTCATTGTGGCGAGTGGTCGCCTACGTGCTGCTCTCATTAATCCTAGCCTTTTGGAGAGCCCTCTGGACTTTGAGGTGGGGTGGACACTTTCCATTTTTATGTGGCCTTTCTTGGGCAGACGGCCCCACAGCTTGACAGGGAGTGGCATTTGGCCTGAGCCAGCTGGCCCTTTTGTCACGGTTCCTGCACCCCTGTATGCAGAACGATTCTCGGTCAGATGGGAGAGCAGGTGGGGCTGGGAGGTCAGCTGGAGCTACCAGGTCAGCGCCTCCTGGAAGCGCTTGCCCTTTAAGCCTCTGAGCACCTGGCTCCGGTTTGGCGGGTGAGCAGGTGACCTTCCACCGTCCGAACGGAGACCACTCCAGGTCCTGCTGCTACTGCGCCTCCCGTGCGTGCTGAGTTCAGTCTTGGAGGCGGTCACCGTCGCTTCTTGTCCGGAGCGAGCAGGGAAGCCAGGGTCCCCAGGCAGCCGACATTCGCTCAAAAACACCTTTTCCTCCTCTAGCCTCTAGTCGGCCCCATACATTTTCTTCCATTAGGACAAAAGCAATTTGCCCGCGGTCATTATTTTTATTTTTCCTTGTCATGTGTGTCAGTCACATTTTGCTATGGGATCTTGTCTAAAGGGAGGCTGAGGTACCCATTTGCAAATCGGTTGGCTCTCTGTCCACGTTTTTATTGACTAGCACCAGTGGACATGGAGTGTGTGTCTCCTGTTGCTGTGACCTTTATCTTGTTGTTGTTGTTAGGTACCGTGTTTGACTCACAGCAGCCCCATGCGACAGAGCAGAACAGCTCATGGCGTTTTCAAGGTGTGATCTTTGTGGGAGCGCGTTGTCAGGTCTTTCTCTCGTGGAGCTGCTCGGTGGTTTCAAACCACCCTTTTGGTTAGCAGCCCAGCACTTAACTGTCACACCTTAAAAGACCTTCCTAATTTGATTTGCTTTCTTAGCTCTTGGGCATCAAAGTCATGCTGAGGGCACAATTGAAGAAGTTGTCCTGTGGGCCAGGTGTAGCAGGTGTCAAGTCAGGCCTGCAAACCAAAGGCTTTCTCCTGAATCAGAGGAGAAGAGTCATTTGCAGCTTGATGCAGAGTAATCTAAAGAGTCTTACCTCAGATAGATGAGGTCTCCACCATCTCACCAAGTAAGTCCAGCCCTGTTCACATTTCCATATTCTGAAAGTACATGGCAGTATATATGATGAATTACGCTGGGACAGCAGGGTACAGGGAGCAGTGGATGTCATTCACCTTGGATGGCACTCACAGTACAAGCTCCCTAGAAGGTAGCAGCCGGCTGGCAGAGGGTTCCCATGAGGATCACAGCAGGTGACTTAGAATCAACCAGTTACCTAGTCATTGAAACAAGACTGGAAAATGAGACTGGCTTCCTTTGCCTGTCCTTGGCATTTTTTAATATTCTCTCTTTCTCTCTCTCTCTCTCTCTCATTAGAACTCCCCTCTTGAGCTACGTTGTAGCAAAGGTGGCAATGAGCAAAGGCCTAGGTGTCTGTGATTTGCTTGGCATTGGGGGATAGGGGGTAGGCATGGTGGCCTAAAGGTTTGGCTATGTGTCCTTCTACCCTGAATGCCTTTGAATAAAGTTCAGCCTTTACTCTTTTCTCTTCAACATCTCTGCTCCAGCCAATACTAACAGGAATACCAACTGCCTGTTTCAGTGGACCAGAAACTTCTCAGGAGAGGATGGGAGTGGGAGAAGGTGAATGAGGATGTCCTCCACATCCCCTGGCCCCAGGAATGGTGGAGCCCCATTGATTACCAGTGCCTAACCAAATTACACAATTAAAGCCAATGCATGTTTAAGTGAGAAATTCCATTCTACAATCATAGAGGTGCTAATGAATGTGGTTGGGTTTCTGGGCTTCTGTCCTTAATTAAGCAATTACAGGGTCTGCTGATACTTATGAATTCCTTTCAGATGCTTTAATTGAATTAAATAGAGCAGCTTAATAGAGATTTGTGAAGTGGGGTATCCTTTCTCTTGGGACTTCCCAGTTTGGTCTGTCTCCACTGACAACTTGCTTTCAGTTGGGCCCCACTACCAGAAACGAGCAGCTTGACTTGAGACTTTCCTGAGGCTGCCCTCACTCTTGGCTTGTGAAGACACCATTGTGTGATTTATGTGAATGGTGAGGATTATGTTCATGTCAGGAGGTCCCAGAGGGTCACTTGTAGGAAAACATTAGCCCCATAAACAGTTGTGAACATTTTGTACTGCAGCCATGATTTTTGCAAGCCTGCTGGACAAAGGGCTCTCCTTCATGGAGAGCTGGTGGACGGTGCATCATTTAATGCGACAATGACACTGCTGCTGATTAACAGCTTTCAGTCTGGTGGTAGAGACAGCCGCGTGAAAACCTGAATCAGGGAGGTGCAGAACAAGAACCACCCCGTGTCTAGGCCGCATTACATGAGAAGGGGGAGGAAGGAACAGTTAATTGCGAATGGTAGAGACTGCTTAGGGGAGGTGGCATCTGAGCCTCTGTGAAGATTAGGAACGTTTTCTTTTGGCAGGCTGGGTGTGATTTGTCTAGGCCAAACAACTTTGACTGTCTCGTTAGTTCTCAGGAAGAGTTGCCTAAAAGAAATGGAAGTGCCATCAGTCATTTTCTCTCTGCTTTTCTATTGGCATGTCGGTCTCGTTCTCAGCTCCCCTGCCACTGAGCACGCGGTGCTGTGCCCCAGCTCCTGATCTCTGCAGGCACACCATCACCCCCTGGCCGCGTGGATGAAAGTACAAGCCTGCGATTATGGCCTGATTATCTCCCATCTTTAGCTCATGAATCATCCCCAGAATGAGCCTCATCATACTTGTGGGTCATTCAGTTGCACGGTTATTTAACGTGGTTTTTTTTTGTATCTACTAGGCACTATGCTCGGAATATAGAAATGCATAAGATATAGTTCTTGCCTTCGAGCAAAGTAGTTATGTCTACTGAAGTGAAGAATGTATAGACATGAAAAAATATCTTAAAAATGAATAAAGATAGGGAAAACATGCCTCGAACTCCATAGAAATGAAAACAACTTAGAGATTTGATAAAACAGAGTAAATATTATGAAACTGTCAAAAAGGCCAAGGCAGTCCTGATCCAGAAGTATAGGACCCAGCTCCTAGGGGACGATGCTCCGTCTGGGGATGCCTCCTTTAGGAAGGACATCAGCAAAGTGCAGGAGGATTGAGGACAGTGACCAGGATGAACCAGAACTCACTGCCATCAAGTAGATTCCTACTCACAGCTACCCCCATTAGGTTTCCAAGGCTGTACATCTTTACAGAAGCAGACCACCTCATCTTTCTTATGTGGAGCAGCTGGTGGGTCCAAACCATCAACCTTTTGATTAGCAGCCAAATGCCTTAACCATTTACACCATCAGAGCACCTTGACTGGGATGAAGTTGTGTTTTACCATCAAGTCAGATCTGACTCATAGCGACCACTCCTTGGGTTTCTGAGGTGGTATCACTACAGCAGTAGATTGCCCCACCTTCCTTCCGAGGAGGGGCTGGTAGGTTTAAACCGCCAGCGTGATGAACCAGAGGACTGTGCTGTTGCTGTTGTTGCAAGGTGCTGTCAAATCAGTTCCCGCTCGTGGCGACCTTATGAATAACAGAATGGAACGTTACCGGGTCCTGTACTGTTTTCATGGTCTTTGGTATGTTTGAGTCCATTGCTGCAGCCATTCTGTTAATCCATCTCATTTTCAGGGTTTTCCTTGCCTTCGCTGGCCCTCTCCTAGTATAGGAATCAAAGGACTGCCAGGACATGATTGGCATGTTTCAGGATAAAAGAGGAAGGGATCTCATTTGTCCAGTAGCCATTTCAAGTATCTTTTTGATTGAGACAGAGTAATAAATAAAGCCATCAGTAAAAGTAAGATTTGTTCAGCCTAGTTTAATGGCAGGGATGTTGGTGCTAAAACACTTGAAGACACATCCCTGCTCTCCTGCCTCCTAGTTAATTGTTTCCATCAGATGGGCTTGCTTCTCTTGATGTGATGATGGCCACCTGGAGGTGAGGGAGACAGCAAGGCCCAGTCAGCAGTTCTGTGCTGGCTTGTCTGGGGACTCCTGTGACTGAGGGAAAGGCAGCCCTAACTGTGGCACCACCTTCTGTGGAGTCAGTCACCCTCACCATCTCATTTGGGTTTTGTGCACCAAGAAAAGAGAGATGTTGGTTTTTCCTGTTGGGGACAGGCCCGTTGATTGCCTCTGAATCAGTCAAAGATAAGTGACAAGAAGCCATCCTCTGCCTTCTCCTTGGGCTGTTCACTCATACTGCTTTTGAGTTTTAATACAGATGTGCTAAGGACAGAATTTGTCTTCACTTACGTGTTTTGGGCGAGGAGGAACATCCTGGATCAGGTGAGATACGTTCCTAAGGCCTGTCCTTGACAGGGCTAATGAGAGTCAAGTTGGTGCACAAGGGTAAGACCAGGCCATGCTCCTCAGGGGCTCCTTGTCAGCGCTCCCCGCCCTGACACTAAGGCCTGTGTGAGTCCTTAGGCTTGTCAAGGCTGCCTTCCACCTGGTATGCAGGGGAAGGAATGAGAGGCCGACAGAAATTTGATGCCTTTTCTCTGCTGGAATGTCTCCAATACCAGCACCTGTCTCTCTGGTTGTGCCCACCTGCCTCCGTTCTGATGTCATTCTTTTGGCTTTCCCAGAAGAATAAGGCTCAGTGTGGATTTTCCAACTCCATCTTGTCAACCTTTTGGCATTTCCCATCAGCCACTTAGTCATCGTGGTGGCAGCAGAGGCTGGGCTGCTCCCCGCCTGCCCTGCGCAGTGTGTGGGTTGGGGGTGGGTGGGGCTCATTCCCCTAGTCTAATAGTGGAAAATGGCAGGACATGGATGCAGGGGAGGGTGTAAATGGTTTGTAATTTGAAATTAAAGGGAAGTGCTTTAAAATCTGGTAATGGGCAGCCCCAGGGTGAACAGTGCACAGTGCCTGTAACACTTAATCCTGGTTACCATGGGAACCCCACTTCTTCCAGCCCCCCCCCAAACAGAAGCTTGACTCAATTTTTAAAAAGAAATTAAAAAATAACCTTAAAAAATTGTGTATGGCCTCCTCCCAAACCCCCAAATTAGTGTTCACCTTGGATTCCTTCTAGAAAGTTTTCCTGAGGCTTCCCAAGCTGATAGGCGGGATTTGCCAAGTTTGTGCCTGGCCTTTTTATAAGACGTGAATGAACACCACTGACAGGGAAATTGGGCACTTAGGTGTCCATAGCAGTCCTGGGCAGTGCAGATGCCATACTCAGCTGCTCACTGGAAGGGTGGGGATTCAGAGCCACTCAGAGGAAAATCTGGTGATCTACTTAAGCGAGGAAGACACTGAAAGCCCTGTGGGGCACAGTTCTGTTTTCTTACATGTGGGGTCACCACCAGTCAGAGCTGACTTGATGGCAACTGGTTTTGTTTGTTGGTTGACTTAAGTGTCCAGTCTGGACAACCAGCCCAATCATACCCTCCTGTTGACCTACTGAAAGTAGCTCTGGTGGCACAACAGTTGAAGCATTTGTCTGCTTACCTAAAGGTCACTGGCTCAAACCCACCCGTTGTGCCATAGGCAAAAGGTGTATCAGTCTGCTTCTGAAAAGATGTATAGCCGTGAAACCCCGCGAGGCAGTTCTCCTCTGTCCTGTAGGGTCAGTTTGAGTCGGAGTCCACTTAAATAGTGGTTTGGTTTTGGTTGTTTGGATTGACTTGAGAGAGGGCACTGCAGATTTTCACTCAAGGAACTGGGTAGGACCACTGACCACGAGGTACATTTCCTCACCTTCCATGCTTGGTGACCTGAGGAAGCCCCAGGATCTTCACCTATGTCTGGGTACCTTGGGGCCACACCCAGATTCTGATGCAGGCTCGCCCAGCATGGCGCCTCGTAGGATCGGAAACAGTCCCCAGCAGTTCCCTTCCTGTTTGGAAGGTGTCTAAGACCCAACCCCATTATCTCAGTTGTGTTTTTTCATCACCAGAGCTTTTTTCCTCATTTATTAAATTTCTCTCTTAATCCGATCTCCTGGGGTCGGTTTGTTTGTTAACCAAAGCTTTATCACCCTTTGCCTCTGTTCAGAAGAAGGAGGTCTGCTTCTCTCTGCATTGGCCTCAGGCTCCCTAGGAGGTTGGCTGATAGGCTGCTAAGTGGGCTTTGGGGAAACTCTGCTCAAGGTTTCTAGATCCCCTTGGGTTTTGCCTTGCTGTACTCTTGCTTTGCAGTTGTGTTCATGCAAAAAGCCTAATAACCCCTGTGCTTAACCATGATGACCAGTAGGAAGATGTTTAAAGTGACTAGTGAGTCCACAGCGATGGCGAAGTTCCCATTTCCCTGCCCTTGTGTATCTCCTTTTCCTGAGCATGTACATCTGTTAGTGATTTTTCTAGGGTTAATTTGGGTGTTTTTATTTTTAAATTGGAACATGGTGTCTGTCTCTTGTCTGTGTGTGTTTTGGATGCAGCCCCTGTGCTAGGCATGCAGTTATTAACTCCACTGATAGGCCAGTGCGCTCATTAGCATTTGCATTTTAAATTACAAGCTAGCGCAGACGACATTTATGCTATATTTGTACCACTGCCTTCTTCATGAATGATGTCGTATGTGCAGGGAATGCAGAAATAACTCCTCAAGGCCCTGAGGTATTTTCGTCTCTTTTTCCAACAAACTGCTGTTTCTTTTTTACTCTTGATTCTCATTGTCTGATAGGACTTTTTTTTTTTTTTTTTTTTTTTTAATTCTCTTCCAATTTTAGACCTATTTGTGAGTGCTGCTGTTTGGGAAGTGCTAACGACAGACCAACCCCTCATATCAGAATAGGCATATTGCGTAGCGTGGCCATCTTTCCCTTCCCGCGTGGTGCTCCTTGTCAGCAGCCTGCTGGCGGAGGGAGAAGGTACTTTCCTCCTGCGCAGTTGGGTGGTGGGAAGACCTGGGACCAGCTACTGGCTCTGGCTTACACTTCCTCTTTTTCAGAGCAGATTAGTCACTGCTTATGTTCTAATATCTGTTATTGCTTGACTCTGCGAAGGGAATAAAGGAACTAGTGTTTGCCTTCAGTGCTTTATTTTTGACAGGACACATTTAGATTACACTACAGTACAGCATATAATTAAAGATTAGATTGTAAAATACCAGGTTGTTGTTGTTGTTGTTGTTGTTGTTATGTGCCGTCGAGTCGGCCCTGACTCATAGCGACCCATCCTTGGGTTTCCGAGGCAGTATCACTACGGAAGTAGGATTGCCCAACCTTCCTTCCGAGGAGTGGCCGGTGGGTTTGAACCGCCAGCCTTCTGGTTAGCAGTCAAGTGCTTTAGCCACTATGCTACCAGAGCTCCTAAAATACCAGGTTAGGGGGGTGCTTTTTAAGTGAGAGTTGCTAGTAGGCAAGTCTCTTAGGAGAGAGGTTGCTCTTGAATCACAAGCGCCCCATCAGAGATGCTCAGTCAGGGACAAGGAGCCTGGGAATGGAGCCTTCCTGGGCTTGCTCAGCGGGGCTGGTCCTGGTCCTGGTCCTTGGATGGTTTGTGGCATCAGATTGGTGAAAAAGCAGAGCTCTGGTAAATTAATCTACTTTCTTGTCATTCTGCCGTTTTCCTGTGATGTCTAACTTTGGTTCTCTGAGTTCTGTCTCAGGGACAGTTCTTGGGGAAGTCTAGTGTGTGAAACATACCATGAAGAATCCAGGGAAGTGACCCTGGAAATAGTAGATCTGCACCCTGGGTAGGAAAGCCAGCTCTGCCGTCGAGAGAAACGATTCTGTAGTTCCTTCCCTCCTACTCCATGTCATCCTCATGGCGGTTAGCTGCTGGAATAACCAAGACGTGAAGAGTTGCCTTTGAGGCTGACGATCCCAGAGCAGATGAAACGTTAACTGAGGACCAGGTCCCTTTAAGGTATCTCATTGCCACTTTAACTTGCAAGCAGTTAACCTGCTCTGCTGCTAACCAAAACGTTGGTTAGCAGAAGAGCCTTGGAAAAAAGACCTAGTAATCTACTTCCAAAAATAATCAGTCTCTGTAAACCCCATAGAGTGCAGTCCTACTCCATTAAACATGGAGTCACCATGAGTCAAGAGTTGACTTAATGGCAACTAGGATTACCACCAGAGCATTTCATACAAAATAGAAAAAACTACACAATATGGTTGTGTCTGGTCTCATGTTTGTTTCATGAGAGGCTGAGCTCACAGTGAACACTGCCAAATTCCACTCATTCCTTCTCCCTTGGAGTATAGGTCTCACTCATGAGGGTGGGGATTGGGGAGCTCCTGTTCCTTCAACATAGCAGTACTTGAGCAGCTCCAAATTCACCTTCATATTTGGTGCAGTCTGTGTCCTGGTTCTCTAGTGCTGCTCTGACAAGAAATATACCACAAATGGGTGGCCTTAACAAACAGGAGTTTATTCTTACAATTTTGAGGCTTTACGTCCAAGTTCGAAGTACCAGGCTCTAGGGGGGGCTGGGTGAAAGCCCCTCAACCTTGGGGTCCAGTTCTGCCTCCTGCTCCTGGCCCACTGGAGCTAGAGGTGTTTCTTCACTCAGCTGGCTGCTGAGGCTGACAAACCCAAGGTTGACAAGTAAAAAGGCACAGTCCTGGTGTTACCAAACCACACGGCAGGCCATTAATTTAAGTCAGTTGTAAGTCCCAGGGTCGGCAGAGCATGGCAGGCTGCTGAATAACGACATAGCTACATGCAGGGTCCAAGCGTGCTATAAGCTGGAGACCATTCCCCAAGGCTTCTGCTTATATACAGGAAGCAGACCACATTCCATAAGGCAGCTACTCAGCTGCTCACAGTAGATTCCACCATGGAGTTGATAACCAGTCTCATCATGGGGAATACTACGTCCAGCTGCCCAGCCACTCAGCCAGGCCCAGCCAAGTTGACACACAAACTGAACTACCACAGTCTATATGTTTCCTTTCATTGCATTAATTATTCTTGTAATAATTTTTTACCTGGAATCCCTGCTGATTGAGACTTCTCTGAGAAACCCTACACAAAACACTACAAACATAGGCATGTGAGGGACCTTCCACACTACTTAGATGTCTGAGAATTCAGGACTATGTCCTACCGCAAGTCCACACATTAGTTCATTTTCCATAAACCAAAACACTCACAGAGTTCTTTTGAAAAGTTGATAGGCAAGACATAATTGATGAGGAATCGTTACCTACCTCTGGATTTCTTCTCTTCTGTGGAGGTGGTCTTGGTTTTTGGCACACTCGGTGTTGGCTGTGGACGGTTGTGGCTTCTGTGAGCTTTGGGCTCCAAACCCTTTGGGCCTCTGCCTTTCCCTCTAGTCTTTCATTTCTTTTGGTCTCTGTGCCCATTCCCTGGTAAAATTGTTCTCCTGTAACTAAGTTGTCTAGCAAGGTAAGTCTGGAGAGCGTGGAGGAGATGGTGGGTCCCTGGCCATGTTGGAGCAGCAAAGCCAAGCAGAGGGTGCAGTGGTGGGCTGCCTCACCTGTGCCATTAGATGAAGGTTCATTTGGGTTGTGTGGTGGCAGGCAGCTTGACGGCACCCCGAGTGTTCATTCAGTAACTGATAAACGCTACCTAAGGATGCTGATGAAAGCACCCAGCTCATGGAAGAACCGAGGAAACCCACAGACTCTATCTCATTTTTTCATCCCACGTGTGATCCAGGTGAAGGGTTGATTGCCACCCCGCTGGGCAGGCGCTCCAGAGGAAGGGGCACAGCTTCCCTGCCTTCCCCCAGCTGCCAGGCCGCCAGCCCTGTCTCGGCTCTCTACACCTACCTCCACTATGTCGTTGGCTTCTGACAGAAACCTTGAATTAAGTGGGTTAGGAATAAACTGCTTGAATGCTTGTGCAGCTAGCTTCTCTCACCAGCTATCTGAAGTGCTTTTTGAAATACACGGGAGCCCTTTGTAAGCTGCTTTATAAGCTGTGAGTCCATTGTGCTGCTCTCTGCAGCCAGCGTGTCTCTAACCTAAGTAATGTCTCCTTGGCTCTGGGCCAGTGCTTGGTATTGGAAATTCGCGTAAGCAGCAAAGCCGCCCACCAGAGTCACTAGCAGCTGTTGCAGGTTGGAGGATTTGCAGAAATTGAGATTGCTGTTCCCAGATATTGGCACTTGCCTGGTGATGAATGACCCAGTTTGTGCGAGGGGACTCTGTATGCCTTCCTTCGGCCTTTTATTCCCAGCCCTCTATTGTAGCGCCTGCTCAATGGCGCCGTTGTGGGGGAGGCCGGCGGAAGGGGGGGTGAGTGCCCTGCCTCTACCGCCAGTCCCTCCCTCAGTTGGCCTAAACTGAGACATTAATAAAAGCTCTTTGATCCTTTGAGCTGGCCCTTGGGCCAGGAACTTGGTGGCACATAGCACAGACGCCAAGGGCTAAGAATCTGCCTCGAGAGGGTAGAGAAATGAACTTCAGCCTGGTCTCATTACCCTGGTGACCTTTCGCCTAAATCTACCCATGTGCACTAGAAAGCCCAGGGAGGTAAGACCAAGACCAGAAGCAGCTGAGGCTGATAGAGTCATTCATGGGAAGTGGGTTTATTTCTGCTGTGATTACCCAAGAGTGAAATGTTGAGAGGGTGATGCCACTTTGTATAATTTCTTCTTATCACATATACCCATACATATTCATGTATGCATGTGCTGGAACCAGTGTCACAGGCCGCCTTTCTAGAGATTAAACTGAAAAGAAAGGAAAGTGAATGACCTCTCTTAGAAGGCTTCTCCCCTCCCATCTCCACCCCTGTCATCGCTCTCTTTGTTTTCTTCATAGCATTACACTCTCTGAAATTATCTAGTCTATTTTTTATTGGCTTTTTTATTGACTCTGTCACCAGAATATAAGATGTTTGAGGGCAAGGACCTTGTCTGTCTGGTCACCATTGAACCTACTGTCACAGGGCCTAGAGTGGGCCAGAGTCACACAGTAGATGGCTCTTGAATGATTGAATCAGCACTGGGGTTTCTGGGCTAATGCTTGGATAACTTGAACATTCAGAAAGAAAAGAACCCCAGTGTCCTCATTGAGAGTGGTCTCTGGAGCCCCAGCAGCCCTGAGATTGCCAACAGGAGCCCCTAAGTGGGGTCTAGCAGGTGACCTGGATCAAGGCTAGGATCTGCCCCAAAGCGACATAGTCTTCCCAGTTCATAAGGTTTCATAGCAGCAGCTTTGGGGCTTCTCTTGGCCCAGATGTGTGCAGGGCTGGAGAGGCCCTGTCTGGAAGCCACCAGGAGCGTGCATACATACCTGTATGTGTATCTGTTCCGCTGCTCGTGGAAAACGATGTCATCATTAGGTGCTGTTGGGTGGGTTCCAACTCTTAGCAGCCCTGTGTACATATAATCTCTCTGGGCCTCAGTTTTCTGTTTTTTTAATGCAGTGAGGGTGTTCAGTTAAGTTACTTTAGGGTTTATCCCAGGCCTGAGTTTCTAATAATGGCTTTTCCTTAGTTTTTATTGTGCAGAGTCCCTGGGTGATGCAAACAATTAATACGTCTGGCTGCTTACAGAAAAGGTGAAGGTTCAAGCCCCCTCAGAGGTAGCTTGGAAGAAAGGCCTGGAAATCTACTGAAAAAATAGCCATTGAAAGCCCTGTGGAGACCTCTGACATGTGGGGTTGCCAGGAGTCAAAATTAAATTGACGGCAACTAGTTACTATACACTGTGGTTTAACACAGGAATCTAGTGGTACGGTGCTTAAGCTCTCAGCTGCTAACCTAAAGGTTAGTGGTTCAAACTCAGCAGCTTCTCAGCAGGAGAAAGGTGAAGCAATCTGCTTTTATAAAGATTTACAGCCTTGGAAATGCTATGGGGCAGTTCTCCCCTGTCCTGTAGGGTCACTATGAGTCAGAATCAACTTGACGGCAGTGGGTTTTAACAAGGTTGGTACCAGTACAGTCCCATTTTATAGATCAGAAAGCTGAGGGCTTCAAAAGTTATTTAACGACCGGTGAATAGCAGAGTATGTGCTCATAATCCTACCGCATTTGTGTCCTCAATTAGAACACGGTACCTGTGTTGTTGTTGTTATGTACCATCGAGTCGGACCTGACTCATAGCGACCCCTCCTTGGGTTTCCGAGGCAGTATCACTATGGAAGTAGATTGCCCAACCTTCCTTCCGAGGAGTGGCTGGTGGGTTTGAACCGCCAGCCTTCTGGTTAGCAGTCAAGTGCCTTAGGCACTACACCACCAGAGGTACCTGTGGTGACACTGAAATACGGCCTCATGGTCTTACCTCAGACATTTCTCCAGGTAACAGAGGAGCTTCCCGTCTTCCCTCAGTTCCCTGCACCTCCCTATGCTGCCTCCGTGGTGAGGAATGAACCTGGCACCCACCCTTCTCTTGAGATGACCAAAAGCAAAGCTTAAGAAGGGGTAATAGGCCTGCCTCTTGAGTATTGAATGTAGTATTGAAGGTGTGAACTTTTATTTGTTGTGTTTGGGTTTGGGCCCCAGAGATAACACCAGCAGGAACACAACTGAGACTGAGCATGGCTAGGACATGTGATTGTGGAAGAGAGAGCAGGTCAGACCTGTGGGATGGGTTTATGAGCTGGGGCAGTTTATGGGCAAATTAAACTTTCGCCCTGAGTAAGCAAAGTTCTGAGCCAGTTATTACTGCTCTGGCACTTCTAATGGGCCCTGTGCAACCCTTATAAATTATTCAGCTGCTTTACTAATAAAAGGCCAAGCAACTTGCCTAGTCGTGGTGGTACTTTAATGTAGCTAAGGGAGAACAGGTGAAAGGGACAGACTGTTTGCTGACCACCAAGGAGCCCTCCCTTGTAATTTAGGGTGAAAGGGTTAAACTGGTGAGCTTGAGTGGCAGGCTTTTGAGAGATAATGTGTGAAACTAGCATTGACCTGTCCATGCTGTAGGCTAACAAAGGGCCTCCCTCTGAGGAAATGCCTGTTGTACCTTTCATGCAGGGTCATGGTCATAGTCACTAAATGTGCCTGGTGATCCAACAGTGAAACAGCACAAAAGTGGCTGTTTTATTGTTTTGTTTTAACATTCTTTATAACTTACCATTTTGATTAAATTTTAAATTGATAGAAAAGGTGTGACATTGGTACAGAGTGCTTCTGTTTACCCTTCCCAGACTTGCCAACATAACTGCCCCATTCACTTGTTTTATGTCTCTCTCTCTCTCTCTACATTTTTACCAGATTTTTGCCATATTGCCTCTCACCTCTATAAACTATGTAAAATATTTTTTTCCATCCCATACAGAACATGCTTTAAAAAAAAAAGTCCATGTGATCACCCTCCCTGTTCACAGCAGAAACCATGACGTTGCCCCCGTTTGGAGGCCGCATTGTGGCACTCGTGCGTCCAGACTTTTCAGTGCCATCCCTGCTCTCAAATCTCCTGTTCCAGTGTCAGACCAATGAGTCTGTCTAGTTCAGAGGGTTTCATTCTAGCAATTTTGGGGCTTCTGTTGGCCCAGGTGTTTGCAGGGGTCAGAGAGGCCCTGTCTGGAAGCCACTGGGAACGTGTACATCCCAGTATATTTGTTTTCTGTCTGC
>NW_006921757.1:770505-771415 GCF_000298275.1 Orycteropus afer afer | reverse complement strand
AATTCCAGGTCTTTGCATATTTCATTATAATACTTTACTTTGACCTCTTGAGCTGCCCTTTGAAATCTTCTGTTCTTTTACTTCATCATTTCTCCTATTTGTTTTAGCTACTCTTCATTCAAGAGCAAGTTTCAGAGTTTCTTCTGACATCCATGTTGGTCTTTTCTTTCCTGTCTTCTTAATGAACTTTTGCTGTCTTCATGTATGATGTCCTTGATGTCATCCCACAACTTGTCTGGTCTTCAGTCATGAGAGTTCCATATGTCAATTCTGTTCTTGAGATGGTCTCTAAATTGAGGTAAGATGCACTCAAGGTCATGCTCTGGCTCTCGTGGACTTATTTTCATTTTCTTCAACTTGAACTTGAACTTTCATATGAACAATTGATGGTCTGTTCTGCATTTGGCCCCTGGCTTTGTTGTGATTGATGATGTTGAGCTTCTCCATTGTCTCATTCCACAGATTTAGTTAGTAGAAATGATAAGAGCTATAAAATCCTATTTTATTTTGGATTTCAGTTAATAGTGGGTAAGAAGTATAGCAAAGCGATTTATTCATAGTCACCTCCAAGCATGTTTGGGTTCTGTTATTTTAGAGTATTCTGAGAATATTTATTTCTGGATGAACTATACACATTAGCCAAATGCTATGAGACACCTAGCAAACAGGTGTCTCAACTAGAAAGCACTGCGCCTAATGTCCAATGACCTGACTGCTTGTCTCTCATTTCATGGCACAAGGCAATAAAAGGAAGGTTTTTTTTCCTTTAAACTCTGTATGCTCTTGCTTGTTGAATTTGTCCTTCTCCATCCACTCCCTGGTTTGTGTCTCCCTGAATTTTTATTACAGTGAATCTGTAGTAACCCACTAGCTGCTCTGGGGGAGAAAGATGGGGTAGTAAAGATTACAG
>NW_006921757.1:768475-769990 GCF_000298275.1 Orycteropus afer afer | reverse complement strand
TTGAGGGCCTTCCCCTTTTTTGCTGACCTTCTGCTTTACCGAGCATGACATCCTGCTCCAGGGAATGGGCCCTTCTGACAACGTGACCAGAGTAGGTGAGATGAAGTCTGGCTATTCTCGCTTTCGAGGAGCATTGGCTGCATTTCTTCCAGGACAGATTTGCTCATTCTCTGGCAGTTTGTGGTATTTTGAGTATTCTTCGCCAACACCACAATTCAAAGGCATCAACTCTTCTTGGTCTTTCTTATTCATTGTCCAGCTTTCAAGTGCATATAGGAATAGGAAGCCTAATTCTAGGGAAATAAAATAGGTGAAAGAAGAGTTTGAAATATGTTAAAGGAAAGTTGACAATAGAAAATTCCTTCAACAAGAAATTGAAGACGTCGTTTCTTATTCTGACTCTGCTGATTCCTGTAGTGCCCTGGAGCAAGGCTCACAAGGGTATCTGCCCCTGTTTCTCTGATTATCGTTGTCTGTACGCCTACAGGCTCTACCCCCAGAGTCATTAACTCCAGGTTATACTCCTGGCTTTGTGGTCTTGGGTTATATTACTTGGTGGCTGACGTTCTTTCATACCTTAAAATGCCATGATCTTCTGATCATTCCTCCTTACTCTTTGATTTTGGGTTTGAAATCAAGTCAAAGACCCACTAAATTGAGTTGGTTGAATTGTCACTCTGATGTAAATGTAATCTATATGAGTAGGAGATGACAGCTTAGAAGGCAGCCTGTGTCTTCCCCTCAGTTCATCAGATGAACCCTCTAATTGGATGATGGAACTCACTTTCCTAAGTACCTTGAGCTCAGAGGTGAGCTAGCCAAGGGCTGATGCAAATGCTTTCTATCCAGTTCTTTGAAGAGCAATTAGAGCCCTAATGAGAGGACCATTGGCTTCTGGGATGGCCCTAAAGAGAAGTCAAGGCTCTATGTGGAACTGTCTTATGTGCTTGTTGGGGATGTTTCCTTGTTCCCATCTCTCCCATTTGTTCATGCAGGACCCAGGCTGGCACAACCCAAACCTCTTACACTCCTAGTTTTGTTTTGGGTGGGATTCTAAATTCATTGTGCTAAGTGTTAGCTTTCTTGGGGATTTTTTTTTCTTTCTCACGTGCCCATTTTTAAAGCTACAGATTTAAACACATAAGCTGAGAAGGACAGTTCTGTTGGAGTGCTGCCTCACCCCCTTCACACATGCGGTGTATTAAAGGATCACCTTTCTCAACAGCCCAATTAGAACAGAGTGGGGTTGTTAACAGTTGCTATGAGAACCTTCACTTCTGCATTCCTGACTCATTTTACATGAACAGTGCAAATGTGAGAGATTTGAAGGGGAGGGATGAGAAGACAGGGGCTGCCACCGAATGAAAGCCTGGTGTATCTGGAATCACTTTGAATGGTGAGGTCTCCACACTCATTCATTTCTCCCACCTCGAGCCCCCTTAGAAGTTTTGTTTTTCCTCAGTCTGTATCGAGGAAATAAAATAGTTTGACCTTTATTTGCATCAAGCTTAAAAG
>NW_006921757.1:766790-768020 GCF_000298275.1 Orycteropus afer afer | reverse complement strand
GCCCAGGGTTAAGGGGGAACTGAAGTCTCTGAAGAAGGGACAGGTGCTTCCCTCAGCCTTTGTCAGCGCCTATCCACAGCTGAGTGCTCTATCATGCTGTGTCTTCTTTCCCTTGTTACTTGGTGGACCTGGCTTTATGCTGAATAGAAATAAGGAGTGTGGACCCCTCCCCATAGCTCCCTGTCCTTCCTGAAAAGAGAGGATGCTGGATCAGAAAATTGCCATTTGCTGGTTGGAGCTGAAGCTTCAGAGGTTTTGTGATCACCAGGCCCCAGTGTGACTGGACTGACTACTTGAAACTGGAGAAGTAATGTGTCCTTAGCCCGAGATGTGTCCCTGGCATTTCCAGGGACTGTTACATAGTGCCTAAGACATTTGACTGCTAACCAGAAGGCTGGCAGTTCAAACCCACCAGCCACTCCTCAGAAGGCTTCTATAGAGATAACTCTTTGGAAACCCAAGGAGGGGTCACTGGGAGTCGAATCGACAAAACAGAAGTGATTTGGTTTTTGTTTTGGTTACCTGAACAAAGGAGTTCTGATGGCATAGTACCTAAGGCATCTGACTGCTAACCAGAAGGTTGGCAGTTCAAACCCACTAGCCACTTGGTAGAAGGAAGACTGGACAATCTACTTCCATAAAGATTTACTCCCTCAGAAACCCAGAGGGGGTCGCTGTGCGTTGGAATCGACTCAGTGGCAGTGAGTTTGTTTATTTGTTTGTTTATTTATTTATTTATCGGTTACCTGAGCAAGCTCCCACCCTCGCGAGCTCCAGGATAGTGCCTCTCCGGGTTGGTCAGCAGGCCTGCGTAGGGCCCACAAGTCTAAATGTTGCACCAGTTTCCAAGAGATGATCTGCAGACCACATCTTTTGTTAGGTGTTAGGTCTTATGTGCTTCCTAGGGCCTAGACTTCCTTCCCAACTTCCTCCCCTTTTACTTTTCCCTGGATTGGGGAACTGTGAAAGACCCACTGTACACACAAAGCCTTCGTGGTTCAGAGAACGGGTTTTGGTGCCAGTCTGATGAGTTTAGGCTTCCCCACCTGCTGCTTAAGTGCCTGTAGGGCTTTCTAGGCTGTAACTTTACAAAGGATCCCTAGATCTTTCTCCCACAGTGTCACTGGATGGATTCAAACTGCCAACCTTGCAGTTAGCAGCTGAGCACTTAACCATTGTCCCACCAGGGTTTCTTCCCCGCTTGCTAACTCTGTGAACCTGTGTTTCCCC
>NW_006921757.1:746258-766445 GCF_000298275.1 Orycteropus afer afer | reverse complement strand
GGTTAGTTACAGCTACCACAGACGTTGCCCTCTCTGTGTCCCATAGAAGATTCTTCCCCCTTGCCAGTGATACAGAATTTCTGTGGCGCCAGCAAAACCCTAGGCAACCATTTTGAGTCGTAACTCAATGCAGGATTTGAACTCCGTCCACATAAATGCCATCATCTGGGGAGGGTCCAGACTGATGGCATCTTAGAGCATGCCCTTGAGCTGATGCCACAGCCGACTCCCCGCCCCACCTGTGTGACTGAAGCTACGGTCTTGCTGCTGTGTTTCCTCCCTACTGGTCAAGCTGACCTCTTGTGTGCCCAGAGGTGCTGGCCCCCTCAGTGGCGCAGCCTCGGCTGGTCTGTGGTTATGGCCACATCTTCCTGGTCTGTACTGGGCGTTTCCTACCTTGATGCCTGTGGTTAGGTCCGCTGTGATTCTGCAGAAGGAAGTGTACCCAAGCAGTGGTCTCAGTAGCAATGATAGCTGCTGATTCAATCCCGGATGTGTGTCATTCTCATTCTGAAAGTGAATTCCTTCCCGCCAGTGAAGCTAATTCATTGGAACAGAATGGGATGGTTGAAAGAGGGAGATGGAAATGTGGAATTGAATTGGATTAAGAGCGTGCCTGGGACTCCCGGCCTTTCACTAACCCCGGCTCCTGGCCCAGCCTTGGTGATTCACATGGGATCCTCAGCAAATGGCCTGCAGTGTTGTCTTGTGTCACTGAAAAAGCAAAAGGCTACTCTCTCCGCGGAAATCCTTTAGTTCTTTTCCAGGCCCTGATCAGGCTGCGTGTTGGAAAGTCCACATTTGCCACAGTGAAGGCAGTGGCTCTGGTCCTCCCCGCCTTCAGCTTATGCCCCTCTTTTTCCCTGAGAACACTGCCCCTTCCCCATCATGTGTGCCCATAGATCCCCGCCTCACACTTCCTTGTATGTCTTAGTCTTACATATACATTCATTGCACAGCAGCTTTAGACTTTCATTTCTATTGGGTATCACTTCCAACATACTCGTTCTGTAGTCATATTTATGGCACCACCATGTGTCTCAAAGAGTCCCTTGAGAGGATATTCTACTCCAGCCACCAGCCCCCGAGGCTGCCAGGTGATGGAATGAGCTCAGGGAGCAGGAGAAGCAAACTTGACTGGAAACTATTAGCTCTGGGCTGACAACGAACAACTGTTAGCTTTCCCGTTTTTTTTATTCAGACCTCGTGGCCTTAGCAGCCCCTGGAGATTCCTGAGCAGATCCATCCACCAAGGGAAGTAGCTGTGTTGGATTATATGGCTGTTTCCTTCAGCTTTCTTTGCTAGTAACTCATTTTTGACATGACAGTTTACAACAGTTTAGATTTTTTCTGAAGTTGCTTATCAAAATTGAAAGTGTCAGATACCCAATATTTTGAGGCCAGTAATTAACTAGAACATTTTTACTTATGTTGTTGTTGTTGTTGTTATGTGCCATCGAGTCAGCCCCAACTCATAGCGATTTACTTATGTAGAGGCCTGTAAATATAATCGTGACCATATTTTCCTGCTGTGGGTGATTATAGCACAAGTAAGAAAAGCATAGTTAGAAGAGGTGAAGGCAACCTGTGACAAGGTGTTTGACCCCTGAGGCTGCTGATGCCAGCAGAGGGCCATGGGCCAGGTGCTCCCTCAGGTAGCACGGTCCCTCCCTCCTGCCTCACCACCCCACACACTGCAGGCCTTTCTCGTTTCAGTCCCTTTCTAGACCACTTACTCTTACTTTTCTGGGCCCTCATTTTGTATTGTTCTTCTGATGGGGAAGAGGCCAGGCTTCGCGAAAGCATTTGATGTTTGTGGACTGCGCCCCATCCCAGTGCTCAGGCTTCTCCCTCACTCTCACAATCTGCCCCTTCTTTAATTTGTTGTCATAATGATACTAATTGGGGCAGTAGAAGAAATATCAAGTAAGAGGAAAAGTTTTCAGCCTTCTCTTTCCCCTCATCTGTGCATCCCAATCAGCAAATCCTTTTCTGTGGGAACTGAAGTGCCTGGAAAACAAGTCCCGTTAATTTTCAGTTATTCAGAAGCTGCTTTTCCAGTTTGGCAATGATCACTTCCTTCTCTGCTCTCCTGCTGCTCCCCTTATCTTAGCCTTTCACTGTTCCTCCTCCTCCATAGGGAAGGACAGGGGAGAGGAAGTAAAACTTAAACAGTCAGTGCTGCGGCTTATTTCTTTTTAATTTGGTCAAATTATTTTGAGGCAATATATAGAAACTGACAGCAGTTCGGTTCAGGCAGTGGGATTGGTTTTTTTTGTATTCGTTATATTCCTATTAAAACAGTAGTTGATTATTAGTAGGACTGTCTCATTAGTGAGCTCTGGTAGCGTAGTGCCTAAGGCACTTGACTGCTAACCAGAAGGCTGGCAGTTCAAACCCACCAGCCACTCCTCAGAAGGAAGATTGAGCAATCTACTTCCATAGTGATACCACCTCAGAAACTCAAGGAGAGGTCGCTATGAGTTCTGGCGCTATGAGTTCTGGCATTGTGACCAAAGATGGGCTGGCTGATTGACCAAAACAAGAAGGTACATGGGCAACTAGGTGAGGGCCTCTCAGTGACAGAAGTTTGCCAGAGCCCACCTTTTCGCCTCCCCTCCCTGCCTTAAGGAGTGTTGTTGAGTACATGTACTGTGTTCCGAGGACATAGCAGTGAACAAGACAAAGGACACCTTTTGCAGAGCTGGCATTGAGTTTCTGCCATTTCAGCATGGAGATACCATACTGAAGATCTCATCTATAGAAATCTATATCTTCACATCCTCCACCACACAGGAAGGCTTCTGAGGGCAGGGACTTTGTTACTACCCACTCAAGTAGGATGTCTGTTCCCATGTCTGCTTGTCTCCTTAAAAACCAAAAAACCAAACTCACTGCTGTTGAGTCGATTCTATTCATAGCAACCCCTCCTTGGGTTTCCGAGGCATTATCTGTACGGAAGTAGATTGCCCAGTCTTCCTTCTGAGGAATGGCTGGTGGGTTTGAACCACCAGCCTTCTGGTTAGCAGTCAGATGCCCTAGGCAGTACGCCACCAGAGCCATTCCTTCTTAGGCGTGATTAAACAGTGGCTTTGCCAGTTCCTTGAAGTAAAAGTTGAAAGAAACTCTGGGAAGATTAATCAGGTCCTTTAATCTCTTCTATCTTCATCTTTGTGTGGAGCGGCCATCCACCCCTTCCCCCGGCTCAGTCTCCATCCATGGGAGCACTCTCCAAGAGCTTTGTACTTGTGTTGGCAGAAGTTAGGATCTGGAGAGCACTGCTTCTTATGGATTAATTGCCATAGTAATTATAATGTAAAATAATAAGCATGATTGATGCTTCATACATCCCTCCACAGAGAGCCGGAGAGTGCCACTGATTTGGGGAGATGAGCCCATTGCCTGTTTAGGAGCAGAGTTTTGTCTGAAAAACCAAATTGATGGCTGAGACTTAATAAGACCAGGAGCAGACAATGGCAGGTGACTCCATTGCACCACCATAGTCATGAAGGGCACCACCACGTACACCTCCAGAAACCACAGATCTCTGGGAGATGACAGGAGGGTAAGAGACTGGGCAGCGGGTTTTTGTGTTCAGGCCTGCAGCGTGTGCCACGTGAGCACCCCAGTATCTGCAATGGGATCGTGCTCGTGAAGACAGGCCTCCCCCGCCCTCTGGCCGCCCCAGCGGGCGTTGACCTGCAGGACGCTGGCTCAGGAGCACAGCTCTGGAAGTCTCTCACTCTCCCTTCCTGCGGAGCCAGGCACACGCTGCCTCTCTGTGTGGGCGATGTCCACAGAATGAAAATGCCTTATTTATTTTGGGTCCATAAGCTTGCGTAATGTGCCTATTTAACTCCCTCCTAAAAGAGCTTTTCTGCACATGAGCAAGTTACTAAGCCCACTAAATCCTGCCTCTTCTGGGCACACTGGCCTGTTTAAGGCTGTTCCTGCCGCGTGTATTTATGGACAGGGGCTGGAGTTATGACATTTATCTCTGTTGGTTAGGGCCCTGATATATCTGCCTGTGTCTCCCGTGGAGAGCTGCACCTTATCTTGCACGCGAGAGAGATGGGAATGTAACCATAACTCATCCTTCCCCAGCAGCGGGCTGTCAGTGTGTGGGCCACTCACCCCGTGAACCAGTGGGGGCGACGAGGCATGGGGTCGGGATTCTACCAACTGGGGGACTTTGGTGGTGAAATTATCCAGACCTGAAAACAGGAAACTGGGCAGTGCAGCTCCTTCAGAGCGTTCCTCTGGGTGGCGAGCTCTACCTGCTTCCTGGCATGTCCCCCCCCCCCTTTTGTTTTTGTTGTTGTTGTTGTTTCGTTTTGTTTTTTTAACTATATAGATTCCCTCTTAAAAGGGAAGTTTGAATGGTTTCGTTTTCTTTCCATCTTTGATTTTAAAGAAAGAATTCTTACTAACGAATATGTGGGATTTTTAGCAAAACACACAGTAAATAATAACTTCCAGCCCGATCATCTAGACCATCTGTCTCTCCCAACATGTTGGTGTAACTCCTTTCCGGCCTCACCCTACGTCTCGCCCTCTCTGCGAGCCACGGAAGGGCTGGTTGGAGCTCTAGACCTTAGGCAAGGGTCCTCAGCGGCCTGGGTTAACTTGTCTGTTTCTGTGCCCTGAGCATCCAGCACTGGGCCATGGAAAGGAGACGCAAAAATTGAAAGTGAACGGAGGGCAAGCTGGAGAGGAGACAGGCTGAGTGTCGCCGTTTATTGTCCTGGGTACTGGCCAGTGGATGTGTGATGAACAGAAATGTAGGGCTTTTTTTACTTTCTGAGACCTGGCTTTTTAGGGACAACACCCACCCTACTTCTTGGGCGTGTTGCCGGGAATCCGTAAGTATTTAGTCCAGTCTTCTTTCTGGGACAAGATTCCTGTCTCTTAACTTCCTGTCTTCCTGCTTCTGTTCTCTTGGCCTCTCTGGTGTGTCTTCCACGCGTAGTGAGACTTCCCTGTGAGGCACATCTGCTCATGTCATTGTCCTGCCTAGAACCTTTGTGTTCAGAATAAGTAAGGCACTCAAGGCCCTTCCTGACCTGGGCCCTGTTCACCTTTCTAGCTTCTCCTCCCTATACACACACACACACACACACACACACATACACACACCCCACACCCCCAAACTTGTTCCCGAACAGAGGCACTCGAAGTGTCCAAACCGGTCATGCTGGCCGCAGGGCTTTCACGCATTTTGCTCCTTCAGTTTAGAAGGCCTTGGTCCCTTTTCTCCTTCAGTCACTCCCTTTCCCCTAGGAGCCTGGCTTCAGTCCTCCTCTTTGTGCTCCCAGAGAAGCCTCTGTCTCACATACTGATGAGTGTGCGCATGTCTGTCTTTTCCACTTGCCTCTGTGTCCCTTGTTTATCTCTCTGTCTCAGTCCTTAACACAGTGCTCGGCACATAACATGCCACAATCCATGTGCACAAAGGAATGGAACAGCACACAAGACTGTCTGTGGTTACCACCTGCCACGTCTCTGCTCCTATCTCCTTCCTCCATGACCTGTGGGTGCCCCCTGAAAGCAGAGCCCAGGACCCCTATTCACTGTGATTGCCCCACTGTGTACAGGAGGAGGAGGAGAGTACAACAGATGGCAGGATGGGTGGATGCCCACCTGTAGGAGCTGTCAGTCTGTGCTTGGTGCCATGGTACCCTTGTTTAATCAGATGCAATGGTCAAGGCCATGCATGCCTGAATCCAGGCAAGGAGAAAGTTACAGCATCTGTGGAAGTCCATGTTAATGAGAAGGTCCTGTGTGACAGGGTTCAGATTCCCCTCAGAGATTGAAGGGAGTATGTGAAACCACTGGATACATGTCTTTGACCCACAATTACACCTGAAGATTTTTGGAGGAAAAATGTTTAAATGAAAAAATAGAATCAAATTTAATACTCATATTATTTTTCAAGATAAAATCCTAGGCTTTGCACAGAGAATGTTAATCAGGCTTCAGGCTGCTCCTGGAACTCCCCTTTGGGTGAACCCTCAGTTTACCCAGACGCATGTGCAGGGTGCCCGTCCCTTCTCCATGGCACTGTGTCTGCAGGTGCCTGTCCTACCTGCCCTGGACCACTGTGGAGGACAGAGGGGAGGTGTGGAGTGCAAACCATGGATGCTTCAGAGGCATTCACAATGGATGCTCGCCTAGAGCAGTGACCTCTCTGTCACTTGAGCTCTCTGCACTGACAGGAAGTGTGACCTGAGATGAGGTGGGTCCAGGGCTGGAAGACAGCTCCTGGCATGCTGGCATGTTCGCTGACTGACACCTTTCTTCCACTTCTGAGGCAGTGTTTAATTAGCCAGTTAATAAAAAGGAATATACCACTGGAGGCTCCATTTGTGTGGGGCTTTTTTGTTGTTGCTGTTAAATTGGCTAATTTAAATTTAACACCGTCCTAGAAGGATGGTGACCATAATAGCAGCAGCCCACAAGTTTAGGAGAAAGTGGGGGTGACTCCCCCAGAGTTCTCCAGACAGTGTTGTATGCCCTGTGTCTTTGCTGTGTGAGAAAACGGGATAAACAGTGCCTAGCCATCAGCGGGCATGGTCCTCAGCAGGACCCTGAGGCATGCCGGCCAGGTCCGCATGGGCCACGGGGCTACCACTTAGGAGTTTGTCCCCGGCAGATAACATCACAGCCGTTTTTAGATACATATCCCCATCCATGTCACTGTCAGTATTTTCATGCATCTCTGCGTGTCCCTCTCACGAGTGGCTTTCTGTTTCACCCCAAGTAAAAGCCAGAGTTGTCATTGTGGCCTACACACGTGACCTGGCCACCCCGCCCCTTCTTCCCTTCTCTGTATTCCTTCCTGCTCCTCCCACTTCACTCTCTCCGCCCCTGTCTTGGGGCCTTTGCACACACTTCTCCCAGGTATCCCTGTGGCTCAATCCTTCAGCTCTTGCAGATCTTTGATCAGATGCCACCTTTTCAGTAAGGTCTTCCGTGACCCTCCTCGTTAAAATTGCAAAACCGCCCCATGTCCTGTTCCCCCGTGTGCTTCCTTGTCCTCCTTAGCCTTTATCGCTGTCTATGTGACACACACTCTACTCGTTTGTGAGTCTTCCTTCACTAATATGTTACATTCCAAAAAGGTAAGAGCTTTTTTTTAGTACCTAAGGCATTTGACTGCTAACCAGAAGGCTGGCGGTTCAAACCCACCAGCCAGCCACTCCTTGGAAGGAAGATTGGACAATCTACTTTCGTAGAGATACCATCTCAGAAACCCAAGGAGGAGGGGTCGCCATGAGTCAGATTCGACTCAACAGCAGTGAGTTTGGTTTTGATTTGGTTTAAATGTATCCCCAACCTGTAGAACAATGCTTGGCACACAGTAGACACTTAGTAGACATGGGTTGAATGAATGAATTCTGACTAATACTACAGTACTTCCCTATGCAATGGAGATCTAGCAAGGTATGTTCACAATCACGTTGTGAGTGTCAATTTCCATTTCATCCTCAGTACTTGGCACACATCAACCAAAAGTGGGACAGCCAACTGCTGTGAGACTTGACTCACTTCATTGGGGAGGGGAAGCACACTTGACACAAGAGTCTGTTCTTGTTCCTTCCTGTTCTCTCCTCTCGTCTGTGATCTGCTCTCACCCAGAGGGAGAGGAGGATAGAAGAGCAGAACAGAGCCGCTCCTCTAGCTCCTGTCCGTTTGCCCCCTGGAACTGACCAGGTAGGAAGGTGAGGTGCTCGGTTCCTCTGCGTCTGTTGCTTTCTCCTTTCCCAGCCACACATGACAGCATCTGGGCCAGCATCGTACTTGCTGGCAGATACACCCTAGTTCTTCTGACTTATCCTGCCTCCCATTTGAGGTTCTTTTTCTTCACCCTGCTCCCCCACCCCCATTTTACTTTCTCCGATTTCTAGAATGGATCCTCATTATTGATTCCTGGCCATACTAGGGGCATAGGCAGTACCTCAGCCAGATAGTAAGTTCATTGGGTGGGACCATCCACATTGGCATTACTGGTTCTTGTTCACCAGATGCCAGTCCCAGTCATTATAACAATTGCAAATGCTCTTTAGGGGTTGATACCAGTTCTGGTTGACAACCACTAATCTCTAGTACAAGAAGAAAGAAATTGTTTTACTACAGTCAACTAGAAAGTGGGATGGGGTACAGAAGTTTTGCTGAGCAGCAGTGAGGTTCCAGCTGAGGGTGAAGTAAAGATGAGCTACTAATGAAGTCAGATCACCCTGCTTATATGACTTCTTCCATTTAGCTGTGTTCTCTAGCCCCAGGGGCATCAGTAGCTGAGAAAATAGACATTAAATCTGCATTCACCACGACCCTTCTGTGTTGATCTGTGCAGAAAAATGGGCCATGCTGCCATCTATACTCAGATCTTCTCTGAGTTGGAGGGAGATTAGGGCCAGACTCTGAGAGCCTTGAAGGGATTACATCAGGTACTGGCTGCAGTATCAGTGAAATTGGAAGGAAAATTCAGCTTCTTTGAGATTCAATACTGGCCTTCCAGCTGCCCAGGAATATTCTGTGATGAAGCTTCAGGAAATCCCAAGAGAAGTTTGATCTTGAGAGAAGAATTTTCTAGTGCCCAATATGTCCTTTCCTTCCCAGCTGGACTTGGGAGGCATAGGCAGGTCCTGGGCAGTAGGTGCTCCAAACCATTTAAAAAAAAAACAGCATTTTCCTCCCTGGCAAGAGAGACGTCATCAATTAAACTCACCCGTCCTTTTAGACCACATCGTTGTTGTTAGTTGCTGTTAAGTCTGTTCCAACTCATGGCGGCACCATGTGCTCGGGGGAGAGCTGCTTCATAGGGTTGTCAAGGCTGGGACCTTTCAAAGACAGATTTCAAGGCCATGTTGAGGCGTCTCTGGGTGGGTTTAAGCACCAGCCTTTCAGCTAGTCGTCGAGTGCATAATCATTGCCACACAGGGCCTCCTTCAGACCATGTAAACCCATTCCTACATGGGCCTCAGTACATTTTTCCTTGGCCCAAAGCATTTGATCCAGATAGTTAGTAAATTTTCAGATAATGTAAAATAGCTACTTGGTTAATTTAGTAGAGTTCTGGTGGCATAGTAGGTAAGGCATTTGGTTGTTAAGCAGAAGCAGTTCAAACCCACCAGCTGCTCTGCAGGCGGAAGATGAGGCAATCTGCTTCCATAGAGATTTACAGCTTTGGAAACACATTGGTGGTAGTCACTATGAGTTAGAATTGACTCGATGGCAGTGAGTTTGGTTTGTGTTTTGGTTAATTTAGGAGCATAAAGTTTCAGTATATTAACTGTTTTTGTTCTCCAGTGCTGTGATAGCAGACATACCACAAGTAGGTTGCTTTAACAAACGGAAATTTATCTTCTCACAGTTTAGGAGGTGCCAGCTTTAGAGGAAGACTTTCTCTTTGTTGGCTCTGGAGGAAGAGCCTCGTCTCTTCTGAGCTTCTGTTCCTCTGCTATTGTCATTTGTCATCTGCCTTCCTCTATCTGCTTTTTTGCTGCTGGCTCAATCTACTCAAAAAAGGATTGACTTGAGACATACCCCACACTAATAATGCCTCATCTACATAACAAAATCCATTCCTAAATGGAATTATAAGCACAAATATAAACCAAACCCATTGCCATCAAGTGGATTCCAACTCAACAGTGACTCTGTAGGATATAGCAGAACTAGCCCATAGGTTTCCCAAATCTGTAATTTTCACAGAAGCAGATTACCACATCTTTCTCCCATGGTGGGTTCAAACCACTGACCGTTCTGTTTGCAGCCAAGCACTTAACCACTGCAACACAGGACTCTTTCCATGTCTTATAAAACAGTGGCGTCACTAGGGAGTTGCAGGGGGTACAGACCACACAGGTGACATGGTCAGAGGGGAGGATACTAAAATGACTGTCCATAAAATTTTTGTGCAGTGTTT
The DNA here is from genome assembly GCF_000298275.1 of Orycteropus afer afer. Lineage (NCBI taxonomy): Eukaryota > Metazoa > Chordata > Mammalia > Tubulidentata > Orycteropodidae > Orycteropus > Orycteropus afer. The sequence goes on along the minus strand of NW_006921757.1, from coordinate 756,517 downwards.
CAGCAGGAATTAGTTGTTTTTTATAAAAATATCCCTGTAGTTAGTTATAACAACAAAAACACTTTTTGTAAGCCAAGGCTACATGAAACAGCATACCTACAAGGCGGAAACTCTGCTAACTTACTGTTTGAGCCTTCCGTGTACTCTGGTCAGAGCCGCCATCGTGGCCCAGTCACAAGGATACCTTGAGTCAGGCGGTTTCTTCTGCACACACTGTGAGCACACACTGTTGTTTTTGTTGCTGCTTTTATAGTCACTGATTTTGTCAAACTTTCTCATGTTTTAGCTGCAATCATGTAATAATTAGTATTCATGAATCTCTATCAATAACTGTTTTGAGAATGAAGTAGTAGTTAAAAGAAAATATAAAAAAAAAAAAAAGCTCTGCTCAGTTACTAATAATGTTGTAATTCAGTGTAGAAAAATTTTACAAAATAATTTTGTTAGTATTTATATAATTTAAGCTACTTAAAACTATACCAAAAAAAAAAAAAAAAGACTCACTGCCATTGAGTTGGATCCAACTCATAACGACCTCTCCTTAGGTTTCTGAGGCGGTATCAATATGGAAGGAGATTGCCCCATCATCCTCCCGAGGAGTGGCTGGTGGGTTTGAACCTCTAGCCTTCTGGTCAGCAGTTAAATAGCTTAGGCACTACACCACCAGAGCTCCTACTTACAACTATATTTATCACATTCTCATTTATGATTAAAATGGATAATAAACATTACTAATAATTCAGTATGGTCTGGAACAGGAGGTACATCCATTCAGTGGGGGGGAGGTATGGGTTGACACCATGAGTTACGGCACCGGGTGACAGACACCAACCCTAGTTGGTTCTAGTGACACAGAACCTTTGATTACAACAAATTTTTTGGAGGGGTGGGGCATAATTCAACCCATATGTTAATTTAGCATATTTCTAAAATAATCTCATTATAGTCTATCAATGGCAGGTTTTTTTCCCCACACACATTAACTACAAATGGTGTTGACTTATAAATACATTTTCTTTGTTGCAAATGGGGTCACATAATGGTGCGATCTAGATTCAGGAATCTTTGTTTGGATCTGCTTGAAAAACAAGCTGAAACTTGGGAATAGAAGAAACCTTGAAGTGATAGCAAAACAAATGAAATTGAATTCTTTGAGTGTTTGCCACCATGCCAAGCACGTGCAGAAAGCACTGATTTTCGAGAGCAGAGGGAAGAAAACAGAACCTAAAACCAAAGGAGCCAAAATTGAATACTACTCTCACCATGTGAACTTGTCTAATCAGCCTCGTTCTCTGTTGCCATCATCAGCTTCTCTTTGTTCTGACACTTCCTTTTTAGTATCTTTACTGGCTTCCAAAAGCAGATGGATTGGAACAAGCTTTTCTACCGTTTCCTATGTGTCCATTCTCAACCACAGTAAATCAGTGCAGATGCCAGTGTCTGCTCGCTTGTCAGGCCTTTGAGCTCTGTTTGGAAGAAAAAGAGGACATATTATCAAGTGAGGTGTGAAAGCAACTAGAGGACAGACACCTTCCTGTAACAACAGAGTTGCCCTTTGGCAGTAGAAGGGCATCATCCCATTACCTTTGAGAGCTGGTGGGCCTGACCGTTCTCAGTGCCTGTAAGTTGCCATGAATGGACCCTGTAAGTGTATTAAGATGATACTGCATAACTCTTAGAAATTATTAAGAGAGTATAAAGGTGGCATAATTTCACTGGTACTCAGAATTTATGCCTTTTCTCGTGATTGTTTTCTTTTTAAAGTAATTCCAGAGAGTTCTAGTGTAAAGCTGAAGCATTCTTTGCATAAAGGAATGTGATGGATCTCTCACTACTTGGAATTGCTGTGGTAGGAGGAAGGGGAAAGGGAATGAATATGGTCAAATAAATTAAGTCTGGAAACCCAAATAGTGCTGTGTAAGCAAGCTGACTACAAATCAAACAGAGAAGTGTTTGCTGAAGAATACACAACGGTAGTTGAGGCTGAGCAAAACCTGCCTCTTTGTACAGATGTGTGAATTTCCTTGACATGTGCAGAGATCTTGGCATTGATCTCAGATTTCTTCAGGAAAAGTGTCATCTATCCGTGAAGAAGAAAATGAAAGAGCAGATTCCTCAGTGGCAGAGGCCAGTCTTTACCAAATGCAGACAAGCCTTTTGGCAAAAACAGGTCAGGGTTTGTGTGGCTTTTCTTGCCTCAAGGAATTCCAGATTTCCTATATGTTAATTTTTTTTTATTTGATCTTTGAGTTTTGTTTCCTAACATCATTTTGACTAACATCTACAAATCCTAAACGGTTAGTTAGGTCTTCTTGTGGTTCCTGAAGTGAAGTCCAACTTGTTTATTCTCCAGCCCCATAGCTTCTGATTGCCTTTCTAGAACAAATGTTGCAAACTCTCTACCCTTTTCATCTTACAGACGAGGAAACAGAGGTTCACGGAATTTGAATGGCATTGCCATGGTCACAGATGGCTTTGCTAGTGGCAAAGCAGGAGCTTCATCCAGGGGCTCTACAGCTTGCACTCCAGCATAAACGTGTTCGACTTACAGACTCAGACCTTTCATGAACACTTTGCTCCCAACTCAGAGCCAGCGCTACTTTAGGCACCAGTTCAAATGACGCTGTGATCTGTTAGAGTCTATAGAAAAATTTGGAGAAGAACATATTTTCCTTCTTAGAACCTCAAGTCAAATCAACAATCACTTTATAGTTTATTCTGATGATTGCGTTCTGTTTGATCTATTTTTCTCCAAGAATTTCAACAGCCTTAGGCCAAAATCATTATGTTCTGCCCAAGGAGATGGGGGCGGCTGCATTGTGAGCTGTGAGCACATGCAGGGCATGGACAGGATGCAGCAGGTTCTTTGCTGTGGACAGAGCATAGATGAGGCTGGTGGAGACTAGTGATAAGACTAGAGTTGCAATAGTTCTCACTAGGGGCAAAATTGGCATCTTGGGTAGAACATGACCTCCTTGTGCAGGACTTCCCTTGAATTGCAGGGATGTTAGCAAATTGGCTACCCCTGCAGAATGCCATAGCACCTTTCTGCCATTGTCAACATTGGGAGCATCAGTAAATCACACCCATAGTTTTCCAGATGCCCCCTGGGGGTGTTGTACCATCCTCAAGTGAGAACCATTGGATCTGTTGAGAAGTCCTGGAGAAGGCAGAAACTGCGGAGACACTGAAAGATGGGTCTCCTGGTTTAGGGATCAGCAGTCTCCTTCTCAGGATCACTGTTTATTTACAGGGACCTCCAAAGAGAAAACGTGCATGTCACCCTGTTACCTCATGCACAGGTTAGTGGCAGGGCTGGTGGTGCTGAAAACAAGTTTGTGTTTGTCAGAATCACACTGAAAAAATTCAACAAGGAGTGTAGTTTCTACTTTCATGTAACTGTCGCTTGTTGCCATCCTCGCTGTATTTTCCAGACGAATAACAGCAGCCTGATTGACTCTCTTCCTGATTTCCCAGCTGTTGTCTGTCCCTCATGCTTCGCAAACCTCAGTCAGAACCAGGACCTGGGATCTAGGAGCCAGCCCTTTCTTCCTCTTCAGCATCCCAGACCTCCTGGCTTATGCTAGTGCTGCCATGCTCCTTAGCATCGGAGATGATTGGCTGTATTGAGTCATACTGAATTTTTCTTGGAGCGCCGTCCCTCACATCATGGTGTGGCCGCTCTGCATCTGCCAGGAAACTGGCATTTCTAAAAATATTTCCAACAAGTCCAATAGGCGTCTCATGACGTTAGTGGTGTCAATGGGTCTCCTGTCACTGGGCTGGGTTTTCAAGCTGTTGCCCAGACCATGGTTAAATTTACTAAATCTGTCAGAACTATTATCCTCTATAAGTGTTAATTTGTGTAACAACACATACTTTTCAGGGTGTTTTCACATAGGTCCCCCACACTGCCAGAGTGCTTAGAATAACACTGTGGGGTAGGGAGGGCTGACATTATCACTATTGGTTGGCAGTTCAAACCCACCAGCCACTCCACAAAAGGAAGACTGGGCAATCTATTTCTGTAAAGGTTTACTGCCTCGGAAACCCATTGGGGGTCACTGTGAGTTGGAATAAACTCGATGGCAGTGAGTTTTTGTTTTTTTTTAACAAGTTGAAAACATTTAAGCTCAGAAAAGTTGTTGCTTGGCCAAGGTCACACAGCTTAATTAAAGATGCAACTGGTACTTACTACTCCACCATTTCTTCCCTCTCCTTTTCAGGGACTGAGGGAGGAGACCAATTTGGTTTGTCCTCTTTGGATGTCAGACAGTGTTTCCTTTTTTTAAAGAATATTTTAAGCTTTTCAATTCTGATCTTCCATTGAGACAAGTTCTTTATTCCTCTGCCAGAGAATTGTGACCTCCTGTCAATCAAAATGTCTCTGTCCCCCTTTAACTCATTCTTCTCTTGAATTTGAAACTTGTGTCAGTATCATCAGCACCTGTGGCCTGATAAACATATATAATGTTGGAAAAAGCCATTTCTGTAGTTGTGGGAACTTAAAGATTTTTGTAAAACCAAAACCAAACTCACTGCCATTGAGTAAGTTCTGACTCATAGCTACCCCCATTGGATTTCCAAGGCTGTAAATCTTTACAGAAGCAGACACCCTAATCTTTCTTCCAAAGAGCAGCTGGTGGGTTCGAACCACAAACCTCTTGGTTAGCAGCCAAATGCCTTAACCACTACACTACCAGAGCGCCTTAAAAGATTTTTGTAAAGTGGGGAAGAATTATAAAGTACTTCCCTTTTCACTCTCACAGCCTCTTTTGAATTACTGTGAAGGTTTCATGATTAAACATTGACAGAGGGGAGAGGAAAGCTAAGGTAATGGTTCTCAAATAGATCACCCTTTTAATTAAAATGAATCTGACTGATTACATGAGAAACTATGTTCAGACAGTAGTTACAGGGACAGAAAATTTGAGTAATTACCTTTTTGGGTATCTATGAAATTATGACAAAATCTGTTGAGAGAAAGAATACATAAGAGGCAGTTGTGTTTTACTGAACCAATTCCTGTTCTGATTGGGAGGTGACAGAGGCACAGGAAGGTTTGGTTGTGGTCTCACCAGGGTAACCTGTCAGCTGTTGTCTCTCCTGAACTGGGCTGTGGTTCCCAGAAGGAGGTGGATGTCCCTTACCAGAGGTGTGGTCTCTCCCTTGCGAGTGCCCCACAGCGCCCTCTGGCATTGTGGCCCTCAGGAGCATAAGTACGACACACCTGCAGTTTGCCTCAGGGCCTGTGGCTCTGGCTGGTTATCGCTCTTGCTTGGAGACTGAACTTCGGGGCTGACTTCTCTATAAATCGGTCTTCACCCCCTCTGCTCACGTGGCCTCCTCTGCTGCCTCTGTCATTGCAGGGTCCCACTGCCTCGCAACTGTGTCTTTGTCTGCAGTTTTGACAATTGGCATCTAATAGAAACTCAGTAAATAGTTGGTAGGTGAGTGGATTGGTGATCTTCTGATCAACCTCAACCACTGAGTCCTGAGAGGGAGTGTCATAGCAGAGTGACCATTTCCTTGGTGTCCGCCTTTTGGATCTGCCCACCAATGGGGTATGTAAGTAGAGGAAATGGTTTAAGGGACAGGACACTGGGTGTCTGTTTCTACTTCCTCATCTATAAAATGAGAAAATCGGACCAAGATAATCTAAAGGACCTCTCAGAACTCTGGAGATTCTGTGGTATATCCCTTTTTTAAGAAAACACTTTAGCATATTCCTTATGTGCAAGAGTTTTAGAATTACAGGAATCAAATTCTCAAATTCTAGATCTGCCATTTACAAACCCTGTGCTCTAGGACAAGTTGTTTAACTTTGCCTAATCTTCTCATCTGTAAAATAGAGCTGCTTTAAGTATGAAATAAGGAGTTCTGGTTGCTCAGTGGTTAAGGCATTCAGCTGTCAACCAGTAGACCAGTGGTTTGAACCTACCAGCTGTTCTCACTGGAAAAGGGTGAAGCACTCTGCTTTCATTAAGATTTACAGCCTAGAAACCCTGTAGGACAGTTTTCCTCAGTGCTATAGGGTCACTATGAGTCAGAATCAACTTGATGGCAGTGAGTTTTTTTGTTTTTTTAAGTATGCAAATAGTATGATGCATGTTTTAAAAGAGAAAGCTTGGCCCCATGCCAAGCACAACAAAGTTAGCACTCAAACTGTCATAACTGATCTATTGCCATACTTAGTTCTTCATAATCAGTGTATACATTCTCTTGATATGCTTCAAAAACCTTTTAATTATATGTAAACCTTCCTTTAATAAACCAAAAACCCACTGCCATTGAGTCTATTCTGACTCATAGCGACCCCCATTGGAATTAAGGCTGTAAATCTTTACAGAAGTAGATTTCCTCATCTTCCTACCACAGAGCCCCTGGGGGGTTTGAACCACCTACCTTCTGGTTGGCAGCCAAATGCCTTACCCACTATGCCACCAGTACCAATAATACCAACTATTCCCTAATATGTTTAAAAGTAGTTCAGTGTAGTTTATCAGATTATCCCTCCACTTAGAAGACATCCCAAAACAGAATTTCATAGGCTAAAACAGGATACTGGGCAGCCTGAGGAAGATGGAGTGCCGTCACCCTGAACTGATGTGATGCAGCGACTATCGAGATTAGGGCTTGTATTCTGGACTTTTTTGCCATGTTGCCCTGTGACCTTGTGTAGGTCATTTAACTTCTCCAATTTCCAGTTCCCTCTGAAAAAATACGGAGTTTGAGTTCCGTGATCTCTAAAGTATTTTTCTGTTTTGTTTGCTTGCTTGCTTACTCATTGGGTTTTTGTTGTTGTTGTTGTTTGTTTGTTTTGCTTTTGGTTTTGTTTTTGAACATTTTATTGTGGTTTGGGAGAAGGTTTACAGCATTGTAGTGTCCCATTCAACAATTATACACATTCTGTTTGGTGACATTAATAGCAATTCCCTCAATGTGGTAACACCCTTCCCACTTCCTACCTGGGCTCCCACATCCATTCATCCGCCTTTCCTGCCTGTTGAACTTTGTTTTGGGGCAAATGCCACACTTTGGGTCTTGTGTGGTTGAAGTTCTTTCCAGATGTAAGATGTTACGCTTCCGTGAATGCTCAGGTGATATGCCTTTGCCGTCAATCCCGTTCTCTGGTAGCTGGGGAACCTGGGAAAGCTATACAATATGATTTTCTTTCCTGAGCTTTCCTTTAGGTTCAGCATATCATGGAATTAGAGTCTAGTGCCTGGATTTTCTAGGCTCTTTATATATGAACTTACATTAAACCATGTGTCTCTTCCCCCATCTTCTGTTGAGCACTTGATGTTATTCCTTTGCACTTGTATCTTGTTAACTTTGACCTCTTATTCTCGCCTGTTTAAACCTTCATGTTCTCTCATCTAATATATGAACTTCACACAGAACTTCAGTGCCTCCATCTTAGTAGACATTTCACCAAAGAATATATTCAGGCAGCCAACACTTGAAGAAATGGTCATGATCATTAATCATTAGAGAGATGCAAATCAAAACAACAGTGAGATATCATCTCATCCCGGCACTAATAGCAAAGTTCAACAAGACAGAAAATAGCAAATGCTGGTGAGGATGTGGAGAGATTGGGACTTTCATACACTGCTGGTGGGACTGTAAAATGATGGAATCACTGTGGAAATCAATATGGCAATTCCTTAAGAAGTTGGAATTAGAAATACATTTGATCCACCAATCCTGTTACTAGGTATACATCCTAAAGAAGTGAGAGCCAGGGCAAGAACAGATCGAAACATACCCTTGCTCATCACAGCACTATTTACAATAGCAAAGAGATGGAAGCAACCTATGTGCCCATTAATAGAAGAATGGATAACCAAACTATGGTACATACAGACAATAGAATACTATGCAACACTAAAGAATAATGTAGAATCTATGGAACACCGCATAACATGGATGAACTTGAAGGACATTACGCTGTGTGTGAAATAAGTCAATCACAGAAGGACAAAATATAGTATTAGTTCACTACTATAAAGAGTCAAGGAAAGGTTTATAAATGGAAGGAAGCTTTCTTTGCTGGTTACCAGGGAGGGGAAGGGAAGGGAGGGAACACTCCTAGATAGGTAGAAAGGTATTGATTTGAGTGAAGGGAAGGGCAGTGTACCAAAAGTGAGTGATCAACATGGTGACACTAAGGAAGATGAAGACAGAGAGTACACAAGAAGTACAGATAACAAAGAGGAACCCTTTTGCATGTACAGTACTGTGTTGTCAATGATGGCAAACATTGATACTGGTGGATAGATGGATGGACAGGCTGAATGATCAAGTATATCTAGGCAGGGAGGAGAATGTGCCCATGACCATGTATAGGGTTGCCAGGTGACATTTCTACATGCATTATTTGTATGTTCTGTAAGAATGTCCAGGTGTATAGTAGAGCTGACAAGGGGCAAGGTTGTGGTGGCTTCTTGGCCACAGCCAGCTACCCTGAAGGAGTGAGTAGTTGGACCTGTGGGCTCAGGATCATGATCTCAGGGGACATCAAGCTCAATAACATACTCAGCGAAGCTTATAACATGCTACACAAAAACATTGTTCTACATCCTACTTTGGTCAGTAGCAACTGGGGTCTTAAAATCTTGGAAGCAGCCATCTAGATGCAACGATGAGTCTCTTCTTATCCAGAGCAAAGAAGAATGAAGAAAACTAAAGACACATGGAAAAAATAAGTCCAAGGGACTAGTAGACCATGCATTCCTCAGCCTGTATGACCATGAGGCCAGAAGAACTAGGTGGTACCCGGCTACCACTGTCAGCCACTTAGAAAGGGATCAGTGCAGGAGATCTTGGATAGAGTGGGAGAACGATGTGGAACAAAACTCAAAGTCATTAAAAAAAAAATTAAAAAGACCAGGTTTGCTAGTCTGATAGAGCCTTCTAAGACCCCCAAGACTATGGTCCTTAGTTACCCTCAGGTCTGCAACTGAACTCACTCCTGTGGTGTCCAGCCAAACGATAGACAGGCATATGCAGTAAGCGTTTCCATCAGGTACACACACTCCTTGGAGGATCACTCATGGGAGAACAGAAGGGCAATGCTTGCACAAGGAGATAGCTTGGGAGGTGGGAGTACATGGAAGGGAAGGCCACAGGGAAGAGGTAACAACGGGGAAGAAGTGAGAAGAAAGCTGTTGAAATTGTGGGGAATTGCAATCAATGTCCTGAAACCAAATGTGTATGAACTGCTGTATAGAAAATAAATCTGCTCTATAAACTTTCACCTAAATCACAATAAAAATTAAAAATAATAATAATAATAATAATACTGATTAGGCCCAAACCTGGACAGCACTTGGTCATTTTCATGGACCACAAAAGCAGTGGGTACCAGTGCTCCCATCTGTTCCTTCCTTCACGAAATCATTACTCGGCCCCGAGCCACCCTTTATAGATAGATCATTTTCACTGGAGCTCCCCTCTGAGGTTTCCAGTTGCCACTTTTCCCTGTAGTTCAGTTCTTTGCTATTTGGGGTGGTCACCTGCTTGTTTACACATCTTCAAAAGCTGTAGGCCTTCTCTCCAGAAAATGCCAGCTAGATGAAAAGAGAAAAAGGAAAGCAAAGAGAGGGATAGGAGGAAGCATTGTATTCAAAAGGACCGACAGTTTAATATGGCTAGCATGCCCACTGAAGAGGAACCATGGTTAAAGATTCGTTTGGAAAGTCAGATACTACTCTAGTCTTGAAGGGCCTTGTACACATGCAGGGTTGCTTCATTTGTACCTCATAGATGACTTGTTTGTGTCTTTGAGGCATGGACATAGTTAGTGAATAATGAATCTGAAGAAGGTGATGGGTCTTCTTTTCCAAAAATACATGAGCACTCATATTTTCTAGGCCTTTATATGTGATCTGGTATTAAACCGTGTCACCCCTCCCATCTTCTGTTGAACCCTTGGTATCCCTTTCTACTTTTGTCAAGTTTTCTTGTGTTCACAAACAGTAGCCCTCCCCAAGCCCGTCCCTGACCCCCAGACTAGGAACTGCTAGCATCAGATGTAGAAAACAATGTAGGAGAGGAGACACATTGGATAACTTTTCAAATTTTCTTTTGCTTTGTGTGTTCCACTTGAAGTTAAAGACAATTAAAACAAGACCACGAGAGCCAAAATATGATCTTGAATATATACCTCCTGAATTTAGAGATCATCTAAAGAATAGATTTGATGCATTGAACACCAATGACCGAAAGCCAGATGAATTATGGGAAGATATCAA
>NW_006921757.1:683943-744408 GCF_000298275.1 Orycteropus afer afer | reverse complement strand
AGCCAGTATCCAGCTCAATGAACTTTTATGTGTGTATACACCCAAGTAACCACTGCCCACATCCGGATCCAGACAGTTCTAGCAATCCAGCCTCATGGCCCAGCCCTCAGAGAGAACCAATATTCTAACCTTTACCACCACAGATTAGTTTTGCCTGTTTTTAAACTGCATAAATGGAGTCATAAGCTTCCTTTACCCATCTTTTGTCTATGACATCTATCCATATTACTGGTTATAGCAGAAGTTCCTCCTCTTTTATTGCATTTTGTGTTTTTGAAAGATCGATTGACCTCAATTTGGAGAATAGATTGGAGAGGGTCCAAACTGAAGTCCGTGAGTGGTTGGGCGGGGGTGGCAGGTGGCCTGACGATGTGGAGGCCAAGTGGAAAGGAAAGAACAGAGCTGAGAATGGTTTCAGAGGGATCTGCTCTCTACAACGCTGTTGGTATTCAGAGCATGAGGGAGGGGGCGTCCGTTGCCTGGCTTGTAAATAATGTAAGGTTCACAGGGAGAAGGTGATGAGGTCACATACCGACCTTGATTGTTAGGTTCCTAGGGATTATTGCCAGCATGGATGAACTCTATGGAAAGGTCAGAAATGGGAATTAAGCGTGAGAGTCATCCGTTTCTTGTAGAATTGGAAGCACAAGGAGTGAGCACGATTGCCTGGGGATTCAGTTTGGAGTAGGAGGGAGCTAAGAACAGGCCACTGTGATGCTCCCCACTGAAGGACCGTTAGGAGAACGGGACCTGTAGCAGAGACTTAGTCATGGGGCTAGGAGGAACACCAGGAGAAAGGGTTAACCTAGGAGCCATGCTGGGGAGGGGTAGTCTGTCAGAGAAGGATGGTAAATGTCCTTACACTGAGGGAGAGGAGCCCAAAGGTGCCCTCTCCTGTCCCCCTGCCCCATTCACTGTCCATTTATCTGACTTGATTCTTTTGACTCCCTTCCTGTAGCTTTGCATGAGGTCTGTCTGTCTGTGTAGGCATTCTTCCGCACTGAACTGTGTGAGTCCTTCCAGGAGAAGAGGCCATGTCTTTCCTCTCCTCATTACTTTCCATCATCAGGCCCAGTGCGCCTTTGATGGAATAAGTGGTCAGTAGATGTCCAAGTTGCCTTTGCCTCTAAGGCAGCCGGAACTGGATGACCTTCCCTCATTTCCTCGGGGGGCTCTCGTGCAGAGGAAGCCTGGGCACAGCTGCTCGGCTGTTTGCTGCCTTTGGCGGGGGACAAAGATGCATTTAAAACCCGGCTCTGCAGAGCCCCCGCGGCCGCCAGCCGGCCACAGCTCTGGGACCGCCTTCCTCCCCCAGCCGGCTCGGCAGCTTCTTCCACTTACATAAGACGTGTGTGTTCTGGCAGGGAAGGGCGCCTGAATGAGTGTTTAGCAAAAATGATTTGTGTGGAGTTATTTTGAGACCCCAGGGGAGGGAATGGCAGCCAAACCCTGCAGTATTTTAAACTGCATCACTCATCTACAGAGATTAATACGTTACAGCTTCTCAGCCAGAACACTGGTAAAGGGAAATAAGAATGTTAGGGCCCATCAGATGAGAAATGCCAGTTCTCTCAGTCCACCCAAGGTGATTTCCGTGGCTGGGCTGAGCTTGATGCCTCGAGATCCTCCCGTGCATTGATCCTGCTGCCCTGGGGCTCGATGTGAGCTGGACACGTGAGGTTCCTTCTGTGGGACTGGCCTGGGCTCCTGGCAGAGCTGTGGCTGATTCCTATCTTGTTCACTGTACAGATAGCAGGTTGTCTCCCAGCAGATAGAGGAGTAAGCCCACTCTCCACGGCAGCCCGGATCACTGTCCTTGTTCCAGCTGAGGTTCCAGGCTGTTGAGAAGAATCCTGCCCTCCCCTTCCGAAGCCTTTACCTTTTCTCTCAGCTAAGGCCGCGCTGTCAGTGAAGGGTGGGTCTGTTACTGTATCTCGGATCTTCCAGTGACACTGGGGGTGTCAGCCTCCATGTGAAACACTCCCCCTGTTGTTGATTTTCTCTTGGCTGCTGTGCTGTGAAACTGGCCTCTCCCCACTCCGGGGACAGCTGTCCTCCTTATCATTCAGAGCTGGTGCTTCCCCAGGGTAGCTGACTAGGTTGGAAGGTCTTCTTGTGTCTTCCTTTGTCCCCCTGAGCCCACAGTTAGAGCTGAAAAGGTCCTGAGATGGGTTTAATTGCTGTCTGACCCCAGAGATCCATGTGGGTTGAAGGACATCTGGGCACTTGGTAGTCTATGGAGCCAGAAAGAAAGAAACCTACCTACTGCCCATTTGAGTTCATTGTATATTTTTAGAGGTATAAAAATGGCATGGTGGCATGATACCTCTTCATCCAGAAGGAGTGGAGTGGAGTGGAGAATGGTCAAGATCAACATCGGCCCAAAGCTGATCCCGATTAGGTAGAGATCGGACACATCTCCTCTCTGCACACATTTTACCAGTTTTGACACCAGCTGTCCTCCACACGTCAATCTCTACTTCTCTATCAGGTTCAGTCATTCATTGCATTGGCCCCACAGAACTCACAGAGCATACGTATGGTTATGGGGTTTATTAGGGAAGTAACAGGTACAATTCAGGATCAGTATCAACTTAGAAGTAACAAAAACAACTCAGGATACAGTTAGTTCTTCAGTCTGGACAGCTCCTTTGGCCTGGCCTGGAGGCAGCAGGTGTTATTACAACTCTAGCTTACAGATAAATGCCCAGAGGCACCCCATTCCTCCAGCCATCCTCCTGCCCGAAGGCATTCAGCTCTCTCATTCAGTGGCTGGGTCATGCCCACCATAGCCACCTTGCTTCTTGGGCCAGGACACCCACTAGGCCATCTCATGTTGGTCTGGGTCAGCTGCCACTGGACTCTGCCGTGCTTGCCACCACTGCTCACCATCTCGCCCTATTTCCAGTGTTACAGTCCTCTGTGTCTCTTGGGTCTAGGAAGTTCTCAGCGCAGGGACCCTGGATCTAAAAGACAGACATCACTCTGACTCTTCTTCTTGATAGATCCTTCTCCAACCTCTGGCTTGGTTCCTTTTAAGCCTTGTAGGATTGCAAAATTGACCAATCCCCAAGTCTATCCAAGTACCTTATTTGAATAGCTGCACCTAGTTATCTTGTGGGAGTCACAGACCATGGCTAAAACAAACAAACAAACAAACAAAACCCACTGCCATTGAGTTGGACCCGACTCATAGTGACCCCTCCTTGGTTTTCTGAGGTGGTATCAATATGGAAGTAGATTGCCCAGCCTTCCTTCCGAGGAGTGGCTGGTAGGTTTGAACCACCAGCCTTCTGGTTAGCAGTCACATGCCTTAGGCATTATGCTACCAGAGCTCCCAGACCATGGCCAGAAGAGCCGTATTAAAGCAGTTCACTGCACTGCAATTACTTTAATGGCAACAACTTTGAAAACAAATATCCTTCTATAAAACCCACCAACCAGTCCTTGGAAGGAAGGTTGGGCAATCTACTTCCATAGTGATACTGTCTCGGAAACCCAAGGAGGGGTTGCTATGAGTCAGGTCTGACTCCACGGCACATAACAACAACAAAAACATAAAACAGGAGACCACAGAGCATGTGTCTTCCCAAATTCCCAAAGTTCCCTATAAGTACATGTAGCCATACGTTTTTTTCTTCCATTTAGATGCCTTGTCGCAGGCCTCATGTACCCCAGCACTGGGCGGAGTAGGAAGTACACTTCCAGAAAAGCATTTTGTGTGTGTGTGTGTGTGCGCACGCACACACATGCTCTCTCTCTCTCTCTCACACACACACACACACACATGTGGGTCCCTGAGGATCCAGTAACTGCAGTGTGAGAGGCTTCAGTGATGGAGTTTCTGTCTGCTTGTGATACTGGACAAGAACGGCCCAGTGGGGAGTGGGGCTAGGATTGGTAGAATGTGAAGAAGGAACAATAGTAAGTTCACAAGTGTAATGGAATCTATCAGAGTGTTCAGTGTGGTGGAAGGGAGCAACAGGCAGACAGCCTAGGGCTTTGGAGGAGATTGGAAGGGTTGGAGGCAGACCACTTGCAAAAGAATGTGCCTGTCCTCTCCTGTCCCCTGGAATGAACCTTTGTTCACAGTGTGCTGTGCTTGGGAACCCACCAACCCCTGTCTCCACTCTCTCACTTCAGACCCCTCACACGGGGAGTGTTTGTGGCCATCTATGGGTAGGCACAGGCCTGGTCCCATTCTTGCCACAAATACGTGTTTTTTACTTGGTCGTTACAGTAGCTGCTGGCTCCTACCATAGTCTGGCACGTGCGACTCCAGCCCACAGACCCTGCTGCCACCGTTCTTCAGCCCCTCCTTCTACTCCTCCTTCTTCTTCCTCCTTCCTCTCTCCATTTTCTCCCCTTTCTCTGCCCCCTTTCTCTGAGTGAGTGAGCATATGCAGGTGCACACGCACACGCACAGTGCTTCTTGGTTGTTGCAGCCGGGATCCTCTTCGGATTGTGTGCTTGATTGGAAACTGGGAGTGTATCAGCCCCACTCTCCCTAAACACCATCATGCCCTTAATGGAAATCATGATTTGGGTCCAACATCTCATCCAGGGACCTGCCAACACCCAGTGCTGCCCCTCCCGTTGTGCAGTGACAGACACCCCCGAGCAGCTCTCCTCTTCCCAAAGACAGGTACAGCCTGGTGAGACAGGTTCATATCTTCCATTCGGAAGCTTGTCTGTCAGCCACCCAATTTTGTCCCTGGCTTTTCTCCCCTCTCTCCCTCTTCTCAACAGGGGCCTTATATCTAGCGTCACATTCACATCCTGGTGCTCCAGTGCCCTGGGCCACAGTGGCAGGAGCTAAAAAGCCCCAAGTAAGTGCCGGCACTGTTGCACTGGCCGCAGTGGTGACTGCCATCACCCCCTTGTACGATGTTGTGTCGGGAGGAAGTGAGGCTGCAGAAGTCCGTTCTTTGCCTCAGGTCTCCCAAACAGGGAGGAGAAGCACTCCAACAGCCAAGTCTTCCCCTGGATTCTGCAAAGTGGATTCTAGGCAGTGGTTTAGATTTGCTGGTTCTTTTTATCCCCGAGAGCCATGAATGAGAGAAGGAAATGAATAGACTGCTTGTCACAACACCGCCAGGATCTGCACAGTGCCTGGGGCTGCTGCCGAGGGAAGAGAACAAAAGTGGGCTGGAATGGAGGCCATCCTGTACAGGACAGGCTTGCCTCCCCCCCAGAGCCTCCAGGCCTTCCCTTTCCCTGGCACCCGGGGATTCCTCCTGTCCTAGCGGAGCTGTCTGTCCCTGCTGCAGCATCCCACCTGGTCCTGGAGAGGGAGGACTGCTGGAGTCTCTCCACACCCCACCCCACCCCGGGTCTCTAACAGGGCAGCACATTTCACTGCCCCAACTCCCAGGCATGGCCCCGGACAGAGCTCCAGAAGGGATGCTCCCCCTTGCCCAACCTCCCACCACTACCAGACCCTTCAAATTCATCAGCTTGGAAGATATTTCCAACTTGAAGATACCCTTCACTAATCTAGGTTTAACGAGGGAAAAGAGTAGGAGATCGAAACCCATGTCCCGTGAGGGCCGGGGAATGTTGTCTGGAGAAAAGAAGACATGAGGATGAGAGGACATAGATGTTGGAACTGTCTTCAAATATTTGAAGGGCTGTCAGATGAGTAATGGATGTTTTATACGGTCCCAAGGAAGTGGACCAGATCTTCCAGGCCTAGGATGTCAGACTGTGGCGTTCTGATTCTATTTGATGAACTGTGGGAAGCCACTGCAGGGTTTCCAGCAGAATACCAAACAAACAAAACCAAACACACTGCCCTCGAGCAGAGTAGTGTGTCTTAAAACCACCCACTGCTATCGAGTCAACTCCAACTCACAGCACCCCTAGAGGACAGAGTAGAACTGAACCATAGGGTTTCCAAGGCCGTAAATCTTTACGGAAGCAAACTGCCACACTTTTTTTCCACAGAGTGGCTGGTGGGTTTGAACCATCAACCTTTTGGTTCACGACTGAGGGCATAACCATTGCACCACCAGGGTTCCTTATATTGTGTCTCACATGCACACACTGTCATCGAGTCAGACCCGACTCAGAGAGACCCCTCCTTGGGTTTCCGAAGCTGTATCACTATGTAAGTAGATTGCCCTATCTTCCTTCCGAGGAATGGCTGGTGGGTTTGAACCGCCAGCCTTCTGGTTAGCAGTCAAATGCCTTAGGCACTGTGCCACCAGAGCTCCCATATTGTACCTTAGGAATATTATATCTGGTAGCCATCTGTATGTAGAGTGAAGAATAGGGGGAAATGGAAGACAGGCAGGCAGATCAGTTAGATGGTTTGGAGGCACACATAATAAGGGCCTCAATGAGCACAGTCGAATTGAAGATTGAGAGGATTCAATGAATTAGAACATCGATTAAGGCGAAAGTAATGGAATCAATAGGATGTAGCAATCATTGAGTTACGTGAAGGAAGAGTCAAAGATAAGTCAAGATTTTTAGACTGACGGAAAGGGAGTGCTAAAATGAGAAATAGAGGTTGCAGAAAGAGGAGGAGCAAAGTTAAGAAGAAGAATTTGATCTTAGACATGTTATGTTTGAGGTATTGGCAAGACATCCAAGGGGAGACATGTCTGCCAGATATTTGGAAACTGGGTCTAGAGCTCAGAGGAGTTTGAATCAATATGTCTGTGGGTTCTACATGAGCATGGTGATGGAAAACCTGAGAATGGAGGGGCCCAGATAAATGGATAGAAGACATGGACAGTGGAGTACTACTCAGCCAGAAAGAGAAATGAAATCATTACCTGCTGTGACAGGGATGAACCTTGAAGATGCTGAGTGAAGTAAGTTGGTCACAAAAGGACAAATACTATATTAATCCCACTTACATGGAATACCTGCAATAGGTGAGTGTATAGACCCAAGTTTATTAGTGGTTACTAGCAGCAGCGGAACGGAACGGGAAAGGAAGTCATAGTGAGTGCTTGGGGGACACTGAGCTTCTGTTAGGGGTGATGAAAAATTCAGGTTTGGTTAAGGCTTATGGTTGAACCATGTGATGAACATAATTAATGTCACTAAACTACACGTGAAGATTGTTGAAATGGCAAATGTTCTGTTACTTATGTGATTACCACAATAAAAGTAATAATAATAATTGACGTGGGGGCAGTGAGGGAGAAGGGGGCCTAGGACATACTCATGGCAACGAGAGACAAAACAAGCAGTTCTGAGAAAGAGGACACCCAGGAGGGAGAAGCTTCTGGAAGAAAGTGTTGCAGTAAGGGGCCGATTGAGGCACAGTGTTGAATGCCACATAGAGATCTCTCGTAGGACACCTCCTGGGAAGAGACAATGAGATGTGTCAGTGAGGAGATTGCCTTCCCAGTGTGATTTCAGTGGAAGGATGAAGTCTGAGTATAGAAGCTTAGGAATGAAGGACTTCTGTACAGGAAGTGTGAAAGGACAGTGTCGGGGCTCGGAGGGGAGCAGTTAGGATGAAGAACCAAGAATGACAGCTCTCGGGCTTTCAGGGTTGGAGCTTATGGGGTGTAAGTTTTGAATGGGAAAACCTGAGGCTGTGGGAGATGGGGCAGGAATGAAGGGAAAGTACTGGCAGGAGGGGGATTCCCAGCTCCTGGGGAGGAAGCCTGTGGGCGGCAGGTTTCTGTGGTCAGTGGCGGCTGCCACAGAGTTTCCTGTGAACCCTGTTTTCTTTCCTCTCACCTTCTAGCTTGCCGGACCACAGGCTTTTTCAGTGTTTTGCTTATTAAGATATTCTTAAACAGTCATCTGTACTGATGTGCCCGTTACAGGAAGTAGAATTCTCTACCCGTATTATTTATTTCAATTTTTTAACCCACATACAGCATCTTTTAGAACAAGGGTCAGTCAGCTTTTTCTGTCAGCGACCAGGCAGGAAATGTTTTAGGCTTCATGGGCTGTCTGATCTCTTACAAATGCTGCCATTGTGGTGTGAAGGCTGGTGTAGGCCAGTGTACATACCTGTGTTCTTACAGACACTGCAATTTGAATTTCACACAGTTTTCACACGCCACAAAATAGCACTCTTGTTTGTTTGGGGTCCCCCACACACACACACACCTCCAGCCATTTAAAAATGTAAACATCTTTCTTGGCTCATGGGTCCTACAGGAAGTAATTTCTTGACCCCTGCTTTAGAATATGATGACTTTAAAAAAAAAAAAAAAAAAGCTGTTTTTCCCCACAGCCCAGAATTCAAGCGACATATCCACCGTGACAGAATGTGTCTGTGTGACCGAGAGTGTTCTCTACTCCTGGAGAACCTTGACTTTCAGAATTTCCTTCCTTTTCTGGCTTGAACTTTTTTTTTTTTTTTTTTTAAGTGACATTAGTGAGGTAAGGGGCCCTTACTAAGAATTTCTCAGTGCTCCGATCTTTTATTTATTATTCTCGTTGGCTCTTGGGTCTTAGTATTCCTGACACTGGCTGGTTTCCTCCCCAGTTCCCCTGGCTGAGTAGACTAATCTCTAGATATTCGGACTTCACTTGCCTCAGGAGGAGAAGCACAGTGACTTTATATGAGAGAGAGCACAGGAAAGGCAGTGCTTTGGAAGTACACACCACACATCTCAGCACCATTTTGTTCAAATAACACAACACAGCTTGGTTTAGAAAAAGTCACTCTAAATTTATGCAAGTAGAAGCTTTCACATTTGGCTGCCAGGTGTGGGCCAGAATACCTTCTGGAAGCCTGTGCCTGTAGGATCCACGTGCCTGCTTCCCGTGGCTGTCTCCCCACTCCAAAGCTGATCTCTACCAACCTGGATAGGAGGTTCAAATTTTCCTCTTTATCCATCAACACAGTATTAAAAAACCAAGATTGGGAGCCCTTTGGTACCAAAAGTGGAAAAAACAAAAAATTCACTGCTATCGAGTCATTCCCAACTCAGAGCAACCCCTCCTTGGGTTTCTGAGGCAGTATCTCTACGGAAGTAGATGGCCCAACCTTCCTTCCATGGAGTGGCTGGTGGGTTTGAACCGCCAGCCTTATGGTTAGCAGTCAGCTGCCTTATACCACCAGAGCTCCCCCAAAAAAGGGGATGGGAAATAAATCTAAGTTGTATATGATTCAGAGATAAAGTTAAATGTTTAAAATGAGTCAGAAAAAGCAGAGGTTGAGGTTCTCATAGAAACCAACTCCCCCCTCATTGCTCAGCTGTAGGGTTTGTTCCAGAGCTTTGGGCTGGTGAACCAATTCAGTCATGGCCAGCAAGGTGAAATTGGAATAGAGCCAAATGTTTAAAATTTGGGTGAAGCAGAGCAGTAACTAGAATGGGAGAAGGCACAGGTCAAAGCCCTGGAATGGAAGACTTGAAAAAAGTGTAGTGAGCCCCTTCAGGACCCTAATGTGGGAAATTGGATTATTGCCAGGACTGTGGAGCGGCACACACAAAGTGGCACGGTCAGCCGCCATTTTGAGTGGGGCACTGTTGTTTCTGACTGTACCAGACAAGAGATTGTTTGCTATGCAACGTGCATGCTAACCTTATTTTCAAAGAGGTAGATCAAATTTTTAGCAGGGCATTGACCTATAATTTTTCCCCTTCCGGTTAGTGTACCAGTTCACAAACATTTTACAAATTTGGGTCTGTTCCAGTTTTATTTTGCTGGCTTTTTGACTGCTAACCAGAAGGCTGGTGGTCCAAACCCACCAACCACTCCTCGGAAGGAAGGTTGGGCAATCTACTTCCATAGTGGTACCACCTCAGAAACCCAAGGAGGGGTCGCTGTGAGTAGGGTCCAACTCAAGGGCACATAACAACAACAACAACATGATTGAACTGGGAAGAACCAGTTTGAAGCCCTGGTTTGTTCCTGGTTGGCACCGTCTCCATTGTGCTGCTGGGTTGCATAAAAGTTTGAGCCATGTAAGAGCTTTCTTGTCACTCAAAAGACCATGGTGACCTTAGCTTATGACCACAGATGCTCAGATGACCATCTCACTTCCTGTGAATTTGTTACTGAAGATGCAGTGTTGTTTTGCTATGGATAATGATGGACAACCCAAAGGAAAAATATTTGGAGGGCACCTAATTTTCCCATGTTCATTCATTTCACTCTACTAGTTGACATTATTGCAGCTGCTGCTTACGGCAAACCTGAAGGCAAACGTGTGTATTGGGAAGCAGGCAGCCTCCTTCACCCCTCTTCCCAAACACACCCCAAAGGCAGCCTGGCTGGGTTTTTTATGGCCATGCTTTTGGGATTTGACAGGAAGGGAGAGGTCTCATTAATCAGTAAGAGGTTTTTTTGGGGTTTTTTTTTTTCTTTTCTTTCTTTAAACACTCGTTGTTCAGATCTTTCTCTGCAACGGGGAGAATTATAAAAGGTTATTCTGATGCCAGCCCGATTGTTATCTCTGCACCAGCTCCATCTGAAAAATTGCTTCTCCCTTTGGGGAGTGATTGTTTGGTTTCTAAAGCCAATGATCAGTCTAGCTCCGTGAAGCTGGTTCTGCACACCCTGCTAGACAGGAGGAGGAAGTCCAGCAGAAGGCCTCTAAACCATCCCTGCCTGGTCTCCTTGGACAGTATGGTGGTGATTTGCTGTTTAACACTCACTGGCCTTAAACTCCTGGAAATAAGAGTTACTCGAATCCTCGTAAACTTACCAACGGCGTTAACAGGTATGCATTAGGAGCTCGGAACAGGAGGTTGTAGCAGGATTGTTGGGTTTTCTTTTAGGTTTTCTCCTCTCTGCCATTTGTTCCACAGACAACTGTTGAGCTTCTCCTGGCTGCCAGATGCTGGGATACAGAGAGAGTTGATACATCCCTCCTCTCCAGGGACCTCCAGAGTGGGGATCTACCACTAATGGGCTAATAACACCTGGAGATGGGATGTGAGAAATCACCCCTCTGTGTGTGATAGCACTGCTAGGCCTGGTAGTGGAGAACTTAAGGCTTGTTTAAAGCCAAGCACTGTACTTCCTTCCCAGTGGTCTCCCCTCCCTTTTCCTTTCTTCACAGGGAGCTGCAGTGCCCATCCCATTGTGAAGATTCGCCCTTACTGCTTCTGTTGCCAATGAACTTCTGTTTCTGGTCTTTCAATGAGTGCATGAAGCGTTACAAAAATCAGAGCAGCCTATATAGAGCCTACCCTAAAAGCTGCAACAAGAAACTAAAAGCAGCTTTCGTCCCAGCTCCTGCCCAGTTCTGGCTCCCAAGTACAATTCCCTGAGAAGTTGGATCCCCTTAATTAGAATCCCTTTATTCTTTTATCACTTTCTTCTGAGGAGTGGAAATGCTTTCGCTGTGACATGTTCAAGAATTGACCCACAAGATGCTGCCTCCCCCAGGTAACGGAGTGGCGGTGACAAAAAAGAATTTGAGACAAAATGCAAAATTCTTGTTTTATCTCTGTACCTTTCAGTACAAATCACAGCCTCATACCATGTAAAACTAACTCTTAGGAACCAACTGGTCTACCGTTTGCCTTGCTCTTAGGGCCATTTTGGGAACAATAAAAATATAGAACCAGCTGGTCCTAAGTGGGATACTTTGCAGCTCTCTGTCACTAACTGATTCATTGACCTCATTTGCAACTTGAGACCTCCAAATTCATTCTCAGTGTTGAGAGAGAACCAAGAGCTAAGAACCAAGGGCAAGATTTGAGTGCATGAGCGTTACAGTTCTGAGAACCAACAGTGTGAACGGATTTGGCTTTGTGTGTGTATTCAGGTGATAACCACATCCTTTAAAATTTAGGCAGATGGAAATGTCTGGTTCGTTTCATGCTAATGGTTTAGGAGTCCCTGATTTTGTCCTTGATGCTTATGGAGAGAATCACTATATATTGTTAAAGCCAAACACCTTTTTAAATCAGCCTGCACGTTGTTAAAAGCTTTGCTTTTCTTGGAATACATACAGTTTAAGTGTCTCTCTATGTGTAGTGGGTGTTTTTTGTTTTAATCATTATTGTTTTGCTTTGTCTTTTGGTGGTGGGGGAAGAGTCTGGAGATTGAAAGTATAGAAACGGAACTAATTGAAACTCTGGGGGTAAAAGTCTGCTGAGAGCCTGTGGGTTGTAAATCGGACAGCAGCCGCAGCAGGAAGTCAGGCACAGGTATTGGAGTGCAGGCGGTGGAACGGAAGCTTATTTTGATGTTCTTTCTGTGCCTCACCTTGTCCTTGACGTTGGCTCCAGGGCCCTATGTGTGCAGACAGCAGGGAGAGGTGCCCATGCTTGCCCTTTCTACAGCAGTCGTGCCTAGGGCCTGAGCCAGTCTGGTCCCTGTCCCCTTCCTAGCCATCACCCCAGGTCTGTTCTCAGCCCCATTCATCTGCCATCTGGGCCTTGGCCAGCTGGTAAAGTCTGGTTTTGTTCTGAGAATCCCACCAGAACCGCCACATTTTCTCCTCTGTGGTTCGATCAGCAAAAATGGTGCTAACATTTCAAGGAGCAGAGATATTTAGATTTGTTGTTATTTTTAAAGTCTTTCCCTAAATACAGAAAATAAAACTACAATTCACTGGTCTGAGCTGTTTCACTGTAAGTAGAGGGGTGGGCTTAGTGACCGCCTCTCGGCTTTAGGACCAAATTACAACGTTCTCATTTTCCACTGGGGAACTTATTTATAGCCCAGGAGTCGCCCCACGCTCAGTTTTTCTGATACTTAGTCCAGGTTTTCTTTCCCCTCATAATTACATCCCTGGTTTCGGGCTAAGCCGTTGCCCTCCTTTCCTGTGTTTACACCTTTCACATGCTTGCAGACTGTTATCGTGTCACCCTCTTAGTCACCACTTAGCCAAGCTGTACGGATTTAGCACCTTTTATCTTCCCCATTAGCAGGCCACCCGCCCCTGCTCCTCTTAAATGTGCTCCAGTTGTGTGCATGTGGGTGTGGCCGCCCGCTTCCCAGAGCTACATTTGGGGTCACAGGTGGACCCTCTTCTCCTCCTCTGTCGCTCTGCTCCAGCTTTGGGGCTCTGACGTTGCTGGTCAGCGTCAAGCACCTTCATGTCTGTTGAAACTCCATTCCAAGTGTGCCACTTTAAAGTCCAGTGGGTAAACAGGTTTGTCCTTGTTGTCAGGAGCCATCAAGCTGGTTCCCACTCTTAGCAACCCACATACAGCAGGAGGGAACACTGCATGCGTGGTCCTGCCCCATCCTCACTGTCACTGATGTCTTTGGCCCACTGTTGCAGCCATGGTGCCAATCCATCTCCCTAGGGTCCTCCTCTTACTCACTGACCCTCTACTTTACCAAGCAATGATGTCCTTCTCCAGGGACTGTCCCTCCTGGTGACATGTCCAAGTACATGAGACAAAGTCTTACCATCCGAGCTTCTTCCAAGAGAGATGTCTGTAGCCAGTCTTATTTGTCTGTAGCTAGTCTTTCTTTTTCTTCCTTAAAGTGTTATGTAACCATGGGAAAGTAGTATGTATTGAATTAGAGCCTCTGTTGGCCCCTTTCCTGGTATTTGCATCAACCACCTCTATTCTCCAAATAGATGAGAGCGTATCTCATTTAGGAGTCCCGAGATGGTGCAAACAGTTAAGTGCTCGACTACTAACCAAAAAGTGGCAGTTCACACCCACCCCGAGGCACGTCAGAAGAGAGCCCTGGTGACCTGCTTCCGGAAGGTCACGTCCACGTGGCACTGTTTAATCAGGCAACACATGGGATTGCTGTGAGGCCGAATCAGCTTCATGGCAGCCAGTTGGTTGCATATATCATTTAGAGTCTACAACCCTGTGTTGCATTAGCCTTTTCTTTCTCTGTGCATTTACGTCTTTTCAGGTGTATTTTTCAGAAATATCCGTTTGTTCATCATGTGTTGAGGTTCCGCGGTCGCACTGTGTGCTGGACTGGATGCTGGAAAGAATGAGATCTGAGTATGACACAGTGCCTGCCCTCAGAAGCAATTGCTGTTTTAGTTTCATTTGAGTTGCAGGGGCATTGAAACCTGTGAGAGCCAGAAATCGATGGGACTGCCTTGTTTTTCCAAGTCTGTCAAGTGTGCCACATTTGACAGGGTGCAGTCTTACCACTTTGTATCACTCTCTGTTAGTGGCAAATGTTTGAGTTTTCCTTCTCTGACAGGTTTCATAGCCATGAAAGTGTGACAGCATTCAAGGTGGAATCAGGTCGTGCAGATCCTGGAACTTAAGTGGGTGATCTGGCTCTGAGGTCATTCCAAGGACTTCATTGTGGAGCTCCACACCATTGGTCCAATATTGATGCAACATAGTCCCCTCTGCTTGTGGCCTCTTCTCATCCTGGCTGTACCCAACTGCAATTCCAGAACATCATCTTCTGAAGACTTCGTCCCAGTGCTGGCCTGACTGTACATTGACTACCCTCGGTGTGGGATCAGGTCTCCCACTCGTCCCTGCCATTCCCCATCTTCCGCTCTGACCCATTTGTGGTGAAGGAGAGAACAGAGATGAGGGTGGGATGCTGGAACACACAGCTGCCCGAGGCCGACCTCTGGTGAGGAATGTGGCATGGGGAACCCACAATTGACTCACTTGGTACATTTCAGCCACAGTCTCTCAGACGTGCATGCATCTGCCTAATGTAAGCCACTTAGCACGTGTCACTGCTTAACAGTCTACAGCCTGTGTACTTGGTGATAAAGTCACCTCACCAGTAGCACACCTTGTGTGACAGGAGAGGAGACCAGGGCTTTCTGGCTGGTAATTCAGCTTCTTGAGCATGATCCCACCTTCCAGCACAGTACCTGGCCCCGAGTGAGCATCAGGTATTTGTGAGCTGAGCAAGGGAAAGTCAGCTATGGGAACGGTGGTGTTGGTGATTGTTCTGAGGAGGCAGGAGGCAAAGGCCCTGTGGCCCGTGCCGTCCCTCTGCAACGTCTAATGCAGTCATTGGGACACAGTGGACATACAGCCAGCACGTTGACTAATCCTTCAGGTTATTTTTGTTCCCCCTAGAGTTTAATTTCCTTCAGCTAATGCCTGGTCACTTGTTTGCTGGGTAAGTGCCATTAGGAAGCTGTCACTTCTAACCCAGCAGACTTGCTGCCTCCCTGTCACTGTCGCTGCCCAGGAAAGGGGAAGGCGAGCACAGTGTGCGTCTGTGAGGGGCTTCGTTATCATAAAGCCCAGCGTACAGTGTGGAACAGGGTAATGCATAACTCTCACATGGCTGTCAATAGACTCTCTTCTGCAGCCATTAACATGTCATTAACAGGAATTTGTACTGCTTGCCTCTGAAGCTGCCTGAGCAAAGTGTTGGTGGTAATTGACCTGGTTAGTCAATGTCTCCAAATGTATCATTTTTGAATAGAATGATTGTTCTATAGCCTGCACCCTGAACTGGAGGAGTCAAGCCTGCCTGGGGTGAGGGAACCGAAATTATAGGATTTTAGGGCTGGGAGCCCTTAGAGAGCCTTCTCTTTATGGGCAAAGAACCCGAGGCCTGAGAGGCTTTATACTTTGTCAGGAAACCAGCACTATGGCAGCCAACCGTCTTGTTTTAAGTTGTTGTTGTTAGGTGCTGCCCAGTTGGCTCCTGCTCATAGCGACCATGTGTCCAGCAGAACCAAACACTGTCTGATCCTGCCCATCCCCACGATAATTGCTTTGCTTGAGTCTGTCATTGCAGCCACTGCGTCAGTCTGTCTCACTGAGAGTCCTCGCCTTTTTCTTTGACCATCTCCTTCACCAAGCATGATGTCCTTCTCCGAGGGCAAGTTGCTTGTTTTTAAGTAGGCTTGGTCAACGATTCACACCCCAGAAAGCTCAGAAAAGGTAGGAAAAGCGGTAATTTTTGCCAACAGGCTTATGGCCTGTGTTTGGCCTGCCTCCTCTGCTCTGTCCTGGCTGGACTTCAGTGGAGAAGGCCCCACAGTGGGCCTCTGCCTTCCTTCTGGGACACCTCATAATGCCAAGGGAAATGCTCGAGAACGTTCAAGGAGACTGAGGTGTAGTTTTTTGTTTTTGTTTTTTAATTAAAAACATTGTTTATTTTTGTTTTGAAATGGCTCATAAGTGTCAGAGGTAAGCCGGGCACTTCCCCTGCATCTGTGGCATTTGAAACACAGCACAGGTGAGACACCTTTATCAGCAGGCAGCAGCCCTGTGTTATCAGAAAAGACGGCTGTTAGAGGCGAGATGCCTGCTCCAGGATTCCAGGCACTTCCTCAGCTGGCTGCTGGTGGCTTCTGGATCTCTGGTGGTCTCTCTGTCTGTATGCGACATCCCGCACGGCTTGGGAGCTCTTCATTGCCACCTGCCTGCCCGCCAGGCACGGCTTTGGCCACCGTGGGTTCACTTTCTAAGAGCCCTTCCTTCCCTTTATCTGCTTTCTCATCCTCTCCTTTTTTTAAGTCCATCTTGCTGATAACAAAGCAGCACACCAGCGACGCCAGCCAGTAGTGCGGTCCTCGTTTGAGTGACGGTACAGCCTGGCCTGGCCTTCCGGCCTGCCAGAGCCAGTGGGAAGGAAGGGCCCAGCAGAACGTGTCTTACTGGCAGCATGTGCCTTGAGCTGGTTTTCAACGGCAACAACAACCACCTTTCTCACGAGGATGCTAACATTTGTTCGGTCTTCTCTGTTCGTGGACAGCATATTTCTTGCCCTGTTTCTTGGTTCCCTAGAACACTTAGAGGCAAGTCTGGAAGCTGATAAATACTCGGTCAGGGCGGGCTTTGAACTCTGCAGGAAGGCCAGCAGGGACTGCTCCGTCCCTCCCAGCCTCTTCTCTCAGCACCTCAGCCTACCCCAGTGTTTTTTCAGGCTGTAGATTGTGCCCCTGTCAGGGTCCCTGGGCAACACAGATGGTTTGTACTCAACCCCTAAAGTAAAGGTTGGCATTCAAACCTACCCAGCACCACCACGAGGGACCGGCCTGGCAGTCTGCTTCCGTAAGGATCACGGCCAAGAAGACTGTGGAGCACTTCTGCCACTTTCCGTGGTTGGACTCCACCTGATGGCATCAGGTTTGGTCTCAAATTTTGGGGTTGTCCCTATTAAAGGTTTTAAATCCATGTAGTGTCATAGCATCTCGTTTTCTTTAATGGACTAGAGTAGATGGGAGACTATCGAAATATATCACATGCAGTCAAGATTACCATTCTTTGTGCAGACTTTGTTATGTGTTAGTGTACGTGCTGTTGCTGTTAGGTGCTATCGAGCTGGTTCTAACTCACAGCAGCCCTGTGCACAACAGGACAGAGCCCCAGCCAGCCCTGCACCCCCCTCACGGGCGCTCTGGCGTTTGAGCCCATTCTTGCAGCCACTAAGTCAGTCCGTCTTGCTGGGGGTCTCCTCTTTTAAAGGCCATCCTCCTGATAACAAAGCAGCACACCAGGGAGGCCTCTTTTGCACTGAGCCCTGGAGAAGGCATGATGTCCTCCAGGGACTGGTCTCTTCTGATACCAAGCCCGAAGGACGTGAGGTGCTATCTTGCCATCCTTGCTTCTAAGAACATTCTGGCTATACTTCTTCCAAGCCATTTAGTCATTCTTCTGGCAGTCCATGTATGTTCAGTATTCTTTGCCAACGCCCTAGTTTCAAACGCATCAGGTTTTTTGTGGTCTTCGTTATTCATCGTCAAGCTTTCACGTGCATGTGAGGCAATTGAAAATTCCTTCGCTAAGGTCAGGCACACCTTAGTCCTCAAAGTGATACCTTCACTCTTTAGTATGTTAAAGAGATCTTTCACCCAGTGCAGTGCAGTGCTTGATTGCCTGACTGCTGCTTCCGTAAGTGTTGATTATGGATCCAAGTAAATTGCAATCCTTGAGAACTTCAGTCTTTTCTCTGTTTATCATGATTTTTTGCTTATCACTCCAGTTGTGAGGATTTTTGTTTTCTTTCTGTTGAGGTGTTATCCATACCAAAGGCTATAGTCTTTGAGCTTCATCAGTAAGTGCTTCAAGTCTACTTCACTTTCAGCAAGCAAGGTTGTATCATCTGCATTTCACAAATTGTTAATGATTCTTCCCCCAGTCCTGATGCCGTGTTCTGCTTCATATGCTCTGGCTTCTTGAGTTATTTGCTCAGCATACATATGGAATAATTAAGTGTATATACCCATATGTAAGTGGGGAGGGCAGGTCACAGTGAAAAAATAAGTTTGAAAAGCACTGATCTCTACCATCCCTCCTCCACGGAACAGGTTGGTTCAGCAGGTCTCTGGCACCCCCACACTCAATGTCATAGAACCCTTCATGGCAGCCTGGCCCTGACTTTGAACCCTGATCTGCTAATAGAATACCCTATCCCCTATTTCTGACGCTTTGTTTGGATATCTTGTCTAGGGCCCCCATGTTATAACTAGGCATTCCCCTGCCCAGAGACTGTGATCTGGCTTCTGAACCCTAGGACAGTGATGGAAGTTCTACCACCCTAACCCTATAACAGCCAACCCCAATGCTGAGGTCCTGTCTACTGCGACCTCTAAACAGCAGTGCCTGGGTTCCCCGACTCAGCTCACCTGCCCAGTAAAAATTGGGTGTCCCAGGGGTCTGAACTCTTACCTAGTGTATATTACAGGACATAACATTCTCTGGTTGCAATGTTTACCCTTCAGAATTAGACTCGTTCACAGTGGCTTTAACACCTGAATCTCCAGGGTTCACATTTGCCACTTTAGCTTTGTGATTTGGAACCTCTTGAGCTTCGTCTGTGAGATCAAAGAGTCGATCCACGGATAGTTGTAGGCACTTAACGGACATTTCTGCCCTCATTTTTCTCCTGGCACTTATACTGGGATTTAACCCTTTGATCTACATAGGGCCATTTGGGCTAGACTACCAGGCCCAAAGCAGCCTCTCCTAAAAAATGTTTTGAATACATTTCAGCTGGCTAGTTTCACTCCCTGGGCCATTGAGCAATATTAGTGGTCTCCCAGGATTCCAAGAGCCACTGGGTATCTCTGCAGCTTGACCAACATCTGCATATCTCTGCAGCTTGACCAACATCTTGAGACCTCAGGAGACCAAGGAAGTGAGAGAGGGGTAAGGTGGGGACTTCTCCTCAACCAGCAATACCCTAAATCTTTTGGCCCCATCAGTGAAAACGTCTTCTCAGTTATCCATTCTTCACCCCTAGTTCCTGCTGCCCAGTGCATTGCCCTAGCCCCATCCCAGTTCTTCCTCCAGTTCATAGCAGCACCTAGTCCTCCACGGGTTAGAGGCATTGAAGTTCTGTGCCACCCAAATGGATGCTAAAGGTCAGAAACACACTGAACACTTTGATTTATTTACTTATTAGCATTATTCTTGTTTCTGCAACAATACTTTCTTTATGGTTGTATGGTAAAGCAGTTCAAAGCATAGTTCATTTTTCTCTCTGACAGTTCTCTTCTTGCTTAGTTTGCAGATACGAAATGAAAAGTGGTTTTGGCCATTGACGTTGTGAAATCATGGGTTCTCTTCCATTCTGCTTTGGGCTCATCTCTCCCTTTGGGGTTAATCACTGGCTCTTTGACTCTCTGTGTTTATGCTGTCTTTTACAAAAATATACTCCATTCCTCCTTTGCAGGCTGGCCCTGCTTTCCCACCCATGTGACTTAGGTAGGGCCTTCAGCTGTCCCGTCTGCAAGGGCAGGACAGTGGGCATAGCTACCAGCTCCAGCTGTTCCCACACTGCCCAGCCTGCCTCCTGGCATTCACACCCAGCCTTCCCTTTGATAGGACATTTCTGAGGCATTGAGGCTCAGAGAAAACCCTCTGTTCTGATCTTCTCAGTTTTATGGCCTTAAATCTGTGCTGTGGCCAGAAGCATGAGCACTGGCCCAGAGGCCCCCCAGCAGGTGGTGGCAGTAGCCTACATGCCCTGCTCCTGTGCCCCCTCCTCCTAGATCTGGTTAAGTCTCCTTCCCATACCTTCAAACAAAACCAAACTCACTGCCATCGAGTTGAACCCGAGTCACAGCGACCCCTCCTTGGGTTTCTGAGGCGGTATCACTACGGAAGTAGATTGCCCAACCTTCCTTCCGAGGAGTTAGCAGTCAAGTGCTTAGGCACTACGCCATCAGAGCTCCCATGTACCTTCACTTGAGAGTATTTGTAAATAAAGTTTATTGCTATTGTTGTTAGGAGCTCTCGTGGTACAGTGCTTAAAGCAGTTGGCTGCTAACGCAAGGTCAGCAGTTCAAAACCGCTAGCTGCTCCACAGGAGAAAGATGAGACGGTCTGCTTCTGTCAAGATGTACAGCCTTGGAAACCCTATGGAGCAGTACTACTCTGTCCAGTAGGGTCGCTATGAATCAGAATTGACTCAATGGCAGTGGGTTTGGTTTGGTCTTATAAATAGGGAAACTAGAGGCTTTGACATGTTCTGTAACTCGGCCAAGGTCACAAAGCCAACAAGTGACAGAGGTAGGATGTAACTGCAGGTCTGTCTGACTCCAGACTAATGATGCTTCGCCTGTATTCTGTGCTTGCTGTCTCTCTTCTGAATGGAGAAAAAAAAAAAAAAAAAATGTTGGTACTTCTGTCCAAAGTAAAGCCTGGGGACAGAAGGGGATGCTTTGGAGAAGAAATTGGCACTGAGTTAACACTTCTGCATTTGATGTGAAAGTCATACAGTAAAGAGAAAATGTCTAGGAATCGGCTGAAATGGCTCTCAGGGGCAGAGTGGCAGGCGTATCAGCATAATTCAGGGGAGAAAGCCACTTAGGCTGGTGACGGTTAGAGCAACAAGGGGCCGACCGTGAGGACTCATCCCGGACCTTAGGTGTGTGTCTTCTATACCTCTCTTTGGGACGCCCATTCCATGGGGTACTCTGGACAGTTCCCAGATGCCATTGCTCAGAGTCCCTCCGTTGCCGCTACTGCTGCCGTGATGCATGGTGTTGGCTTTTCCCACCGGGAGAGGACTGCTTCTGCCCTCCACATCTCCCACTACCTCTGCCTTAGTCTCAGCCATGATGGAATTCAGATCTAATAGCTGCCTCACTGCACATGTCAGGGGACTATCCTCGCTGAGTAGCAGGCGTGGTGGGCCCCTTTTCATCACATACTCTCCTTTTCTCCGACACAGGCATCGAATGCCCCAGAGGAGCCCGAAACCTCCCAGGCCTGGTGCAAGAGGGCGAGCCCTTCAGTGAGGAAGCTACGCTCTTCACCAAGGAGCTGGTGCTGCAGCGAGAGGTAGGATTCTTCCACTCGTTTCTTGCCTGGAGCGTGTGAGCGCGTGGGGCTCCCTTGATGCCGCTCTGCCGTGTCAGCGGTCAGGGCGCCTTGCTTCCTGGGACCCATCCTTGCAGCCAGGATCCATTCTTGTGCCTGCCCACATCTATTTCCTTGAGCCCTGCATCACTGGCCAGCTGCCCCCAAACCACTCCTTGCCATTGGTGACCTGGGCTACATGGTGAACACAGGCCAGCCGTGCCAGGATCCTGATGCAGAGGGCTTACAGCTTGCAGCCCTCCTCCTTGGCGAATTAGCTGGAGCTGCCTGCCTCCAGCTGGATTTAGAAGCTCAACTAACCCTGTCAGGGGCCAATTTTCTTTGAACATTTATTTGTATCTTTGAGTAATTGCATTTTCTGTAGCGGTTTTCTGACTTAATTTAATTGTATTCTGTATCTGCCTGTTGGGCTGGCTCTTGCAGGCAGAAGTTAGGCTCTTAGCTGCTCCGGTGTCCTTCTACCTGCTCGTTTTCCTCAGGTGGTGGTCGCCAGATACATCTTCTTTCCAGGAGTAAGCTAGCCATTCAACCTGCTGGTTGGGCACAAGAAAGGAGCAGTGGGGATGTGCTGGGCTCAGGCCTAAGGCTTGGCTGGCATTGGCTTTTGTCCTTGTTTCTTACACAGTTCAGTCCATGAGGTCCCTCCGACCTCCATGCAGTATCATAATGTGCCCTGAGCTACAGAATGCTGGGGCCCTAGAAGTGACCTCTCTCATGGGTCTGTATAGATCCTTGAACTCAGACGTGTGGCCTTCTCTGGGATGCTAAGTGATATGAGTACCTGCTTATGATTTTCAGCATCTCTCATCTGCATTTGATCATGGTCAATGTATCAGGTGTGGGCGGTGCAGGAGAACACACTAGCCCCAGATGCTTCTGTGTTGGACGGCCCTGGCCTCAGAGGCACTGCCACCACTTCGGACTATGCAGTCTCATTGCTGTTGGCCACCACCTCTTTGGGACTTTCCTAGCACTTGCCTTCCCAATTTGTGAAAGTAAGTGACGTGGCAAAACAGATGCAGAATTCTCACTTCAAGGGACATTGAGCTTCAGTTCCCAAGCATCACTGAAGCACTGTTGCATCTCCTTTGTCGGAGATGAACACAGGTACAGTTGTAGAATGCTGAGGGCACGGGGAGGATGTATACAATCATTATCACCTTCCCTTTCCTCTCTGTTTTGTTTTTGTTAAGATGCATTTGCTTGTAGGACAGTATAGGATGCCTAAACCTCTCTACCCCCATGTTATAACTGCACAATGTAGCTTGAATTGTTACCACTTAAAGAGAGCCCCCTGCTAGAGAAATATATCAAGAATCCAAGTCTTCAGTTGTCCACCAGTGATGCTTGTAGTTTTGGAAGTGGTGTAGGGATTGAGTGGAAGGGTCAGATGTTGGCGATGTCCCCTCTGACCCTGTGGGCCTTTGGAGGCTGAGTGGCCTTGTTGGGGAAGGCAGGTTGAGTCTACTCCCATTCATGACTTAAAGACATTGCAGCCTTTTTTTGTTGTTGTGGTAGGTTTGTTTGTTGTGCTACAGATAGAGGGCAGAAACGCCCTCATTGGCTTGCCTAAGGCATTTGTTGTAGTGTTCTGTCACTCACTATCTAAATTAAATCCGTTTGCCTCCGGTTCTCACCCTCCCCTGGTTTTGCATCTCCTCAACTTTCTTTCCCTTTCTTCTTCAAATCTTGTTTCCCAGCCACTCTTCCTCATTATGTTTCTGGCCCACTGGTGATACCCAAAAGTACAAGAGAGCAGAGACAACACTGACCCCCAAAAGGAGTGAGTGCCCCACAGCTCTTTCACTTTCCCTTGCTTATGGTGACCTTACCTTTGGCTCTTTATTTACTGATATTTGACTGTTGAAAAAGATAACCTTTTTTCCATCTTCTTTGATGCCCCTGGCACATTAGTGCATCTGCACTGCCTTCTTCTTGTTGTTGTTATGTGCCATCAAGTTGGATCTGACTCATAGCAACTTTGGTTTCTGAGGCAGTATCACTATGGAAGTAGATCGCCCAACCTTCCTTCCGAGGAGTGGCTGGTGGGTTTGAACCACCAGCCTTCTGGTTAGCAGTCAAGTGCCTTAGGCACTACACTACCAGTGCACTGCCTTACACCGGTCAAAAGTTGATGTTTAACTTTCCTGTTTGTGTGGCCCAGTCTCTCACAGCCCTAGGGCAGATGAAGAACCTTTCCTCATTTTCTTCATTGTTCACGGCATTACTCAGGCTGGCTATTTTCAAAGGTCTTTATCCAGAACAAAGAAGAATGTAGCATAAACTAAGGATAATTTGAGATTTTGACAAAAGGAACCACTTGTAGCCTGCTCTACTGGGTATCTTCCATCACATAATATATGAAAACTTTTCCAGACAGCGAAGGAATGAAGAGGGGTTTTTGTTTTGTTATAAGTTTATTGGTTTACTTTCTCCTCCTTAGAACTTTCGTTTTTATTCTCTAATGGTTAAGGCATTAATTTTGCTGCTAACCGAAAGGCCAGCGGTTCGAACCCACGAGCCGCTCCATGGAGGAAAGACATGGCAGTCTGCTTCTGTAGAGATTTACAGCCTTGGAAACCCTATAGGGATCACTGATGGCAGTGGGTTGGGTTGGGTTTGGTTAAGTTGTCCTGTGGAACATTGCTCTTTGCCCTGCTCCCCCCACCCCACAAGGATCTAGAAAAGAAGAAAAGCTAATGTGCTGGTAATCCCAGATGCAGAGTTGCCTCCTTTCCCTGGAGGAGAGCATCGCGTGAGTCACGGATACCTGAGTGTGCACCCGTAGCCTCCCACCCTGTGTGCACTTGCCTCAGGCCGGCCTCCACTCGGCCACATCCACTTCAGGAGCCAAGCCACTGCTGTGATGGCTGCACTCAAGCTGGGTGTGGGGACCTTATGGCTATTCCCTTGATAAGCAGATTTAGCTCAGACAGTCAGCTATTGTAAGGAGGTGACTGTCTTTGTCCCTGCCCATCCCTCTGGTTTAAATTTTTATTTCTATGATTTTATTCCTGACCAGGATTTCTCCACTGTTTCCATGCTTTTCCAGTTACTGTAAATCTACATCATCCTAAGGGAAAGGAGAAGCACCCAGGGTTTCATGGTCCCACAGAGGCATGGGGTCGAGGCAGACTCACACATGCACCAGAGACTGACTGGAAAAGGACCTGGAGCAGGGTAGGGACTGTGTCAACCCCCCGCCAAGAGGAGGACGGAGAGCCGGCAGGCGGGGTCCTGGAGCTGGAAGGGACACCATGGTTTCAGGGCCTTGTCTTGGCTTTGCGTAGCCAGGGCAGGAATTCCTACCTGTGTCTTTCTCCATTTTGGGTGAAGACAAAATTGTATTCTTTCCCATATCTTCATGTGGAGCCTGCAAAGTGTCAGACAAGTCTTTTCTTGACATTTTCAGCGGCTAGCTTTAAGGCAGACATGGCCCCCATTATCCTGAGACCACAGCCCTGCTTTCCTTAATTCACAGTAACACCAATCAGCACGAAACTACAGCCATTTCTGGCCGTCACCCAGCTCCATGTTGCTAAGTGCCTCTCCTGCCACCTCTCGTTGCCTGCCTTCTTTTTCTCCATCTTTCTACCTGGTGCTTCTACCTCAGCCATTGGTTTCTGTTGGCTTTTGTTCCATCCCCTGAGTTGGGAAGGTGGGAGCGTTGTTCCAAGATCAGGGCATTCTGGTGGTTCCAGGGCAAGAACATAAGTTGGATGCCATATTTATTACCTGAGTCTCTTTGACCTTGAAGCCTAAAGCAGCATGGGAACTTAGCATTTACTTGTGCTCCAAGTATATCCAATATGTTCAGTATTTCACTCCAACCTGATTCAGTTGGTATATAGCAGAGGTGGGCAAATCCAGCCCACCACTTTTTTTTTTGTTTGTTTGTTTTCCGTCACCTATTTTTATAAATAAAGTTTTATTGAAACAGCCACACTAATTCCTTGATGTATTTATCTATGGCTGCTTTCCACTACAACAGCAGGGTTGAATAGTTGCAGTAGACACTGTATGGCTCACAAAGGCTTAAGTATTTACTGTCTGTCCCTTCATGAAAAAAACTTTGCTGATCCCTGCTGTGTAAGGTTAGCCCTGAAAGAGTTGGCGCTCATGTCCCCTGCCATTGAGGCTGGCCTGCTTCAGGGCCACACCGCGTGACATCATTGGGTCTGTTGCTGTAGCCATGATGGCGAGCTATGAATACTGTGTCCCATTGGATGCCATGTGCTTTGCAACACCCCCTACTTACAGCTGCCTCTTTCAGGCAGTTTCCTGCCACACTGCCAAGGACAGGAAGATCTGGTGTGATTTCCCAGTTGGGGAGTTGTGCCCGTTGCCCACATCTTCCCAGAAGCAGTGATGAGAGACAGCGTTAGCTAATGGGTGGATCACTGGCTTAAAAGTGAAAACTCCTAAGTTTTCACACTCTGGTTCTCAAGTGGTCATGGGTGAAGGTTTCTTTCCTGCTTGTTTAAAACATTGATCTAACATCCCACATCATCCTCTTCTTTGGGGGCCCTTCTTACTAATAAAACAGCCAGTTGGGGTCTCATCACACTGTCTTGCCCCAAGGCCAACAGCACACACACACCTGCTAAGCGGCCACCACTTGTCCATCCCATGTGATAGCTGCAGTGTTAGCAAAGCGGAACTTTTAGAGTAGGGTCTGTAGGTATTATTAAAAGAGATCAACACCACAAATTTAGCCCTCTTCACGGTTCCAGGCTGGAGGAGGTGTGGTTCGAGTGTGGGGCCATTTCCGAGGCCTTTCTCGAGGACCCTTTGTCCTCTCTGGAACTCAGAAGTTGCCCTTTGTTGCTGCCTGGAAAACGACATCCTCATGCTGGACAGTCTAGCTGAGAGCCCAGGCTGCTGCCCTGGCCTGTTCCCCTTCTTCCTGCTGGCATCCAAGGGGAGGCCGTCTCCTCAGGGAGCTCACTCTGCAGGCGGCCCTGGCCAGGCCACAGTCCCAGGTTCCCTCTCACTCCCACTACCCCTGCTTTTTAAAAACGAAGTTCCAGAAAAGCTTTACAAGCAACTGTGCTGTTTGAAGAAACCATCTTTTACAGGCCTGGGAAAGAAACTTAGAATAAAAAGAAAGTAGGCGTCTCCTTCATTATAGCACCAAGTACGCTGCACTGTTTGAAAAAAAGATAAACCATCCTAAGCAGTTTAAAGCGGATCTAAGTCTGTTCCTCCCACCGCTCTATCTTCTCCCCACATGTGGCCACAAGCGTTGAGGTCTGTGGTCTAGCAGCCCTCGCTTGGCCCTATGTGTCGGGTGGGACCCCTCCCTGTTGAGGAGACACATGGGAGGAGGAACTGCAGCAAAGTTCTCTCTCTGGTCACAGCGATGGGGCTCACTCAGGCCGAGGGAAACCTAAGAGGGCACAGAGCGCCTGGTGTGGGTGAAGGCAGGGGCCTCTGCCCTGCTCTCCTGGCTGCCTTTCCACAGGATGACCCTCGCTGAACCACTAACAAGAACCTGCTAGAAAAGCAAGCAGGCTGTCTGGCAATTTGTTTCCTATGTCTGCACAGAGACATCTTATTCAAGATTATCCCAGCAGACTCGACAGCAGTGAGTTTAGTTTTTGGTACCCAGAAGAAAGGAATACATTCTGGCCACTCCCTAAACAGTTCTTCTCCCAGGAGGCGTTAAAGGCCATTTGTGGGTGAGGCTTTTCTCACCTCCCACACACTCTCCTAGTAGTTCATCACCCACCAGCATCTCAGAGTACAGACGGCTTGGTTTGGAGTTCTTTCCTTTCAGGGGGTGGGTGCAGGTGAAGAGCTACTGTCTTAATGGTGTTCACATTTTACTTTCCTAAAGCGTTTTCTAGGTTAAATGTGCTTGCGTATGCAAGATTCCATTGTCAGCTCACAACAGAACTATAAGGAAAATATCCCAGTTTTCTATTTCTGGATGCTGAGCGACACAGAGACACAGTGACCCACCCACTTCTCTTCACAGAGCTAGTTGTGGGATAGACACTGAACTCAGAAAGCAGCATTCCAAATCAGGGGCTCATTCTCCCCACATTTGGCAATTTTACTACCAGGTTATCGTTATCTTAGCCATTTTTCATTTTCAGCTCGGGAATATCTGGGACTAGTTAATTTGTAAAGGACCTCCCTGGAGGTCCCCTGTTGACAGAGTAGTTTATCTTCCCGAGGAACCACTGCTTCTGGTCCTGGGTGTTCACAGGCTGCAGCGGGGCTGGGGATTTGCTGTGGCCACACCTTTTCTAACTGTTGAGTCTGTTCGTGTCACAGGTCTTACATCTTCCTCCATCTGCTGTTTGTTTTGTGGCTCTTAACCTTTTGTGTAATAACTCCTGTATTTCTAAACTTTCTTAAAAACAAAACTATTGAGGTGCTTTGTTTAAAAGTGTTTAACTTCCCATTACCTCTGGGATAAAGTTTCATCTCCTTGGTATACATACCTCCTTGATTTCCTCTCCCACCGCCCCTCCCTTCATTAGTGGTTTTTCATCAGAACTGGCTTAATACGCTGGCAGTTCTGCATATCCCTCATCCCATGTCATCTTCCCATCCGTTTGGTCACCTTATGCTCTCTGCCCAGTACAGCAGCCATCCCCTTGTCCTTGTTTGGCCTGTTCCCACCTGTCCTTTAAGATCCATCTTCTTTTCCGGGAAGCCTTCCCTTGTTCTCCCAGGCTGCTAGAATGCCCTTCCATTGGCCCCACAGCACCCTGTAGATACATCTGTCAGGCACTTGCCAACTGTATGGATGGGATCTGTGTGTGTTGGCCTTGCCCCCTAGATCGTAAGCTCCTAAAGGACATAGACATGGCTTTCTTTTTGTGACTCCAGTGCCTGGTATATAAGATGCTCAAGAGATACTTATTCAGTCAACAAACTGATTCCTGTGACCTACTTCAGGGGCTTGGGAGGAAGGCCTGCTCTTTTGTTGCCCTTTCTAGTTCTCTAAGGAAGCTCTCTAAGCTTAACATTTACAGTGGTGGGCAGAGGGCTTTGGAGTATTGAGGCTGGATGCACAGCAGCTGATGAAGGACCTTCTCATTGAAACAGTCCAAAACCAGAATAAGTGACCAACCGTGCACTTACTATGTGACCCTGATGTCCTTCAGTCTCCTTCCCTGTCCAACCAAGATACTTTAAAAGTAATGAGATATGATGTATCTCAGTGACTGTCATTGGAAAATGCATTTCTGGTTCAGTATACAATTATCATTTTCATTAAAGTTCCAGTGTTCACATAGAAAGCATTAGTGTCCCTTCACCTGATAACCTGATAGAGTTACTTATCTCTCTCCTCTCCTGGTTATGTTTCCCATGCACTGTGCTTTCTTGGCTCAGACTGTTACTGAGGTTTATGTTGAAGTTCAGGTCAACAAACTCCTATTTGGAGATAGGTTATAAGCACCGTGGGAATACTAGGCTGCCGTTTACCTACTTACAGCCTCTTCATTTCTAGGGCTTCTGGCCCTTCCCAGGCTGGGAAGGAGGGCCCTCAAATCCCATTTCAGCCCCTAATTGAAAATGGCATCACAATGAATTGAGACTAAAATAAAGAATGAGGGGATATTGTCTCATTGTACCCGCCCCCCTTTATTTCCCTTCCCCTGGATGCTAGCACCCCTTCTGAGCTTCTGAAGTCCTGAGGTGGTTTGGTTTCCAGTCACCAGTGACCAACCCAAGCACACTCAGCAGCATGTGCCAATGGGAGCCAACAGCATGCTGGCTCTGGTGGCATTCCCCTCTCAAAGCTGTTGGCTCAGCGAGGCTCTTATCTGTCTCCCTGTTCTTCTGCTTGGAACTTTCATAGCCAGTTAAGCATAGAATTGTATCCACTCTTCTGAACTAGTTGCTGGACCTAATTTTTCACTGGCTTGGCCAAGGTCTTATTACCTGCAATTATGTCACTCAGGCTGATTGGTACAGGTTTGATAGGCCTCGCTGCCCTCCAGAGGCGAGTGTCCGACAGCCCAGGGTGGCTGTTGGGTTGGGGCAAAGTAAGGCATGGTTTAGGACCATAACAGATTTGGCCTCCTTTGCACATGTGAGAAGGTCTCAAGGATGTTAATTCTACCCCAGAGAACATCTTTTTTCTGCAAAATATTTCTTTCCTTCCCCTTGAGAAACTTTCATGTTTTCTGGGGCAGGTCAATTTGTTTTTTGACTGTTGTCCCTTTCAGTAAAAGGAATAAGAAGTATAGTCCTTGGACCCAACAGTTTTAGTGTGTTCTCTTGAGTAGCAGCAGTAGAGACCTGGGCAATCGCAGCACTGTCCCTGGCACTTACTGTCCTCTCCAGCTTTCATTCTGATCCAGATCAGTACCAGAGGGGAGAAGGGAAAGGTTCACACCAATTGCCTCTTGCATCTTGATACTAGAATGGTCCACAGTACTTAATTTGAACCTCATCTAAACTGAAACTTGGGGGTCAGGATAGTGGGCAGTGACTGTCATTGGAAAATGCATTTCTGGTTCAGTATACAATTATCATTACAAACACAAGCTCAAGGAAATCCTTCAAACAGAGCTAAACAGAAACCCCTACCACCTATGGTACTTCGTATCGTCTACCTGTCTGACATGAAGCAACGTTCTTTATGAGCCATCCTTGTGGAAGACAGCTATTGCCAGGCAATTCTGCCTCCTGGTCTACTTCCCTTGTAGCTATACAGGTCCTGTGACCCAAAACAAATAGAGAAATGCTATCAGGAGGAAGAAACTGCCAGACTCTCAGAGGTGAGGCTTGTGCTAGGAGAGCTGGGCCCCATTTATTTTCATTTAGATACAGCAGATGCCCTGGCAGCAACAACCCCTGGTTTCTCCCACCTCTTTAATCATCCTGAATAGTCACTGTTCCTTGAGCTTTGTTGAGGAGTCTCTGAAAGGAACAAAAACTAATATCTGTAATATAAACAACAAAGGGTAAAAGAAAACCAGCTCGGAATTTTCATCTTTCAGGCAAACTAATTTATTCTGAAGTCGGTGTGTCCACTTCCTTCTGGAAGCTGAATTTGGAAAATAGTTCTCCGTTTCATTAATGCCTTCTGATAAGCAGATTGTATTTACTTTCCAAACTAAAATTGATCTCAGACAGACCTGCCCAAAATCTGTATTCAGAAGAACTTCACTCCAACACATACATAGACTGGAGTGTGCGCTTTCAGGATGGCACGTTTGGGGTATCTCCCAACCTCATTCCTCCCTGTTCTGTTTGTCCTAAGCATTCCCAGCCACGCCTGCTGCCGGAATGTTAATAAATTCCCCTTGGAATTACATAATTGAACTGATACCTTTTTAGAATGTAAAATTGCATACAGTAGCAGGGCTGCCTGAGCCGGGGCCAAGGAGTAAGCAAATTGTAGATTGCAGTTGACCTCCAGGTAATGCTGGCGTCCTCCTGGTGTCTCGCATGGGACTCCCCCAGAGACACAGGAGTGACTTGCTGGTGGACAAGCTGACCTTAACCTGTACTCATCTTGCCATTAGCACACCCTCTCCCTGCATATGTGGCCGAGAACTTCAAGACAACCTCTGTGTTCCAAGCCTGGCTTTATTGATAAACTTCTCCCTTGCCACTCCGCCCATGACAGTTTCTGGTCAGCTGAACTTAAATGGATTTTGAAAATGAAAGTGACCAGTAGTCTGTTACGAAATTCTGTCGTGCGTGAAATAAGATTATGAACAAGCTTGAGAATTAACAGCATAGAGACCCCAAGCTAACCTGGACTGGACAACATGTGTCATAGTCAAGAAGAATAAGTGCATTGTTAGACCCATTTCCAGAAGAGTTTAGGGCATCTTTTGCTTCCTGGTCACGTGAAAACTCTGTTGGTAATATGTGAAAAGTCAATCTGGATGTTCATTCCAGCTTCATTTATAAGTGACCTTGGAAAAGGTCCTTAGGCTCTAAACCCAAGGCAATCTTGGTATGTGATAGAATTTAGTATGAATAGTACTCCAGGGCTGTGAAATGCAACAGTCCTGCCGAACCTCAGCTGCCTCACTTGTCTAAAGAGGGTGCTTTCTGTGTAGGGTTGTTATGAAGGTAATATATATACATATGTGTATTACATGTGTGCATGCATGCATGTGTATGTGTGTGTCTGCATACACAGTTGTGCATTGCTTAGCATCCATGGTATGTTTTGTGAAATAGGACATTATGTGATTCGGACATTGTGTTAGCTCACACTCCGGTCTACACATACAGCACAGGCAGTATTGGACAACAGTGGCCAATACAGGCAGTCCCAGGTAACAAATGAGTTCTGTTCCTAAGTCCGTCTTTAAGTTGAATTCATATGTAAGTCGGAACAGTTAGGTGTGGTTCATATCTAACACCAGTCGGTCAGATGTTTATCTGAGTATATAGCCTATAATGTACCTTTCTGTGCCTTAAAAAAAAAATAAAGAAAGAACTACTTCCAGATACACTAAAACATCTTTAACATAATAATACAATAATAATAATAATAATAACATTCTGATATGCATCACAAAGTAGCACCCATTTGTTATTGGGAACCACTGTATGCAACACTAGAATAGGCTTTATGGGGTTGGGACCACGGATGCGCATGCAGTCAGAAGTTGTCTAAATAGACATTGTACGGTACATGACTACACATTTATCTTCTCATACACACGTAAATTGTCCAACACAAAACTTGGTCGATATTAAAGAGTCAATAAATGGTAACTTGTATTGTTATTTTTATTATTAATGAAAATTCTCTCAGGGTTTAGCTAAAATTTAGGATCATAAGTTCAGTGTGGATAAAACACTTTCTGGAGTGGAGAGGTAGGCTGGATATAGGGTGAGTGTTGCGAGCAGCATTCAGAGTGGGATCCACAAAGACGTTGCCACTCAGCACTGCTTTGGCTTGGGACTTGTAGGAGGGCACCGAAGGGTAGTGGGATGCCAGCAACAGGGTTCCCAGAAGCTACTAGGAAGTGAATGGAATGGCACTTGGATTAAAAGCTATTTGCTCTCTTGGTCTAAGTTCTAAAAAGAGCGTTTGTTTAAGTCCCATCAGGGTTCAGCTGGTCTCTACCAAGAAAGTTAAAAGCCAGGGTCTTCCTGCTGGGGTTCTGCGTGGGTCTACCTGATGGAACCACTGCTTCCCTTCCTGGCCAGTATCACGTTCTGTGGAAAGCAAAGGTCTGGAGGTAATGTCCCGGAGCCTCAACCTGTGCAAGGAGCTGCTAGGCTTGACCATGGCCTGATGAGGCCAACCATCATCAACAGGGAAAGCCAGGACCCCTGACACCTCATGTACATTTAAGAAATAAGGGCTGCATATCTGCCACTCGTATACCCGCACGGCCGTGGGCATCTGGGAAGATGACCTGCCAACACTGAGGGCTCTCTGCTTCTCTGTATTTATGCAGGGCCTCTGACCTTGCTCATTTCCAGTGCCACTGTTACTTCAAAACGAAGGAATTGAGTGGGGGGCTTATCTGGCGGGCCTAGGCTTCCTAACCCTCTGCCAGAGCAGCCCGTGATTGCCATAGGCCGTAGGTGTGTCCTTGATCTCTGTTGAACTAAAGGATAGTGGAATGCCAGCAAGAACCCTGAAGAAAGATCTAGGTGTTAACCAGCATTCCCTAAGAAGAATCCTTTGGGACGGTCACTAGAATAAGAACAAAAGCTATCCATTGAGCTTCAAGTGTCAATTTTTGCTCCCGGGTTAGAATAATGCCTCCCTCTTTTCTCTCTCCCTCCCCTTGATCTTGACATTGGATGTGCAGGTGGGGATGGAAGATCATACAAATACGACCAGCAGGTCCCTCCATCCTTTCACCAGGCCTGTATATGCCCCTTCTCTTCAGAAGGTTCTCCAGTGCTTGCAGAGGTGCAGAGCTGTTACCTCTCCAGTTAAATAAATCTAAAACTACTGACCCAGGGCGTGGATGGCAATGCTGCAACCTTCTATCAGGAAATACTACAAATAATCCATTGCCACTGATTAGATAGGGATTTTTGCCCTGGCTACCTGCCACTTGGTAATTTTAGAATAGGGTCTCTTTCAGAATTGGAAGGGCCTTGTTGGGAGGGCACTGGTGTTTGTTCGGTATTGTTTCTTCTTGTTCTCCCCTCTCACAGCCATGCTCTCCGCCTCCTGAGTGTAGGGCCAGTCTCTTGGTCTGCCTGGCAGACATGGCCAGAGGTCATCCGTCATCAGCTTACAGGGCTGCAGACGTGGTCGTTTCCAAATGCCCGGGGTGCACTTAACTACTTCCTCCTTCTAATCTCAGCACTTCCACTCTGAACACATCAGCAGCTTTGTAGCTTGCATTTTATTTTGCTCTACGTTTTGGCCCTTCAGGTAT
Source organism: Orycteropus afer afer (assembly GCF_000298275.1). Lineage (NCBI taxonomy): Eukaryota > Metazoa > Chordata > Mammalia > Tubulidentata > Orycteropodidae > Orycteropus > Orycteropus afer. The sequence continues at coordinate 710,939 of NW_006921757.1, read as the reverse complement.
TTGTGGGAGGAAGACTGGCGAGCTGTGTTGTCACTGGCTTCAGAATTACACAATGGCACCCTGAGTCATTGTCTCTGGAGGCTCATTCGAGCAGGTGTGCCAGGAGCACCCTGAAGGGCTCTCTCTGTTTGCACACATGGTTCATAAGGTGGGATTCTGTGTCATCTTTTATATGTGACGACCTGCGTTGGTTTCACCATCTGCAAAATGGGGTCACTCAACCGTTCTGCCTTGAGAATGCTCAAAGGATGGTCTTGAAAAAGGTGCTAGACTTGGTGGAGTTGGGCAAATGGAAGATGTGGTATGAGGTCCCTGAGGAGACCTCAGTTATTCCCACTCAAGTAGAGAAGGATAGCCAAGTGCCAGGTGTGTCTGGTAACCATACACGGGCCGAGGACACTGATGACCTGGAAAGGGACCTCTGGCCAGACAGGTTTTTCTCTCACCAGCACCTGAATAATTTGGTGCAGCTGAAGGAATACAACTGTGGTCCTGACCTGAGCGCTAACCATTCGGTACCGTGTTGGGCTAACTTTGGCCACGCTTCCCTGTGGTCTCTGTCACAGAATCTGTCTGTTGCATTGACTTTTTCTTGCCCTGAGTAAAGTACTGGCTGTGGTTTCTGATGAGCAGTGTAGCCAAAGCAGGGGGACTGAGGGGCTCTTCCTCTGCCTGTAGCCAGCTGCCTGGACTAAGCCTTGGGCTGAAGCGGGAAATCAGACACTGGGCGTTACAGCTTCCTGGGGAAAGGAGGCATTCCCTATGTCATAATTCTCTGGCTAAGATCGTATATACACGTCTGTTTGCCATCTCATCTGTCTGAACATGGTCATTGTCCCTTTTGCCCAAGAGTTAAGGTCAGACCTCTGTCACTCTGACCCAGGCTTCTCGTCTTTGTGCCCTGTCTCTTTAGGGGACAGGCCTCAGCCCCAGAGCCATGATCTCTGTTACAATGAAACATGAAGCAAGAGCCTTTCACCCTCTCTGCTGCCTGCCTGTCCAGCTTGTCTTGGAGTATGACGTGGGAGTGAAGTCAGTGAGGCGTAGCTAGAGATTGACCTTGAAGCTTTGGATCCTGCCTTTCCCATCCAGAATAGTCATTGTTGCGATAGCCTAGCTCACCTCCACTAAAATAAGGCAACTTAAGAAATTCATGAGGCCTTGGGATCCATAGCACCTCAGTATGCAGGTTTCTAGCCTTGCATTAAGAAACATCACATAGCTTCACACAGCCTGGAGCCCTGATGACCAGATATGTGGGGCACAGTGGGAGGCCCCGAGACTGCTCCATGGCCAGCTCCTCAGGGTGTGAGAAAGGGCTCTTCATGACACCGTCACATGTGCACCCAAGCCTACCTGCTACCCAGTGCCTGGAAGACACACCCTTCCTCACACTGCCCAGCCTCCGTCTCCTGCTCTTCCTCGCCCGCCCTCCCCTTTTGTTTCTATAATTTGCCCTGTATCGTTGAGGGGGATTGAAGAGATCAATAGCAGTTCCGCTCTTCCCTTATTGATTAACGTGGCGGCAGGAGAAACGGCAGGCAGCGCCATTTCCTTTATCACGAGACAGCCACTCCCCACCGGGCCTCCAGTGGCTCTCCCTTGGCCTCGCACGTTGGGGATCTGCAGTTGGTACGGCTCCAGCTTCCAGGCTGCTTTAATGGGAACAAGTGAACCACTGTGTTTGGCTCCTGCCATCAAGGCTGGGCAAGGAAGGAGGCTCCAGGTAGTGAGCAGGAACATTGCTGTGGAGCCTGTGTTTGGCTCGGGGGTGTCTGAGGGGTTGTCACATGTGCTGTACTCAGAGGAGACAACATGGCATCAGCCTGTGGATGTTGCTACCCTCCCAACCACCTGAGCTTCCCTCCTCCCTGTTCTCTATGGGGTACAGCCTCCCTTTATCATGTATTTTCCCACAGAATGTGAGTTCACTGTGGTGAGTGAAAAATCCATGTCCCATCCCCCGACCCCGTGAACTGGCCCCATGTTTCCTGAAGGTGCAGACATCTGTCATTCCCTTCATGAGCCTTCAAGTAGTACCTTAGCTCGCTCTGGGGGAATTTGGGGTTCCTAGGGTTGGGCCTGTAACCAGAAGGCTGGCAGTTCAACCCCACCAGCCACTCCTCAGAAGGAAGGTTGGGCACTCCTACTTCTCTAGTGATACTGCCTCAGAAACCCAAGGAGGGGTTGCTATGAGTTGGGGCTGACTCGATGGCACATAACAACAATAACAGGGTTGGGCCTGAGTGGAGGGGTAAAAGGTTAGGGGGTGACGTAGAGGGTAAGGCATGTGGCTACTAACCAGAAGGTCAGCAGTTAAAACCCAGCAGCCACTCCACAGGAGGAAGGTGAGGAAATCTACTTCTGTAAAGATTTACAGCCATGGAAACCCAGTGGGGGTTGCTATGAGTTAGAATTGACTCGATGGCAGTGGGGTTTTGTTTAGTTTAGGGTCAGGCCTGAGTGGAGGGGTAAAAGGTAGGGCTTGTGCATGCAGGGGTCCATATCCACCAGGAATGAGGACTGGAGACAGTTCTCGTTAGCTTCTTTCTCTACTCTAGAAACAAGGTCGGTATGTGTACGCCCACATGGGAGTTTTGTCTTCTCCTCCCCCATCCTCACCCCACCTCCGTTGTGACATTTCAACTTCCTCACACCAGAGAGCTCATTTTGCATCTCCGTCTAAACCGCTCCCCCACAGCACTTCTTTCTCCCGCTGTCTCTCCCTTCTTGAATGGCAGATACTTCAGACTTCACTCACCTGGTGGGAGACCAAGAGTCTTTGAAGCCCAGGGCTTCTGGAAGGGAAAGAGCACTGACTGCCAGCCCGGGGCTTGGTGAAGCCAGCTGCTGCTTCTCCCCTCTGTGCCCTGTTTTGGAAGTTGTTCGTCCTTCTGAGATGCACACTTAACAGCAGGCTCTCAGCCTCTCCTCCAGGCCCACGTTTGTGGTCTTGGGGGGCCACCTGGAAGATGACCCGCTCAGGGAGCTCTCCCTGACAGCAGAGGGAGCCATTACCTGAGTGGGCAGGTCATTACTGGCAGATCCCTGAGCTGGCTGTGCCCTTAGGGAGGTCGCAGTCTGCATGGGAACCCGGGCACACAGCCAGCCCTTGGAGAGGAGTGCCTCCATCCCAGTCAGGCTTCCACAGTGCCAAGTGGGTTGCAGTCACCATTTTGAATGCCCCTTTCCCAGTAGGGAGGTTTCCCTAGAAACCCAGCGTCACCATGTCAGGTAGCTCTGCGCCCTGTGGATGCCAGACCTGGAGAAGGCAGCAGCTCTCCGTGAAGCTGGTTAATTACATGTGAAGCTGCCAGCAGGACAATTGTTCTTTTCCCATGGATCATTAATAAACCATTCTGGCCTGCATGGGTGGCACAGGGGATGTCTCCGACGATTCCATCACCTTCCCCGACTTTGTCAGACGGTTCTTCCTCCTTTTCAGTCCACAGCTTTAAAAATGGCCGCTTCTGAGGAACTGGAGGGAAAGCAGCCTCCATTTCCACCGAGGCCCACGTTTTTCTCCTACGCTGAAAAGCGGCCCCTGCTTTCAGATCAGCTTGGCAGTCAGAGTGTGAGGAGTTCAAGGCTGGCCATCGGTTGGAAGCGCTAGTGGCTCAGCTCCCGGTATTTGTAGCAAACTCCAGCCCAGGCCTGATTTGGAGATGAAGCAGCGAGCGCAGCAGATGGAGAATAGCCCCACCCACTGGGGCCCAGGCGCGCCATCTTCTTCCTTCAGCCAAGGCAGCCCGCTCCTGCTTGGCCTGAGTCAGGGAGCATTTCTGGTTTTTCAGAAACTTCTTTTTTAGGCAAAGGAAGAAGCAAGCAAAGTACACGTAATATGGGAAACTCAGTCTAGTTAGAAACACTTCCCTGTCAAACAACCTAAAATAGAGCTTTTCCTTTGTCAACTGGAAGAATTTAGAACGGAAATCTGCATCTCTCCATAGAGCATTGAGTGCAACGATAAAAAATAAACTGATTATAAATAGAAATGAGCATGACCCATTCAGTTTCCAAAGACTTGAAGATATGGCTTTATAAGACTGAATTCAAACATTTTGTAGCTATTAAAAACAAAAACAAACAAACTCACTGCCTTCCAGTCGATACTGACTCATAAATGACCCCTCCTTGGGTTTCCGAGGCGGTATCACTACAGAAGTAGATTGCCCAGTCTTCCATCCAAGGAGTGGCTGGTAGGTTTGAACCGCCAGCCTTCTGGTTAGCAGTCAAATGCCTTAGGCACTATGCCACCAGAGCTCCCTTTGTAGCTATAGGGGCTCTAAAAAACAAACCCACTGCCATCAAGTCGGTTCTGACTCATAGCAACCCCTCCTTGGGTTTCCGAGGCAGTATCTCTAAGGAAGTAGATTGCCCAGACTTCCTTCCGAGGAGTGGCTCTGGAGGTTACATATTCCAATCCAGACATTTCACAGTCATTGAGAAAACTGAGGCATGAAGAAGTTCATTCCTGGGGCACATTCACTCAGTAGACTCAGAGAAGAGCTGTCTTCCGGCTTCCCGTTCCCACTGTGTCAGTCTTACCTTTAACCCCCACAGTGTCTCCCAGTCCATGGTCCACCATCGGATCATCCACTAGAAGTATAAGCAGTAATTGGAAAATATGACTGGCATCTAAAAGGCAGTGTGAGATGGAGGCAGACCAAAGAGGCACACAGTGACTTCTCTCGAGCTGTGTTACTTGTGTGAGACAGGGACAGGAGGCTGAGGCAGGCAGGTAGCACCTGGGCCCAGTTCTATAAAGGAGACTCTTCCTGGACCGGAGTGCGGATAGCTGCACGCCGGCTGAGAGGCATGCCAGAGAGGCGCCCGTGCAGGTGTCTGACAGACCTGGAATTTTCCATGGCTCTTCCTGACAGGAGATACTAGAAAAGCTGCTGTCTTTTCAGGCAACATTTAAGCCGCAGAAGAGCACAAATGAAACCCCCAAGAAGTGCTATTGTTACAGGTCAGATGAGGGCCCTCTGCCTTTTTCCTTTTTTTTTTTTTTCCTGGTAAGGGGGTGGTTACTTTGTTGTCTTGGTTGTTTACTGAAAGACTGAGGGGAGATCAAATTCCCCAACGGGGTCTGCCCTCAGACTCCCCGGGCAGGATTTCGTGCTCTGCTCCGGACCTTGGTGCCCTTCCTGCCCCCAGCATCCTGTGCTCTTAGGCCCACGCCCCCTGCTCACCGAAGCTGGTCCCGAAAGCCACGCCCTGTCACAAGGGTCTGGGCCCCACTGCTCTGGTTCCCCCACCCTGTAACTAAGGCTAGTTCCCCATCTTGTTAGTAGTGACGTCTGTTTGTCCTTTAAGAGGCTGTCAAGCAGGGGAAGAACAAGTCACATTTTCTGGCAATTTAATTTTATTAACCTGATTTTTCTTCCCCCCTTTTCCAAAGCACAGCTAAATGGAGCTAAACATACACATAAGGGCTATGTTTAGCCCCGATGGTGTGGTAGTGTAGGGAAGGCGCAAACGGAGGTTCATCTGCTACCTAGTAAACAGGGAGGTGTCAGGGCTGGAGAATTCAATAGTAATAATGAGCATTTATATGGTACAATGACAACTTTGATACAGGGCATAATTTTCTGGGGATTGCTATTAATTGTGCTTCTGCCTGTGAGCGGCCCCCTGGTGAGGGGCTTGGAACACCATGCAAAGTTAAGCTATATTAAACATCAATTAAAACAGCGTAAAATAGAAACGGAATAAAATACGCAAAGGTCAGAGTGACTGAACGGGCAGAGAAGGCTGTGGGGAAAGAAGGGTTAGGGCCTGGCTGAGCCTAGTGCCCTGTGGGTTGTTGTTCTGGTTCCTCTTACTTCTTTGAGACCCCAGGTTTAGTGGTTTGCTAGAGAACGAGGAACAGTGCCCTCTAGCTCCCCCAAGTTCAGTCCTTCCTCCAAGGGGTCTTAGAAACTACTCATTGTAGCCAGCGAGGAGAGGGAAAGAAGACGAGCAGAGTGCACCGTGCTGCCCAGCAGAACCTCCGGAATGCGCAGGCCGGTAGCCGCCAGCCACGTAGGAAGGCTGACCACTTGAAATGTGGTTAGTGCAACTAAGGAGCGGACTTTTTTAACATATTGTAATTAATTTAAATTTAAATAGCCACATGTGGCTAGTGGCAGCCATATTGGACAACACAAGACTCTAGACTGTCCCTTGCCCACATTAAGCACTTAGAAAATGTTAGGTTTGCATTGCTATGTTCTTCCTGAGTAAATATGCACCTTCCCCCATATACCTGAGTGTTTTCTCGGTATCTTTTCTCTAACCCACATGCTCTTAAGCTTCCAGATATTTGCATGAGAGTCACACATCATGCCAAGAAGTAAGAAAGGGGACCAACGCCTGAATCCAAGCAGATAGCCTCGGCCGTACCTTTGCCCCTTTTCTCCTCACAGCCTAGTCAAACGAACACCTGGTGTTTCCCACTCTTCCATCTCGGGCTAAAGATCTGCCGAGGCCTCACTGTTCCCACCGAGCATCTGACTCAGTTGCCGAGTCTGACCCTTGAGTTCCCAGAGGCTGCAGGGCTGCAGAATTCCCAGGTCACCTGACATTCTTTGATCTCTTGGGCTCCTGAACTGAAGCTATCTTTTCCCATTGGTTTTGAACACTTGTTGAGTGCTTCAAATGAAGCCATTCGTCGAGATGGCATAGGATAGTGGAACAGAGCCCTACACTTGTCATCAGAAATCCACGTTTAAGTCCTGGCTTCTCCATTTCCTAACTCCGTGACCTTGACAAAACCATTTAACCTCCCCGAGGTTTCATGTTCACTGGTAAAAATGAGTGTTACACTAAGTGACCTCTGCGTACTGAGAGGATGCAGAAAACAGATCCAAAGGCAGGAACTCTGATTGCTGTTACATCCTAGACCTCCACTCAGCTTCCCCTTCAGATGCAAGGCTACACTTAAAGCAGAGGCCACCAAGAGGCTTCACCTGGTGTAGTTACCCCTAGACCATACCTGGAAGTTGCTGGCCAATACCACAGATGTACCTTGAGCTAGATTGCATGACATGGCCACCTCTGGTTATTACTGTATTCATATGAACCTCAGAGAAGTCACCAACAGTCCCTAATTCTTAGGGGTCATCCTTGGAGATGGCATCTTGGCTTGTTCCAGAAGAAGACAGAGGCTCAGCTTGGACAGTAGGGTCCATCAGACAGCGGGTCTGGGTGTTACCTGATGTGTGTGGCTCTCCACTGCTGGCTCAGTGGCTGTTTGCCAGCCCCTTCCACCCAGCAGTCCCTAGTGCTCCAGGGCTTGTCCCCAGCCGCCCAGAGCCCCTGCAGAGCTGCCAACATGCACAGCTCACAGAGGGCCCTGTAGCATCTGTAATTGAGGAGCTGGTGAGCAGACGCCCTCAGTGGAGGTATTTTTAGCTGCAGTGATACAGCCTCATCTTTTTGCAGGATGTTTTATTTAGTTTTTTCTTTAAAATGAAATAAATAAGTAAAATTAAAGACTGGTCCCTACACCCTAGTCCCCATGCCCAAGAAGTTTGGGCAGACCCCTTCACCACAGACCTATATAATTAATCTCTCTAAGACTAGGTGCTGAGGCTAAGGCTCAGAGTTCGCCAGAATATTAGACCTGAGAGACAGTGTGTACAGAAGCGAGAGGGCTAGAAATAGAGGTGGGATAATGCAGACTGGCCTGGTGTGGCGGTGCCGAGGGCCCTGCCAGCAGCCTGGGCAACAAGGCTCCCCCCAGGCCTCTCAGCCCCTCGGTTGCCTGGTGGACCAAGTGAGCGAGCGGGCCGGACCCCTGAGAGTCACGTAGCCTTGGAGACAACAAGGAGTCCAACCCTGTGGCCTGCTGATTTCTCGGTGCCTTCCTTTCCCTTTATCCTGTTCTGTGACTTGTCATGTTTTCCTGGGCTTTTTCATTGTGCACCACACAATCAGGGCTAGTGAATGTCCACAGAACTTGCTGCAGGTCCCATGGAGGATCCAGGATTGATATGGGGGCGGGGGGATGGCTGTGAGCACTGGCTGCACATTGGAGGCTCCTGGGGTGGGGGGTGGAGTGGAGGAGTGGGAGGAAGTAGCTCAGAGAAGGATAAATAAATACAGCCTCACTCAAGATATTGCCTTTATTGGGCATCAGCTGTTTATTTTAAATTTCCTGGGTATATTAGATGCCATAAGGAGTAATTGTTAATTTTGTTAGATTTGATACTGGCATTGTGGTTATGTAAGAAATGACAGTCTTTTTTAGAGATGCTCTCTGAAGTAGGTAAGGGTAAAATGACATCATGTCTGGGATATGCTTTAAAACACTTCAGAGGGAAAGTGGGGCAGGTGGATGTGACAGTCGTGGTCCTTGTTGCATCTGGATTATGGGTATGAGGAGATCATTACTTGGCTGATCTCAGTGTTGGAAAACTTTTATATTAAACTTTTTAATAATATTTTTTCAATTATACATGCTCCCCAGGAGATTCTAATGAATGACCGAGGCTGAGACTCAGTGAGTTATGGGATAAATGCAGATCCCCACAGTCTAAAATACCAGCTTGGCCTTGACCTCTGTATAACCCAAGACTAACCTTTTCAGAGCAGTTCCCACAACTAATCTGGACTCCAACCTTTTGAGCAGGTGGGGCCAGGAGGGGGCACAGAGAGCAAACTGAGGCTGAGTCCGCAATCGAATTTGTTTTCCACTGGCCCTGAAAGCTGCCGTGCCTGGGAGGTCCTCTGCCTTGTCCCCTGCCAGCACTTGCACGTACCACCCTGAGGCCCTCTCTTGCCACCACCACACTTACACCAGGGAAGGAGCAGACAGCTGCAGTGTGACCCAGGAGAGCCCTGATGGTCTCACAGTGTCCAAGACTACCACGTGGCATTTTCCAAAATCTGGGGGCTGAAACTTGTCCCTCCTCCCCTCCCGGGAGTCCACACATTCAGCTCCATGGGCGTGTACACATGTGCATGCACGCGTGTGTCCTCAAGGCCTGTTCCAGCTCCCAAGCCGTGTTTTGCTCTGGCCGCTCGGCAGGTGAGGAGAATGGCAGCTTGGTGCAGCCAAACTATAACTGGAGCTCTGGAGCTGGGGCCGGAAGCTTCCGTGCTGCATTCACATACCAAGGCCTCGCTCAGGACCCTGGCTTAGCACCTTCTCATCAGGGCAAGCTGCTGGTTCTTCCTTCAGGGGCTTGGTGATTTATGACTCTTCATAGGAACTAAATGTTGAGTGAGTGTTTTTGTGCTGCTGAAGGAAGCTAAAGGAGAGAGAAGCCCACAGCTTAGCTACCAGCAGTGTTTACTGAGAGCATGGGTGCCCCTTTCCCACTCCCTCAGGGAGCCCCAAGACTGTCCTCTGTCAGCAAGTGCCAGCTTATGAAGGGGCAGGAGTGACCTGGCTCCTCTGAGCGGGCCTACAGCATCTGGGTCTTCCCCACAGGGTGTGTCAGTTTGGAGGCTGCCGATGTCCAGTGCCTGCCTCCAGAACACCGACCAGGGAGTTCCTCCCCCAGCAAGTCAAAGAGCAGGCAGCCTCAGGGGCACATGGTCTCCTCTGCAGTCCTCCTCGGAACTGTTCGGGTGGAGGAGGCAGCCTCTCTCCCTGACCCTGCTTGCTGCCTGCCACGTGCTCCCTCAGTACGTATCTGTGCTGCTGTGACTTGTCCACCATCCACTGTCATCCTTTCCCCACGTGCTGAGCTCCTCAGGGGCGAGGAGCGAGTCTGGCCTCCCCAAGCGTCCCAGCACCTGGCCCCTTCCAGCCACTGTCCTGGTTCTCAGTGAGCCAGAGGGGCCTCAGCAGTGCATCCTCTAAACAAGCCAGGGCCTCCCATTTCAAAGATTAGATTCTCATTCATGTGGGCTTATGGACCGAAACCGCGAAAAGATCCAGGGCCCTGAGTTCACTTGTAGAACAGCCAGCAACTAGTGAGGGAGTGTCTGGCTGGTGATGGGGAGAGAGACACTTGATATTTGGCTCTGTCTCTACTTTCCTTTGCAGTACAGGGTAGTGTTTCATTGCCTCGGTTTCTCCATTTGATATCCCAGGGCCTGTGAGCAGTCTTCCCTCTCTCCTTGCCCGCCTGCTGCTGTGAAGAGGGGCTGTGATCCCGGGGGGCTTTCTTCCATGCACACCAGGACCAGCCACTCCTTCCCAGGGCAGCTAGGCAGTGAAGCTGGCCAGCAATCCTGGAAGTCGCTCCTGAACCTCATGCAACTCCAGGGGCATCAGTTCAGCTTCCATAAAGCCATGCACAGGAAGTGCGTCTGCAGCCAGTGGCAGAACTGTCCCACCGCCAGGGAGGCAGTTTGACTGCCGAGTCTCTTCCCTGTTGCCCTCTAGACTCCAGGGTCCGGAGCAGAGGTTCTCATCTTGGGTGTGCCCTGAAATCACCTGGATGCTTCCAGTCCGCACCATGTGCTTGGTCTGGTGTACACAGTGGTGTTTCCACAGCTCCCTCCGTGCTGGTCTTGAAGCAGCCCGAGTCACCCCTAGAAGGGCTGTGGCCCCCCCTGCAGGCCCCTGGCCTCCAGGAGGCTGGGATGGTGGACAGGCTCTGCCTCTCTGGGCACCTCTGTGCTGCCCTCCTCAGCCAGCTGGGCTCCTGTACCATGGGACTGATGGGGCAGCCCCACACTCCCAGCACAAAAGCACACACAGCCTCCTGCTTCTTAACCTTGGGCAGGTGGCGGGGGGGGGGATCCCTGCACAGACATTCACTTTTCTTTGGGGGACATCAGTGAGGGAGAACATTCCAGAGCTGTCTCTGTAATCTGTTACCAAAGATGAAGGCTTTTCAGAAATCCAGGCGTGGGGAGTGCGAGGCTGCCTGCAGGGAGCTGCCTTCGCAGGCAGAGGCCAGGCCACACAGCAGAGAAATCCCAGACAGTGTGCTCTGCTCCCTCCATATCTTGTCAGATATTTCGGGCTTTAAGTCCTTATTTGTGCTCTGCCTCCCTGGCTGCTGTTCTCGCACTTGAGCGGCTTGTTTGCCTGGACAGGTCCAAGCTGTCTGAGCCATCAGCAGCTGCACCTCCTCCCTCGCGCCTTCTGTCGGAGCCAACCTTGATTCACAGTAGTGCAGATGGTCCCAGCCTTCTCCAGCGACGTCTGCCACTCCCATGCCCTCTCCTGCCCTGCTTTCCCAAGATGTGGGACTGAACCAGGTCTCCCTGCAGACCAGCCTGGGGCTGAGGTGAAGGCCACTCTTAGGCCATGCACTGGCACAGTAACCTAAGTGACATGACATAAACAGTTCCCTAGACCACAGAGGACAGGGCCCAGTCCTGTATCGTGCAGAGAACACTTTGCAGCCTGCGTCAGTGGTAATCTGTGTTTGTAAATGGCCTTGGTACCCCCCGCTCTGCTTCCTGATGATTATAGAGAGACAACCAGAGGAGAGAGCAGGTGTCAGAACCAACGGCTCTCCTCCCCCTGCCCTGTCCACTCTTTCATGCAGACTTTGGCAGCTTCTCAGAGTCCTGCTCCTCAGTTTCCCAGTTGGGTTTGTGGTGCTGAAAGGTGCCCTCCAACAGCACTGCAGCCAGTCAGCTTTCCTTTGCCTTGTTCCTCCCAGAAATGGAGTGACTGATAGCAGTTGGAGAGGGGTCATGGGTGAAAAATACACTGCTCCGGCCCTCGGGCATCCCTCTGCTCGTCCCTCTGCTGAGCAACGGGGGCATGGTGCTGCAGGCACGCTCTGGAGTCAGGATGTCCCATACAGCACGCCCTGCCTGCAAGTTTCACAGCCAGACCCTGGTGACGGCAGGCAACGTAATGACCACCACTCACCTGGTATGACCCTGGGGGCACACATATGCATACATTGCTCATTGGGGTCCAGCGACAACCTAAGGGGCCAGGCAGCTCCGGAATGCCACTGGCACAGCAATACCAGTCTATAGATGTCTCACCCTGCTGCTGAGTTAGCTGTTACCCACGATTTCATGGCTGTTTCTTCCTTGGAGAAAGCTATTTCAGTCCTCAAAGCTAACCCTTCTTAGAGGGGACTATCCCCAAACCAAGGAGCCCTGGTGGCACAGTGGCTAAAGCGCTCAACTGCTAACCAGAGGGGCCGTTCAAACCCACCAGCTGCTCCACAAGCAGAAAGATGTAAAAGTCTACTCCCATAAAGATTACATCCTTGGAAACTCCACGGGGCAGTTTACTGTGCCCTACAAGGTCACTATGAGTCATTATCGGCTCGGTAGCAGTGGGCCCCGATTCACAGCAACCCTGTATCAGGATTGAGGTATATTAATCTCTATATACAAGTCGAGGTGTTTCCCTCGGGATAAATCTATTTCTAATCTTTGATAAAATATCATTATTGGCACCCAAGGACTCATCCCATCCCAAATAAAGAAGACAAAGGCTGCCTGAAGAGGTATCTGCTTCTGCCCCTAGAGTTGGTGACCAAGCTTGATGAGCTCTCCTGCCCTAGGAGGCCTGGCGCCATGTGACGGAATGGGATTGGGGGACTTATGCCAGTCCAGATGCCATGGTTAGCGACAGCCTCAGGGTGGAACCTGCTTTCCTCCATCTGATATATGTGAGTGAGGAAGAAGGGTGCTTTACCAGAGGAGTGCCCAGGAACCTCTGTAGAGCTCACCAGAGTGATCAATGCCACCTTCTTCCTGGCTGCCCTGCTGGGCGCCCCTCCACCATTCTGTCTGCTTCCTCTTCCTGCTGCAGTTACTGCCTCACCTCTTCACCACAGGCCATGAATCTCGTGGGCCCATCTCTTCTCCTTGTGTCAGATCAAATTGCAGTGACCTGCTTGCTCTGGGTTTTTGATCCACGTTTGGAAGTGACCCTCAGGCACAGTCCTAAGTTCTCAAGGTTGGTCCCAAGGAGACCTGAATTGACTGCATTTGTCTTAGCCTTTAAAGTGGCCACCAGAGAACGGTCTTCCTGTATGCATATAGAGTAACTGTTCAAATAAACCCATGCCTTAAAAATAAAGTAGCCACCAGAGATTTATAGCCAAAAGCAGCCAGCAGGAACAGGTAGCAGAGACACTAACTTCCTGCCTGCACTGTTCACGTCATCCCAGTGCCTACCTGGTGCTAAGATGCTCTGTACACAGGGGCTACTTAAGTGCAACTGCTAATAACCTCCTGGGAGGATGGTTCCTGATGTCCCTGACAGGGCTGCCTCTCAGGCTCCACGCTTTGCACTCACTAAAGTTTCAGACACATGGATGTCTGTGTCCTTTCCAGGGACAAGTAGGGAAAAGACCCCCAGCAGCGGACTCTTGCCAGGTCTCAGTTCCCACTGTGCAGCCTTCAGGGCCAAACCTCTACCCGCATGTTATCTTGTAAACCGGTGCAATGAGACCCAAGCTTCCAGCAGGGAATCGAAATGTCCTTGTGGGGTTGACAGCTTCAGCATAGGCAGCATTTGATTGGGTTGTTGCTTCCCACGTGTTCAGTGGCTCTGGTTGCCACTGGACTCACTTGCCTCTGTTGCATGGTCAGGTCCTAGATCCACTGTGGCATTCATGCTGGGGAGGAGGGGGAAGCGGCTTTGCCTCTTCACTCTGGCACCTGAAACAGTTCTCTATCTCACTGCAATCCAGCCAGGACCTGCTGAGGTCGCACTCCAGAGCATCACCAGGGAGACCCCTTCCATCCCCTGGCAAGCTAAACAAACCCTGCCCAGACACTGTCTGAGTCACACCTCACTGCAGCTCCTCGTTACTCCCCAGCACACCACAGGGCACCACCTTCCGGGAAAGTCCTGGGTGTCAGCAAGGGTAGCATTTGAGAAGAAAGGAATTGATGTCAGAAGGGAGAGTGCCACTCAGTCATCTTTGAAGTAGAAAGGAAAAGGTCATCAGAGCCACAGGGGGCCTGGGTTGGATTATTGTTGACTCTGACTTGGTGAAGCACAGGGGCCAGCTCTGGGCACCGCCAACCCTCTCCAGCTGCTGACCGCCAAGCACAAAGAAACGCCTGCTCTGTGTACACAAATGGGTTTGCATGTCAGCATGAGCCCATTTTTAGCCCTTGCCCAGGCAGGGCAGCCCACGACACAGTAATTTAATTAAATGTGCCTCCCTCCCTGGCCCACATATTTGAAGCAGTTTGGGGGGAATGAATCTGGCTGAGGAGCATTCCCCACTGCTCTGGCACCACCCCAGGGCCGAGCTGTGGTGCCATAAAGGGTCTTGCCCTCCTAATGCCGGCTCAGGGCATCTGTCCGCACTGCAGGCTCTCTGGCTAGGCTGCCTGCTGGCACATCTGGCTGGGCTGCCTCTAGAAGCAGCCCGTCTCCATCTCAGGGAAGCACCAGCAGCACGCCACTCCCTCCTCCAAGACCTACTGGCAGTGGCCTCAGCAGTAACTGTAGCCACACTGTGGGCTTCCCCCATCAGCCTGTTAGAAGGGAGAGGGCAGGATGAGAGGCCCACCGTCCTCCACTGACCACAGCCTCAGGGGCAGCCCACAGCCCTGTGCTTCCGCCCTGGGAATGAGCGCTCTTTAGGGGCCAGAAAGTGATTCCTTGATGCTTGCTTCCAGTGAGCTCCTCACCTTGCTGCTATGAGGCACATCAGCTTTTGCCCCTTCCGCATGGTCCTAACCTAGTACCATACTCCACACCCCAAGACCACCCCCTGCCTCCCAGCCAGCTTCTTCTCTGGCTCATCAGAAGACACTGGGTTTTCCCCTTGTCTCCTCCCCTTGCCCAGAGTGTCTGCTCTTCCACCTTACTGCTCACCTCCACCCTCTCTTCAGCCTGCGTCCCAGGTCAGCAACACCATCCTTGCTAGAGAAGAGTGTTCTGCTAGGAAGCCCCTCAACGAGATAGGTTGACACAGTGGCTGCAACAATGGGCCCAAACATGGCAAGCACTGGGAGCTATGTCCGTGGGGTCGCTGGGAGACAGAAGCAAGTCGGCGGCACCTCGCCACAGGGTTCTCTCCCCGCCAACAGCACATCCTTCTGGCTGGCTAATCTCGCCTGCGTAATCCAGCAGCACCTCCAAAAGCAAGGGAACTTCTCTGGCAGCACTCATCTCCATGCCAGCAGAACGCAGGCTGTTGCTTAGGAGTGGGAATCATTCGAGTCAGGCCATTAGTGGAGGGGACCGGTCTCTAGGGGAACCAGCAGAAATTACCACCGCTGAATAGCTGGAAACCCCCGCCCTCCTCTTTATTTCCCTGTATTTCCTACCGCCCTGCTTTCCAGCTTTGAAGTTGAAAAGGGAGGTAACTCCACCCGATCCAAGATGGCAAATTTCTGCTAAATTAACTTGGTTAAAATAGATCTTTGGCTGAAAGTGGCTGTTCTTTTAGAATGTTTCTATTGGGACTCCGCTTGAAACCACCATGAAGGAGATAGAGTCTAATTAAATGTATGTGATAAAATTATAGCCAGGGCCACTCCATTTCCCAAGAGAGGATTTATTGAGATGGGAGGAGGGGAGACAGTGCACTTGGTAGCTCCTTTGGCCCCTGTCGCGGAGCAGGCACTCCCAGACGGTCCCTGCGCAAGCCCCTCACACACCACCAGGCAGGCAGGCAGGCAGGCAGGGGAGGCGGCGGCCAGAGTGTAGACTTCCCCACTTTACCAGTGGTCTTCATGACCTTGACCAGACCTCTGGCATGCCTTAGCCTCTGCAGGCCCTCCCTGCACAGGGCAGACTGCTTGCCTTACACCTCTTCACTGTTAGGAGAAGGGAGGGAGATATAAGCAATAAATGCCCGTCACTGTATCAGCTGCCTGGGCTGCTGTCAGAACTCACCTGTCGTGGAAATACTTGTGGTTGAAGAGAAAGGAGAAGGTGCCTGGTTTCTCAGCTGTAGCTGTATGGGTGAAATCACGAGTGGCCACCATCTGCCTCAGAGTTAGAAGCACAGATAACGTTCTGGCTTGAAAGGCCTTCTCCTTCTCTCCTCCCTTCCTGCAAGCAAATTTTAAGGGGCTGCACTGAATTGCTAACTCCAGGGGGCACTAATCAAATTGCCATTTCTGTAAATGGCGCCCCCTGGAGTTGTAAGTGGCCCTGCAGATGTTCTGGAATAGCACTGGGTTAGGAGCCCAGAGACCAGAGTTCTGGAGTCTTCTCATCAGCTCTGTGATGCCAGGCAAGATGTATTTCCCTGGGCTTCATAAAGAGAAGAAGGGGATTCAGCTAGATTTACTCAATGAACTTGGGAGTTCTCTTCCTTGACTCCACATCCCTGAAGCTAGAAGCCATAAATAAGCCTTCACTCATTCTATGTTCATTGCCAGTCAAAGGTCAGCCAACCTTGATAACAGCCAGATGGGAAGGTGCCCTCCACTGACATGACACCACTGGTGAGAGCAGGTGTGGATGTCCCCCATCAGAGTGGGGAAGAAAGGTCAAGGAAAGGGAAGGCAAGCACACACACCCAGCAGGCATCATGGACTAAGGCAAGAGCACAAACAAGGCCGGTTCCTTATTCTGGTTGTATCCATGCTTCCTCGGTGGCACCAGAACCCTGTTTCATGCACACCACACACCCAACAGTCGCCATCACTCTCCTCACGTGAGAAAGGAAATGAGATGCAAACGTGCTCAGAGATAGTGCAGACTGGTTGTGTCTCCAAGGCCCCTTTCTCCACTTCTAACAGGAAAATGGTCTAACAAGTAATAAAAGCGTCCCGTTCCCTGGTGCCTTCAGCAGTCTCTTCCCGAGGCTTTTCTTTTCCTCCCTTCCTCTTCCAGACTCCCCCTTCCCCAGCCTTAAAGAGATGAATTGGAAGAATATGCTGTCATGTCAGAAGGAAGCCATTGTCAATTCACACAGGCAGACATTAATAGGATAAGGTATTAGCCGACTTCCTTTAAGTCCAGAAATTAAGTCTTCTTGCAATGGTAATAGATTATAACTTGTAACCACTGTGGCTGGCAGGCTGTGGATATCTCAGGCCTCAGCTCCATTTCTGGGTCTGCACTGGGCCTATTGTGAGGATGCTCTGAGCATTCCGACAAACACAGCTGCACTGGGCCGGGAGCTGCCTCCCTGGTGTGTTGCCTGTAACTCCCTCAGTTCACCTGCAGGGGGAACCTGAGTGGGAGAAGCTTGCTGATTGGTCTTAATGAACCTGGGTGAGTGGGTAGGTAAAGGGAGGAAGTCAGGCCTTGAAGGCTGGGAAGAAATAGCCCGAGGCCAGGAAACCAAACTTTGCCCAAGGAACAGTTAGTGTGTGAACGCTCTTCTCAGTCATCCTTGCTGACTCATTGAGCAGGTAGAGTGACTTATCTAGTGACTAAATCACCACCAGCTCAGAGACCTGGGAAACCAGGGTTGAGACCTTAAAGGAACTGTACGAGGCTACAGATGAAGGCATAGCCTTGGAGAGGAAACAGCATGAGAACTGTTACCAGGAAGAAAGAGCCATCCTTCCTCAAGAATGGAAGGATCTTGCGGGATGTCTTAGGTCCTATCACGGCAGAGGCTATATTCACATGGGGATCATGGGAGAGGAAACTGGGATGAGATTTCATTGGAGAGTGCTTTGGATTAGTGGGGGTCTGAGGGTGGGCTATTAAAGACGACAGTGGCTCAAGGACTGTGCCTTTGGTATATAGTCATTGATCTCAACATCAGTGCTTGCTTTGGTGTCCCAGGCACACTGAATGGACCTGAAAGGCTAAGTACTACTTTGCTCTCATGGAGCCCCCACACCTAGCATTAGAGTAGCCTCACAGCTCCATGCTTCCCTACTGTGTGTTCAGAAACCTTCTTGGCAGGATAAGCTAGGGAAGACAAGGCCACCCTCTCAAATCCTAACTGCCTTTGACAAGACAGCTTCTCCCAGGGATATCCCCCACAGACCTGGGCCTCATCTGACTCACAGCCAGGGTCCATGTGCATTGAACTCACAGTCCTCATTATTTTTATGGGAATACCTGAATTTCTATGACACCTGCCCTCTGTCTTAATACTCTTGGCATGGGTAAACAGCGTGTGCCCCCTCTCGCCACCCCTTCAGCTGTGCCTCAGTGGAAAATGAAGATGCAGGTTCAGAGCAGTCCCCTGAGTGAGGTGAGCCTGGCAGGGGCAGTTGACAGGCCTGGGGGCTGGGTTGCTTCCCCAAGCAGTGGACGGCCTCCAGGAGCAGAAGCAGGACTATCGTGGGGAGGTGGCTTGGCCCAGGTGCTGACGGCAAAGCTGGCACGCATCAGGATAAGACCTGTGACCGTCCCAAAATGTGACTCTCGTTAGAGAATCCAAAGGCATTCCTTCTTAGGCTTCTCCTGGATGGCTGGACTCCCTGCCTTTGCTCTCCTCTGTTCCACCATGAATCCCACGCCAACAGTCCTCCCCACTCCAGGGTCTAGCCAGCCTCTTGCTTGCTGAGGCTGAGGAATCTCCCTGGCCTGCCTTCTCACTGCATTGCAGACCCTCAGTCTGAGTGTCTGCCATATAGCTCCATTCTTCCTACACCTGTTCAAATCATGGTGCTTTTATAAACCAAAAAACCAAACCCACTGCCATCGAGTTGATTCCGACTCATAGTGACCCCTCTTGGGTTTCCAAGGCAGTCAGTCTTTACGGAAGTAGATCACCCAGTCTTCATTGGTGCTTTTATACTGCCCTTCTCTTCTCCAAGCGCTCTAAGACTGCTTGGAAGCTCCCAGCAACCTTCTCTGCTCTCCCTTCTCTCTCCATGTGCCTCCTGCCCACCCCTGGCCCTGAGAAGCCTTCACAGATGGGGAGGATTTCATCACTGACCTTCCAAATAATAGTGCTCAGTTGCAGCAGACACAGGGCTAGGTGGAGACACCTCTGGGAAGCTCACCCTCTTGGTACAAGTCCAAGGCTTCCCAGGTGGCTGTGTCTTGACCCTTGGCCTGCGCCCCCAGCAGCAGCAGTGTGATGACTTTCTTCTGGCTCACCCTAAGGAGAAACGCCTGCTGCTGGACAAAGACAGAACCATGGGCCAGCCACAGAGCTGACCCGGGGCTCAGAGAACAAGGCAGGGTTTTCCTGGGAAGAAAGTACAAGCCACCTTCTCTCCAGGGCTTGGACTTCCAGATGGTGTGGTCCCTGGCTTCTGGACAACCATCCCCCTCCCATGGAATAGCTCCACAGGCATGTTCTCTTTGACATAGACAATGAGGTTCAACAGTCAAGATGGGAATGGGGAATGTACCCTCGTGTATACAGTCAAGTATGAGAACTGCCACCCACATAGCACTTTGTATCCCAGGCACTGTTCTGAGCATGAAGATAGTACATAAACAGAGAGACCCTTTCAGCTCTCCCAACAATCTTTTGAAGTAGTGAGGCAGATACTGGTATTATCTCCATTTTAAAGATGACGAAACTGAGGCACCGAGCGGCTAAGTATTGGTCCCAAGTTAACACAGCTAATAAGTAGTTGTGCTCGAACTCTGTCCAGGAGACTGGCTCCAGAATCTGTGCTTGTCAGCACTGGGCTACACTGCCTTGCAGATCTGTTTCACTGATCTACTTTTTGAAGCCCTTATCCCTGCTCCAAGAAATCATTTACTTCATTTTAATTTAAAGCAAAGATGAAAATAACCAAACCATTTTTCCTGCAGGGGGAGGGATGCTTTCTGAATGGATGGAGACCAAGAGGTACTTTGAGCCAAAAGCTGCCTTGCAGTTTAGCTGAGGCAGGATTAGAAATGGCGTGAACTGTGTCTGCATTAGCCAATGGCATGGGGTGCTGAGTGCCAGCAGAGGAGATTAAAATCAGACATATGTTTGGATATAAATGTTCTCTATCTCTCTCGCTCTCTCTTTTCTCTAGTTTTAAACCCCTGCTGCTTTGTTTCAGTAAAGTGCTGGAGCCTTAATTGTGGGCTCTGACCCTGAGGTAGATGCCTGGGGTGAGAGGCCTGCCTAGCCTTCTCTCAGTCTCTACGCATCACCACTGAAGGAAGCCAGGGCTCGACCAGTGCCCATGGACTCTGGCCCCTTCCCCACCACTGGCTGGAATTATCTTGCATGGCCTCAGCTAGGTTGTCCCACACAGCATGCCCCAAGTTGCTGGCCTCGATACATGCTAAACAGCCAACATACAGCTACTGTCTCAAGACCTTAGACCCTGGCCTGTCTGCCTCTGCTTTCCCAACAGTAGGAGGCAGCATTCCCCTGAAGGGCCTGGCACTGGAAGAGCTGGGGTACCCAGTGGGGGGGAAGGGCTCAGGAGCCCCTCAGTAGTCTCACTGTTGAGCCCAGAAAGCATAAACCACGCCACCGTGAAGAACTTGCTCTAGAAGGGACTTTGAGGCCAGTCAGTCCCCTGCTCTGCAGAGCCGCCAGGGTCTGAGGGTGGCCAGGCCACCTTTCCCACAGGAACACCCTGCCTGATCTCCTTCCCCCTCTTCTGTGGCTGGCACTCCAGTTTCTGTCTGCCATTAGGCCTAAGGATCGAGAAGTTATTGTGTACCAACTAAGAATCCAGTCCCTCGGTGAGCACGAGTGGCCCCTATGCTTAGGCTCAGAGTGGGCCTTGAAGGGCAGTCGAGCTGGTTCTGAACAGGACTGAACAGCTTCCAGAGGAAAGAGGCGGAACACAGGCAGGATCTATAGGAAGGTCTCTGTGCATTTGAGCTGCATATTGGCAAGGAAAGAAACATGTTCTCAACAGCCAGTAAGAGCCGAAGTGAGAACATACACTGACCTAGGAGTCAGGAGACTGAGGCCCTGGGCCCCCCTCTGTCCACTAACCAGCCATGCGACCTTGGATATGTCTTTCGGTTTCTCTGGGGCTCAGTTTCCTTGACCGTAAAATGTGAAGGGATCAGACTAAATGATTTTTTCACAACCTTAAAAAACTTCCAGAAGAAAATTCTAACTCCATATAAGCGCTGCAGAGTCTCTGCATCTAACCTCTTTCTGTAACTACTGCCCTGAAGAGCTCCAGCACTTAGGACCTTCCCGGGTAACAAGCCCTGCAGCTTAGCCAGGCCCTGGAATGAGTGTCTTCCCCTGCCCCCCCGCAGGCACTAAAGGCTGCACCTAGGTCCTTGTGGGCCTCCTCCCTAAAAAGGGGTAGGATCCATTCTGCCCCGGTGCGTTCACAGGGGAGGACAGACCCAATATGCCGGCGAAGCGGGCTCAGTGCTTCCAAAGCTGACATGGTGCCCCAGGTCGAAGCGTCAGCCCCATTGCCCAAGAGCCCACCCTGCGGCTCTGAGGCTTCCCATACCTGGGAGCCAGAGTTCCTGCCCCCCACCCTCACTCCCTTCTGGAAGGCTGTCCTCAATCCCAAGACCTGAACGTGCTCAGCCCCAGCACAAATGCAGCACAGAAGAAGCCTTTTTCCTTTGACTCTGCCCCAGGGTGGTTTCCGGCCCTCTCTCTGCCTCTCCCCTCAGACCTTGTTCGGTAGAGACCTGTTATCCCCCAGAGCTGCTGTGGAATTCCCTAGTGGCCCACACCGCCATCAAAAAAGGAGGGGTGTTATGAAGATGGCTCCCCATCCCTTTTTCAAAGCAGCAGCCACAGTCACCACTAAGTGCATGTCCAGAAAGCTGTTCTAAAGAGCCTGGGTTAGTCCTGGGCCCTAGTAAAATGGACAATTCTTGGTTTTTCCACCGGTCCTAGACAAGTCCTACCCTTTACTCCACTGCAGTTTGCTTCTGGGGGCAGGGTGGGAAGGGAGGGCGGAGAGGACACAGATTTGGAGGCTCGGAAGCCTGCGCGGCAGTGCGTGCCTGTGCCCTGTGAGCTGCCACGAACACCCATTCCCAGAAACAATGCGTTTCTCCCGGGAATTCAGAGCTGGCCCTTTCTTGGCCATTCTTTAACTGCTGCAGAGTGCTGCCTGCCTCTCGCCCTCTCCAGTGCCAGAGCTCACACCCACTCAGCCTCGAGTCCCTGCATTGGTATAAATACAGGCGCTTAAGCAACGCTGGGTCCCGGTGCCTGCAGCCGCCCTGGACGTCATTACTCAGTAAGCGTCAGGAGACAGACACCCACCACCACCAAGACAGGGTTGACTCTTTAGCGCCCAGAGAACAGAAGCAACACTGCCTATGGGAAATTTTAGCCAAACGACGTTATTGCAGACCTCTCAAATCCAGGTCCCTCAGGTCCTCGGGTAGAACCAGTATTGCCTGACCGGCAGCTTCTGCTGAGGTGGCATTTAACTTCCGGCCAGGTCCCAGGAGCTGAGACTGACCCATTTCCCCTGCTCTTCCTGGGCACAGGGAATGTGGTTATACCCCCAGGAAAACCAGGACTAACACACTTAGCTCATGGAAGGTACACTTGAGTGGGGGTGCTTTCATTTAACTAAGGAAAGGGTGTCGCTGGCTCTAGCATTTTCCTGTACTTTAAAAGAAAAAAAAAAATAATTAACATTTTCTTCCCATCACACCTTACCTCTCCCCTCTTTCTTATTTTTGTTTCTTTTTCCTTAAACAGAAATACTTCGTTGCTTATGAGAACCGCAGATTCAGGGTCTTATTCAATTTAACCCCTTGGGGACATTGAATCAAAAATTGAACAATATTTATTAAAATACAAAAATACACTTTTCTCACATTACAATCAGTGTTCTTTTGTTGGCATTCGCCCCCCCACACCCATCCCACCCTCTTTCAAAACTGAACCTTTTATTTCCTTTTAAAGCTAAAATAATTAAAGAAGTTACATCAATAACTGGACCAGAGTAACAGAGATCTCTGTGGTCGGCCCCTGCCCACCCCAGCTGTGCCCCCTCCTCCCGAGGCGAGCCTGGGGGAGTGAAGCCTTCCCCCTCCCGTGCCCCTCCAGCCGAACTCACGGTGTACACGTGTGCCACTCTGAACTGTGGGTTTCACGTCTTTTATGTGAACAAACCACCCTGGTGGGGAAGGGCTTCATCACTTGAAGCGAGCCTGTGCCCTTTTCATCTCTCCTCCTGGTCTGCCCCCTCCCCCTCCCCATCCCCATCCCCACAGCCAGTTGACATCAGCTGGAATAATCCCTAATGAATCAGCATTTAGAATAGTCACCAAATCACAAGCAGGAGAAAGGCTTCCACTTCCCCCGGCTCCCCACTCCCAGCCTCTCCTCCCCTTGCCACCTTAAAACTAAACACCACCTTTTTGAAAAATCATAAAATGTCAGCATTGTCTGCGGTCATTTGTCAGACACCTGGAACAACAGGTGGACTTGGCCCTGTGCTAACTCACGGCCTGCCGTAAACACACCCTGTTCTCCGGTCCTCCCTTCCCACCTGGTCGTCCCACCCGGTCCGGTCCAGTCCATGCTGCCGCACCCCCTTCAGGGCCCGCCTCCTTCTCCTCCTCCTCCTGGGGAACCCTAACTCCACACCCGCCTTGCACAGAGGGGGTTAAGCCGAGCTGCAGACCTGGTGCAGTGAGGAAGCATCTGAGGAGCTAAGCCAGCTCCTTCCCTCCCTGCTCCTTCCTGAAGCACCCAAGGCACATGCGTGTCCCAGTGCACAAGCCCGAGAGTTGTGCACATGGACAGTAGACAGACAGACAGACAGACTCAGCCCCTTGAAGGAGTCACTGGAATTAGAATAGTTTGCTTATCTAAACTACACTCACAGATCTGTCTTCCCCGTGGTCTCTGAAGGAAAAAAGAATTATTGCCTCTTAGCATTTTGGCACAATACAAATTCTTGGTGGGGTTTTTATTTTTTTGGAATTTTTTTTTTTTTTTTTTTTTAAAGAAGGTAAGTCTGTAAAGACGGCTCTCGACTTAAGAAAGATGTCTGTAGAAACGGGTATCCCCTGTGTCCTATGAAGCATTTTCTAAAAAGTGACAGATTCCATGTGTCCCTCCCACCCCCGTCAACAGCCCACACCCTACCTCTGTAGGCATGTGCGCTGCTGTTTTAGTTGGTTTTGTCTTAACAGTTTCAACCTTATACCAGAAATCTCTTCTGGTGGCACAGCAAGTTGACTTGTGGCTTCTACCCCACACTGTTCCCAAGATCCCCTTTCCCCTCCCCCTTTAAATAGAACTTACAAGTTAGAAAATAGTTTTGTTTTGATTTTTTGTTTTTAAATTTTAATATAATCTGTTTCTTTTACCAGCCCATAGATTTAATATATAAGCATATACAAGAAAAAGGTCTCTCCCCACTCTGTACAAAAGTTGCTGTCTTTTTTGTGTGTGTGCATTCTATTGCATTTTGTAAGTTTTTGGGGGAAAGGGGCATCATATTTGAGTCTCCTGTACCTTGTCCTTGGTATGGGTCTGAATTATATAAGGTTCGGAAATAGTGGTGACTGTGGGGTGCAGAGAGTTCCCCAGGCTGTTTTCTGTCCAGTGGGCCCCATGTGCTGGTTTGTAGGTGTTGTAGTTAATGTGGTCATGGATTGTGGGCAGCACTACCGCCCCCTCACCTGATACAGCGGATGGAGGCGCTGTTGCTGCTGCAGATGCTGCTGCTGGGACGTCTTCATCCACCTGGATAATCTCAACGGTCCGCGCGGCTGCGACTGTACTCCGCTGCTGGTGCCGCTTACGAAGTTTATAGAAGACAATCAGCATGGCGGCAGCCAGCAGAGTCACTGCCACAAAGCAGCCAATGATGATCTTGGTGGTCTTCATGACCTCATCCAGGCTGGTCTGCATCTTGTCATTGGTGTCTGCCGTGGGTACCACCACCTGCTTGGGTACACGGGTGGTCTGAATGAGCACCGTGGTAGAGGTGGTATATGCCGGCTGGTAACCAGTGGACGTGGTAGGAACAGGCTTATACTTGCGCGTAGTGTCCTCAGGCGAGATCTCGGTGGTCTCCACTGTGACCGTGGTAAAGAAGCTGTAGTTGGAGGTGTTGAGCTCGGCCGTGCTCACATTGAGGTAGGCCGAGGCATTGGAGTTGCCTGCCACGTTGGTCACCATGCATGTGTATACCCCAGTGTCTGAGAGTAGCACATGGGAAAAGTTCAAGGTGCCATCATTGAGGACAGAGATCCGTGGGTGGCGGGAGGCGTGGCTGAGCACTGTCCCATTGGGCAGCATCCACTTCACAGAGGACATAGGGGGCGTCCGACACTTAAGTTCTGCCATCCGACCCTCAGAAATATTGAGGTCCCGAGGGGCGTCCATGATGAAGGGGGCAGAGCACTGGAAGGAGGCCTGGTCCACCTCCACCAGGTAGCGGCCTCGCATGTGCATGGGAGCATGACAGCGGCCACAGCAGGTAGAGTTGGTGGGTATATACTCCCGAAGCCACCAAGCCAGCCACAAGATGTCACAATCGCAGTTCCAAGGATTGTGGTGCAGGTGCAACTCCACCAGGTACCTCAGTGGGGCGAAGAGGTCATGGGGCAAAGAGGAGAGGTTATTGTGGGCCAAGTTGAGTTCCACAAGCGAGGCCAACCCATCAAAAGCATTCCGCTCGATCATGCTGACCTGTGAATTCATGACCCAGAGCTTCTTGAGAGAGCTCAGGCCATGGAAGGAACCAGGCCTGATCTCAGGGAAGTGGTTCCCTGACATCTCCAATTCCTCCAGCCCCACCAGGGGGGTGAGGTTGGGCATATCTTTAATGTTGCACATGCCCAGGTTCAGGTACTTGAGGTTGAACAGTCCCTCAAAAGCCCCCTCAGAGATATATTCCAGTTTCTTCAGCTCCCCCAAGTCCAGGCGCATGAGGGAGGGCACCCGGTTGAAGGCATAGGAGGGGATGCTCTCTATGGGGTTGTTGCGGAGCCAGAGCTCACGCAGCTTGGACAGGTACTCGAAGGCCCCGCTGGGGATGACTGTCAGCCAGTTGTCAAACAGCTCCAGGGTGTTGAGGCTGGCCAGGCCGTTGAAGGCCCCCACTTCGATCTGGCGGATGGAGTTCCTGCCCAGCTGCAGGACCTCCAGGTGGTGGAGGTGTCGAAAGGTGTCAGCCTGGATCATCTGGATACTGTTTTCCATGAGGTTGAGGTACCGGGTGTTGGAAGGGATCCCCTGAGGGACCTCCGAGAGGCCCCGGCGGGTGCACACCACCTTGCTGAACTGGTTACTGCAGGAGCAGACGGAGGGGCAGTTCTGGGGCCCGGCCGAGGCGGCAGCGGTGATGGCCGCGCACAGAATGCACACTTGCGCCGTGAGGTAGACGACTGGGAGCAGGACGGCGTTCCAGGTGTGGTGCACAGTTACCTGCCACAAGAGCTTCATGGTGTGGCACGTTCATAATTCACCATCGCCTGGGATTTTGGCTCGGAAGGGAGAACCAGCCCTACCCCGGCTTAAGTAAGCTAGGAGCTCCTCTTTCCATCTGGAGAAGGAGGTGAGGAGGGGCGATTAGACAGGGCCAGCAGACCGGCCGACAAACAGCACGCCGAACTACAGAGCGCCCCCTCGCCGACCACCCCCCACCCCAGCCCTCCGAAGCTAGGACTTTCTCCCCCATTTGCAACCCTCCCCACCCAAATCGCCGTCACCTACCTTGGAAGGAAGGAATTGGCGTGGTGTCCTTAAGCTTTCTCCGCGGGAGCTGGGCACGTCGTTCCCAGTCTCACTTCTTAGTTTTAATTAACAAAAGGGGGGAAGTGGTGGGGCCGGGGAGGGCGGACTGGAGGGGAGGGGTGGGGGAGACAAAATGGCTTCTAGTCAATCCGGAGCCGGATCAGGCGAAGCCGCGGAGTTGAGGCGCACCCGGGAGAGCCGAGGCCCGGCGGGCTATGCAGGTGCATGCCCCCCCCTCCGCCCGAGGAGCGGCGCCACCAGCGCTTTCCTGCTTTGTCCTTGGACCCTGGCACCGGCTTGCGCCAGCGTAGGGGAGAGCCGCTTCATGGCCAAAGTGTGCCTCCGGCGCCCCCAGCCCGCGACTCCACGCCGCCGGAGGGCGCAGGGCCCGGAGCCGCCGGCGGCCGCCGCGCCGCGCTCTCCTTTGTCGGCCGCTCGGGCTGGCACCGCGGATTGCAGTCGTCGGCGCGCGGGGCCGCGAGGGTTAAGAGGAGGTGTCCGGCTCCGCGCCCTCCCCAGACACACGCCCCCCTTCCTCGCCTCTTCCAGCGTGCAAGGGTTAAAAAGGGGAACTGGCGGAGTTTCCAGTCCGCGTTCCGGGCGCGGGTAGCAGCAGTCCGTGCGGCCCCGAGGGGC
>NW_006921757.1:624124-682981 GCF_000298275.1 Orycteropus afer afer | reverse complement strand
CACCGCACGCCGCCGCCAGCTGACGGCGCTCCTGGCCGCGCTGCCCAGGCAGCCCACTCGGAGTTCGGAGCGGCATGGTGGGGAAGCGGGCCAGGGGCGCTGCCTGCCCTGCTGCCTACACCCACCCACCCGCCCGCAGATTTCTTCACTCCTCAGCGTTAACTAGGCTTTAAATACTAGTTTTCTTAATGAGGGTTGCGGGGGAGGGAATCGGTGGAAGGAAAGATCGAGTGCCTGAAATGGGGAATGACAGCCTGGAACAGCAGAGCGGCCCGGCAGCAGGGATGGAGGTCCCGGATCCGTGGCACAGGCGCTCATTCATGGAGCTGCAACCTCCGCCCGGCTGTCTTCGCAGCGCATGCCGCCCTTTCCCCTTGCTTGCACCCAGAGAATCCGAAGGAGGTTTACGCCTGCTGCCCCGGGGCTTCACCTGTTCCCTTCTTTGCTGGGACTCCCCGAGACGTGCCTAGGAATCTGGAGTAGCAGTTTGTTGGGCAGGGAGTTCTTGGCCCTGCTTCTAATTAGAAGGGACCCTGGGGCATTTGGCAAACCCCAGTGAGGGAGAAGCAGACTAGGTCAGGCTTTTCGCACCCCAAAAAATGTCTGCTGCCTTCTCTGTGTAGTGGGGGTGGGGTGATCTGTGGCTAAGCCCTGGGAAGTCCGTTAAGTAGCTTAAACCTTGTTAACTATGCCATGGAATTCTTCAGGTCCTGGAAACAGTTCTGTGGTAAGCAAACTGGAGTACCCATTCTTTACCGAGACCTTTTTTATTATGCATTTGCAGCCATAATATTTATTGAATATTACTATGTATTGAACTGTTACTCTGTGTGTACCACTCACTCATTTTATAAACAGGTTAAGGATGTTGTAGAGTCACATAGTAGGTGGTAGAGCCGGGCTTTGAACCCTGGCAGAGCTTAGAGTCCAGAAACTTGGGCATGGACGTGATTCCCCTGAGTTTCTCCCGTGGGATGAGAACCCAGGTAGTGTTCACCTGCTTCTTCAGCAGTCATGTGTTGGGATGTTTACCCCCTCTGCTGTCCACCTACTGAGAACTTACCTGCTCCTATTTAACCTTCATATGGGAGAAGGAATTCTCACAGTGGTCACCATTTTACAGATGAAGCTCAGGCAGGCAAATAGTAAACTCAGGGTCATACAACCAGAACGTGACAAAGCCAGCATTTCAGGCCAGGTCTTCAGCCCCTGAGCCCAGGTTTTTGTCACTATAACAAAGACACCCAGTATCTCTAGTCTGCAGTGAGTAAATGGAGGGAAGGTAGGGGGAAAGACTTCGTGAAAGTTTGGTGAAGGGCTTAAAAAAAAAAAAAAAAACGCTGCTGTAGAGTTGATTGTGACTCATAGCGATCCCTCCTTCAGTTTCTGAGGCGGTATCTCTATGGAAGTAGATTGCCCAATCTTCCTTCCAAGGAGGACTTGGTGGGTTTGAACCACCAACCTTCTGGTGAACAGTCTATGTCTTAGGCACTACACCACCAGAGCTCCCAGTGAAGGACTTGTTGTTATGTGCCATCGAGTCGGACCTGACTCATAGCGACCAACCCCTTCTTGGGTTTCTGAGACAGTATCACTATGGAAATAGATTGCCCAACCTTCCGAGGAGTGACTGGTAGGTTTGAACCGCTAGCCTTCTGGTTAGCAGTCAAGTGCCTTAGGCACTATGCTACCAGAGCTCCCAGTGAAGGGCTTAAGAGAGAGAAATAAGATGAAGGGTGGGAATGATGGGCCTCTAAATAGACTCGTTCAACTTGTTTCTGTCACCATAACTAATCAAAAACAGAAATGAGAGAGATGGAGGAAGTCAAACTCTGACACTAAATGTTAGTTCCATCTGGGCTCTGGAGAGGGAGCTCTGGTGGTGCAGTGGTTAAAGCATTCGGCTTCTAACCAGAAAGTCAGCATTTCAAACTCACCAGCCCCTAGTGGGAGAAAGATGAGGCAGTCTGTGCCTATAAAGATTTACAGCCTTGGAAACCCCATGGAGCAGTCCAACTCTGTCCTGTAGGGTGGCTATGAGTTGGCGTGAACTCAGTGGCAGTGGTGTTATGGTTTGGAGGCTCTGGGGTAGCTCGTTTTGTTCTGTCCCAAAAGGAAGCATCTATAGGGCCTCCGTTCTAAGCAGGACATTACCTTCTTGTAGGCCCATGATATGTGGACCTAGCCTGACAGGAATTTGTGGAGGAAGATCATAAGCTTCCCAGAGAGAGGTTCTCTCCTCACCACACTTGGCACTGAGCTGGTAGAGTAGTCTGGTGCCAGAGAAGACCCTGACCAGGGTCTGGCTGCCACACCTGAGTATGGCTGGCTGCCTGTTCTCCAGCCACAGAGGGGCTGTGCCTGGCCTGATTTCCTGCTGGAGTAGGCAAACTAGGCCCCATCTGCTCAGCTCCAGACTCAGCAAATGAAAGGTTCTGCCTCTGGACTGTGAGAGTGGGTAAAAGCGTGGACGGACTTGGGCCAAACTGGTGCTTAGTGGTGGCCTCTCAAGTGAATATTTGTGGCAGATGTTGATGAAGCTGAATACACCCAGCCCTCCCTGTGCAGTGTGGGGAGTGCTAGCTCCTTGCAGCCCCCTGGTTCTGAGTGGTGCCACCAAGGAATGAAGAGGGAAGAGGATGAGAAGAGAAAACGCTGGGTTCGGAGTGAGTGCACTTACTATGCCCAGAGAAGCTGCTGTGATCAAGTCAGAAAGAGCTGAAAGAGCCACCAGAGATTGGGCAAGGCTGGCGTCGGCAGCTTTGAATTGCAGAATGAGCCCTGCACTGAGATGGGAGGCCTGAGTTCTGGTCCCCTTTCTGCCACTGAGTAGACATGTGACAAATCTTAAAGCAGCTCTAAACACTGGTTTCTTCATCTATAAAATGAAGGAAATGGACTAGAAATTCCTTCTAGCTCTCATAGTCAATGATTCCCACCCCTTCTCAGATAGGTAAATTTGTGAAGAAAGTTGATCCTTTGGAGTTTTGTGGTAGTTAAGTTTGTATGTCAACTTGGCTGGGCCTGGTTGAGTGGCTGGGCAGCTGGATGTAGTATTCCCCATGATGAGACTGGTAATCAGCTCCATGGTGGAATCTATTATGCGCAGCTGAGTAGCTGCCTTAGGGATGTGGTCTGCTTCCTATATGTAAGGAGAAGCCTTGGGGAATGGTCTCTAGCTTATGGCAAGCTTGAACTCTGCATGTAGCCGAGTCTTGTTCAGCAGCCTACCATGCTCTGCCAATCTTGGGATTTTTAATGGACTTGAATTAATGGCTTGCTGTGTGGTTTGGTAATATCAGGACTGTGCCTTGTTACTTGTCAACCTTGGGTTTGTCAGTCTCAGCAGCCAGCAGCTGAGTGAAGAAAAGCCTTCAGCTTCAGTGGGCCGGGAACAGGAGGCAGAGCTGAAGGCCAAAGTTGAGAGGCTTTCACCCAGCCTTTAGAGCCTGGCACTTTGAACTCAAACTTAAAGCCTCCAAATTGTAAGAATAAACTCCTGTTTGTTAAAGACATCCCATTTGTGGTATCTTCTGTTAGAGTGGCACTAGGTAACCACAACAGAGTTGAACCAAGTCTTGGAAGTGAGCCATGAAGTTGAGGAGAGATTGCTTCCCTTAGTTTAGTCCAAGAGATCCCCGGGGCCAGCAAATCGGATCTGACTGTTTTCCTAGCTACTGAAAAGGCACATAGATGACAGAATGCCAAAGCTAGAAGGGGCCTCGGGGATCATCTGGCCTTAACCTTCATTTTACAGATGTTGTTAATGAAGCCCAGAGATGCAGAGTGACTTACCTAATGCCACGTAACTAGTTAATAGTAAAGTCTCTTCTGAGCTCAGCCCGTAGGTCAAGAAGGCAATGTACAGCCAACTGGCATTTAAACTTGAGGTTTGAAGATGTTTCCAAATGCCCGTCATCTGTGTTCTTGTTCGCAGCTACTACAGTTATACTTTGCTGCATGGGGATAAAGATGGGTCTTCGATAGAGCCAGCCTGTCATTCTAAGTGACTTTGGAGCCCTAATAGGAAGGGAAAAATAGTCATCCAGAGGATGACTGTAAGAGGATTGGGGACCACCTGACCCAGTCAGGATAGTGTATCTCTTGGTAAAGCCCAGGCTGGACCACTCCCCACCCTAGCGTGCATGGGAGACACTATCCTGAGCAGCCACTAGGTGTCTGTGATGCCTCATAGGGTTTGCCCCGAGTGAGCAGTCTGGCTCCAATAGACTTGTGGGGCCATCAGTGGCAGGAAGATCACCTGTTCCCGGAAGCTCCAGTTCCCATTTGCAATACTCTTGGGTTTCCAAACCCATACTCAAGCTGTTGTTTGAGAGCTGTTGGTTGTTGTTTGAGAGCTGTTGGTTGAGAGCAGAACAAGAACAAGGAAGGAAAAGGGATTTGAGAAACAGGAAAAAAGGGGAGTAGTGTGGACATTGTCCTCCCCAGAGGGAGCGAAGAGACCAGTTGATTGGGGAATAAGAAATGACAAACAGTGTAAGAAATGGTTTACATGGAAACAGTCACCTCCTACCTAAGGCACTGGACACTGTGTGTGTGTGATAGTTGCATCCCTCACTTGCTTTCATCCACACGTACAAATACCCATCCAGGGTCAGTAGGTTGTGAAATTTCTGTGTCTTGGCTGAAGTCACTGTTACAAAAGGGAGAGTCTTTTTCTTGCCGGGGATCCCATAGTGAGCCGGTGGCTGTGCCATTAGCCCCCATAGTCACAAAGGGAACGGGTCTTCTTCCTTCACTAGATGGTTCAAGGCAACACAGCTGTTACCCATCATCACAGTTACCCATCATCCTCCTTGTGCCCCCAGAATCTGCTGTTCACTCCCACCCCCGAACCCTAAGAAAGTCAGAAGGAATTGGACAAAAAAAGACACTCTCCCTTTAGGTTGTATCCAGGGCAATTTCTAAAATCCACAGCTAAGAAAGTATAAGATGCTTAATAAGAAATAAGGATAGCAAAGAACTATAGAATGGAAAGGCCTTTCCTTCTCTGAAGCTAGTTTTCTCTGAGGCTAATTTCCCAGGCCTTGCAGTTCCACTATGGGTTGCCAGGCCTGAGGGAAGGCAGAAACCCCTCAGTTATCCCCACCTTCCTCTTTTGGTGGAGCTCTGGTAGCATGGTACCTAAGGCATTTGACTGCTAACCATGAGGCTGATGGTTGATACCCACTGGCCACTCCTCGAAAGGAGGTTGGGCAGTCTGCTTCCATAGTGATACCACCTCAGAAACCCAAGGAGGTGTCTCTATGAGTCAGAGCAGACATGACAGCAGTGAGTGTGGGGTGTTTTGTTTTTTTTGTTTGTTTGTTTGTTTCCTCTTTTGGAGTAGTTCGTCTGGTACCCATTCTAGCCACAATCACCTGTATCATCAAACAGGCTGGAGAGGCCCCGCCAGTAGCCTTGAAAGTGTTCAGCTGTGCATGGGCGCTGCTTCCCCGCCAGCGCATGGGGCTTAGCCTTCTCAGTTGCCAGTGTAGAGGAGGAGGAGTAATGATGATGGCAGCATTTACTGGGGTGTTGGCAGGGGTGTGGCACTGTGTGTGACTGGGGTGTTGGCAGGGGTGTGCTAAGCATGCTGTGTGTTTTTGCTCCTCACAGGAGCTCCGTGGGGTGGGTTTCATGAGGCTCCCCATTGTGCAGATGGATTTAGGAAGCTCTTCCAGGGTCACAGGACCAGTGAATATTCATTTCCTGAGTCTGTCGGCAAATTACCACACAGCTGGTGGCATAAAATGACAGAAACATACTCTTGCAGCTCGGGTGAAAACCCAAAATCTAGCAGGGCCATGCTCCATCCAGGGAATCCACTCTTTGCCTCTTCCAACTTCCTCAACTTGTGGCTGCATCACTCCATTCTCTGCCTCTGAGATCAATTGCCTCCTTCTCTCCTGTCCCTCTGTCTTCTCTGTGTATCTGTTATACTGACCCTTGTCATTGCTGTAGGGCCCCTGGATCTGCCAAGATGACCTCATCTCAAGATTCTTAACCACACCTGCACAGATGCTCAGGTTCCAGGGACTGGGACATGGACTTATCTTTGGGGACCACCATTCAGCCCACTTCAGTGACAGGTGTCAATCTCACATCTATCAAGAGCTGAAAGCCTATGTCACTGTGGTGTGAGCTGGACTGCTGTTGGGTCTTCCCACAGGAAGCGACAGGGTCAGCAGCCAGTGCAAAAGGAACCAGAGTGGGAGCTCAGAGGAGCGGCTGGCAGGACAAATGAGAAGTCTGCCTCTTTATCAACTCTGTTTCCAAATACTGCTCTTATTCTTTCTTGTATGACATCTAGATTTTATCCCAGAGAGTGAAGCGTTAAGCATTTACCAGTCATGGAAAGTGCCTCTTGATTGCTACAAAAGTTGGCTCAGCCACAACCAAGTCTTGGAAATGTTCAGCTTCTTGTTCATTGGAGATTAAGGGTCACCTCGAGATCAGAGGCACCAGGTATAGGTGTGAAACTGAAAGCTGTAAATAGGCTTTTCAAATACTTCAGACGTAAATTTAATCTTTAATCAGAGGTCTATGCCTGCAATTAGCTTTTTCTCATGCACCCACACAGACACTCACTATGTGTGTATAAATTCATTCATATTTAGTTGGGGAATCCCAAACATTTCTTTCCCTAGCCTGAGTTCTACAAAGTGTGTTACATATGTGCTTCTTAAGTCTTTTCTCATTAGTGTATATTATGGGACAGTGTAGCATAGTGCTTATGAAAGTATCTCTGGAGTCAAGCCTGGGTTCAAATCCTAGTTCAGCCTCTTATGTACTGTGTCTGTTAAATTCTTTATTAAGCCTCAGATTCTTGGTGTGTAAAGCAGGGTTAGTAACAGTTCTTATTTCGTGGTATTGCCGGACTAGCAGCAAGTAAGGGAGACCACAGTCATAGAAAGTGTTTTGTCCAGAGTTAGTTATTCAGAGAATCTGGTTCCTGTTTATTTGTTTTCTGGACTCATCTGCCCTTGGTATTACATCTAAATTAGAACTTTTAATTCTGTGCTCAAGGCATGAGATACCACCGTTCATTGTTTTTAATGGTTGATTTAAACATGTTGAGATCGTCTTAGACTTCCAGGAGCGTTGTAAAAATGGTAGCATTCCTGTGTATCCTTTACGCAGCTTTCTCTTATGTTAACTTCTTACGTAACCACAGAACGTTGATCAAAATTAAGAAATTCACCTGTTCAAGGCATCAGCTTTGACTCTTGCTCCCTGCAATCTGTTCTCCGCAGCAGCCAGAGTGACCTCTGGGACATTTCTAGCAGATCAGATGATTCATTTGTTTCAAATGCTTCAGTGTTTTCACTTGATGATTCTAAT
This sequence comes from Orycteropus afer afer, assembly GCF_000298275.1. Taxonomy (NCBI): domain Eukaryota; kingdom Metazoa; phylum Chordata; class Mammalia; order Tubulidentata; family Orycteropodidae; genus Orycteropus; species Orycteropus afer. Next base: position 675,637 of record NW_006921757.1, on the reverse strand, counting down.
AACCACCAAAATGCCACATGTGGCCCGCAGGCCTGGAAACGCCCTGCCTCCACCTCTGAGCTCTGTTATATCTGTCTTCCTCTTCATTCCCTGTCCTTCAGCTACCCTGGTCTTCTTTCTTCTCTGGGATATCATCGCTGGTTCTGCTCTTCAAAACCAAAAAAACCAAACTCACTGTCGCAAAGTCGGTTCCAACTCATAGTGACCCTTCCTTGGGTTTCCGAGGAGGTATCTCTATAGAAATAGATTGGCCCATTCTCTCCCCTGCCTGGAGTGTCTCCCCGCCCCGATCTTCAGGTGGTTGGTTCCTTCTTGAGCAGGTCACCTCAGAAGGGCATTCTATGACTAAAAGCAAAAAATGAAACCATTCCCCTTGAGTCAATTCCAACTAATAGCAACCTTACAGGACAGAGTAGAACTGTCCCATAGGGTTTCCAAGGCTGTAGTCTTTACCATAGCAGACAGCCTCAGCTTTCTCCCATGGAGCAGCCAGTGGATTCAAACCACCAACCTGGATTAGTAGCCAGGGGCTTTACCACTACACCACCAGGGGTCCTCCAGTTTTTTTCTTTTTTTTTTTTTTCAGTTCCATGACTACCCAGTCTAAAATAGCCCCGCTGATCCTGGTCACACCTCCCAGCTTCATTTTCTCCGGAACGTTCTCCATTCTCTGGAATTTTCTGTTTCATTTGTTTACTTGTTTATTGCTTGCTCATTCCCATGAAAGCAGAGGGCCTGCCTGCCTGGTGTCTAGTACCAAGATCCTCGAAGCTCAGTATGTGTTGTATGAAGACATTGCTGAGGGCAGGAGGTGCTCTTAGATGGCACACGGGGTTAAGAGTGCAGCTCACACGTGTCTTGATGGCCCTGGCCCTACTCTATAATTCTTTGAAAAGGTGGATGAAAAATTACAGCTTCTCTCTCTCTCTTTTTGTTGTTTCCCCAGATACTGGGAAATGTAAGAAGAGACTCTTAGTAATCTTAAAGTTTCCCCAGTCCTCAATTTAGATTTCCCAACTCCTTGCAAAGGAAGCCCAGTAGAGCAGTGGTTAAGAGCTCAGCTGCTAATCTAAAGATCAGCAGTTCAAACCCACCAGCTGCTCTGCAGGAGAAAGATGAGGCAGTCTGCTTCCGTAAAGATTACAGCCTTTGAAACGCTATGGGGCAGGTCTGTGCTGTCCTACAGGGTCGCTATAAATCACAGTGGACTCAGTGGGGATGAGCAGCCCCCTTGCAGACAGATTTACGAATGAGAGTTTTGTGGAGGAATCCTAAGGACTCACAGGTTCTTGGCAACTGAGAATACGTGAGAAGTAAGCAGAAGAGTGATTAGGGGCGCACAGGTGCACATATCTGTGCTCCTATGCACATATGCCTGTCTTTTTCAAATTTGCTAAAGTGCATTTTCTCCAGGGGAATGGGGGCTGTTGAGCCTGAAATAGGGAACGCCAGGACAGTAAGATCAAGTGCTTTGAAAGTGGCTGTGCCAACGCTTTTTACTAATTAAAGAATGTTAGGACAATCGCCACTAGCAGCAGTAAAGGGCGCCCCATTACCTCGCTTTATGGAGAGCTTGGTAAATTTAAAGGCAGCTCTAAATATCCCACTGAGTGCCTCAGCTGTAGCCCAGTGGGTGGGCCAGTCCGCAGGCACCTACCTGGGCTACAGGAGGAGCTCCAGGCTTCTGTCTCCCTCTTTCCCGGAGCCTCATCTCTGTTAGTTGTCAGTCCCCAAATTTTGCATAAGAACAAACAATTCCATTAGCAAACTCTTAATTTAAAACATTCCCGGGGAGGCGAAGCCAGCAGCTGTGTGCTAAATCTGAGTGGGAGCCCAGACCACCTGGATCCTTCTCCAGCTTGTCCTTGACTTTCCTTCCCTTTTACCTTGAGGGAAGATGTTTCTTCCTGCTGGGGCTCCATTTCCCTCAACCATGGGTCCAGCACAGATTTTTTTTTAAAGTCACATGGCTTGAGGCCCCCTAAGCCTCAGAATATTCTAGAGACCTTTACTGAGCAAATCCAGTGCTCCAGAGAAAAACAAAGTCTAAACAAGATGGGGGCATACTTTTTACATGGGCCCTAGAGCATATCTGGCAAAATTTAAGAAACAGACACGACGTGGCACTTTGTCCATGTTTTTAATTGGTTCAATTTGGCTTACAACCTCTTGTGTCCTTTCCACGGTTTCTGCTTGTGTCCCTCTTCCATGGCCCCCAAGCCTTTCTAATCCCCTTGGTTTACAGAGTGGTGCCATGTTGGCACTGCCTTCTCGCTTTGTTCCAGCCTCCTCGATCTGTTCACTGTCTTTGTTGGTGAGCATCTGTGGCCCTCAGGCTGCCTCACACAGCTTTGTTCATTGCTCCCAGTTGGATGCTGCCAATCTTTAGCTATGGCTAGGGTTTCCTCAGTTCCAGTTGATATGACCGCAGCTCATCCTTCAGCACTGGAATTTCAGCTCCTCAGTGTTCCTTTGTCTCATCTAATGAGTTTCAAAGGAGTCCTAGTGGTGCAGTGGTTAAAGCAGTCAGCTGCTAACCAACCGGAAGGTCAGCAGTTTCAAACCCACCAGCTGCTTCATGGGAGAAAGATGAGGCAGTTTGCTTCCATAAAGGTTTACAGCCTTGGAAACCCTGTGGGACAGTTCTGGTCTGTCCTATAGGAATGCTATGAGGTAGAGTCGACTTGACAGCAGTGAGTTTAGTTTGGGTTTTAATGAGTATCAGGGGGAGAATTAGAGGACTCATGGAGGAAATGTGGGCTTGAATTTTGTCTCTCAATTGCTGGTGGAACCATCCTCACCCAACCCTATTCTTGAGCAAAAGGACAAGCTCATTACCATCAGCAGTAGAGGGGAAGCAACATCAGAAATTCCAGGAAACCAGCCCAGAGCTCACACCACTGGCTTCCCCGTGAGTCATCCAGTGACTGATGGGGTGGGGGTGGCTGACACCCAGTGTTTTGGTTACTTCATGCTGCTCTAGCAGAAAATACCACAAATGAGTGGCTTAAACAAACAGGAGTTTATTCTCTTATAGTTTAGAAGACTAGAAGTCTGAGTTCAGAGTGCCAGCTCTAGGGGCTGTGTGAAAGCCCCTCAACCTTGGGCTTCAACTCTGCCTCTTGCTTCCCACCTGCTGGAGCTGGAGGCATATCTTCACTCAGGCAGCTGCTAGCTGCTGAGGCTGACAAACCCAAGGTTGACAAATAAAATGGTACAGTCCCAAGATTACCAAACACGGCAGGCCACTAGTTCATATCCAGAGATAGTCCCGAGATCAGCAGGAAACATGGCAGGCTGCCGATAGAGACTTGGCTTTGTGCAGGGTCCAAACATGCCAAAACCTGCAGAGACCTTTTTGAAAACTTCTCCTTACATACTGGAAACAGACCACATCCCTAAGGCAGCTACTCAGCTGTTCCAGTAGGCTTCACCATGAAGTTGATTACCAGTCTCATCGTGGGGAATAACTACATCCAGCTGCCCAGCCATCAAAACCAGGCCCAGCCCAGTTGGCACATAACCCTGACTCCCACATCCAGGTTCCTAGATCCTTCCAAATGGCATGAGCCTCTTCAGGAGTTAGACCAGCCCCCCCCCACAGTTGCTCTGGGTCCATGTTTTTAGATTCAGCTTTATCTGTAAATGCTCCCAGTGGGAATCACTGTACCTCAAGAGGATGCTGCCATTTCATGGGTGAACATGAAATAAAGGAGCTGGTGCCCTCAGATTCTCCATCAGGTTTAGAGAAAAGAATTATAACATCCCCAGGCTGTTGGTTGGGTGGCTGGCTGTTCATATTCATAGTCTTTCTTTCCCACACCATTCTCTCTTATACACAGTTTCAAATTTGGCCAGAAATGGTGAATTGATTTGTTTATTTATTTGTATTGGACCTAAGTTAATATGACTATCCTGAACTGTAGTCTCCTGGAATACGACCCCTGGCCGTGAACCCTCATCCTTTGGTTTTTGCCTCCCCGCCAGCCATGTGCTGACCAGAACCTTTTGTATCGGTCTCAAACGGTCCCTCTGAAGGACAGCAGACTGAAATGGCTCCGCTGAGGAGCAGTACTGAAGCCCCAGCCTGTGGGCTCCTGGGGGTCCGGGGCTGCAGTGTTGCCTGGACACCGCTAGGCTGGCCCGAGGAGCCTTCCTCTGTCACTTTCTTGGTGACTGGGGTAGTTTGTGTAGCAGCCTCCCGGGCCTGATTTGTATGCAGGGCACAAGCCCTGAGAAGAAACGCTTGTGAGGAATTCTGCCAGCCAATAACTCTGAAAGGTTCTTTGTGTGAGTGAGTAACTGGGCTGGACAGGGGCTCCCTCCCTCGCCCCCAAGTGGCCTCTGTGGCCCCGCAACTTGGTGGTACTTGGGGTTGTCACAGAGTCATTGGGGATCCCTCCCCAAGAGGAACCATCTTGGTGTCCCAGACACGTGGAGCAGCTTAAGCTCAGCCCTTCCTGCCCTGGTTTCTGGCAGCCTGCCCCCAAATGCCAATCAGTAGGATCCATTTAAGGCCACATGTGTACGTGCAAGAGACAGTAAGTGGAGAGAGAGAATATGAACAGACCAACCGACCAACACATTGGGGACATTCTCATCCTCCTGTCTAGTAGGACCCTCCAAGGCCTGAGAAGGAGCTGGACTGTGTCCATGCTGCTGCCGCTGGTCCTGCTGGCCGGGGTCGCTGCCCTCTCTGCCACAGGGCCCAGTGTGGGCCTGGCCCTTTTCAATTTCCTGACCAATCAAAGCAGTCTTCTGCTCCTGTTGTCTGAGAAAGGACAGGTGTAGTATTCTCTGTGCCCACACGTCTGGCAACTGCAAGGTGAAGTTCTTCATCAAGTGGAAGACCCAGAGAAGCGGCCGCTCTCCTAGCAGGCCTTCAGCACCACCCCACTTCCAGTACTGCTTAAGGACCTGATTGTCTGCCAGCTCCTGTCTGAGTGCTCTCTAAATGTTGTTATTAATCAATTTCCTAAACACATAACCCTGACTCACTTGCTTAGGTGAACAAGACCATTCTGGTTGAGAATATTGTTTTTTAGGAAGTAAACAAATTAGGTAGGTGTTGAAGCATTTTTCTAAGGCCCCACATGTGAGCCTCGAGCATGGTAGCACAGGCAAGCAAAGTGGGGATTGATCCTAATCTTCGGCCCTCTGAACATGTCCATCTCAGGCCACAGCTCTCTGTGAGAGGTACCACCTCTAGGCCAGGTCAGAGGTGGCCCACCTCAGAGGTGGTACCAATTCTCCCTGCCCCCCGAAGATTCCAGTGCTACTGGGTTCCTCATACTGGCTTCACCTTTTCTAAAGGGGGGAAAAAAAAAGCCTCTTGTATCTCATTTGTGCTAATTGTTTTGAATAAAGTGCTCAAGGGCCTGGTGTCCTACTCTTCAGATAAAAATGTGGCCAAAATACATGGTTGGCCATATTTCATCATCATGAATAATCTGCCTGTATTAGGCATTGCAGGTTGGTGGTAGGATTGTGCCGTCCACGAGGGAGATGGTGGTTTACTTCCCAGCCTCCACCCATCTATCAGCGTACGCTTCTGTGTTGCTGTGATACTGAACAAGTTTCAATGAAGCTTCCAGACTAAGACCAGGAAGAAAGGCCTGACCGTCCGCTTCTGAAAATCAGCCAGTGAAAACCTGTGGATCACAATGGTCTGATGGTCAACCAGTCGCAGGGATGGCCCAGACTGGGCAGCATTCTGTCCCATTGTGCACGGGTTGCCAAGAGTCAGGGGCCAACTCATTGGCCGCTAACAATGACGACTATACATTGCAAAATTGTCTAAAGCATGTACATTAAATAGGACAGCATTTTAACCAGACAGAGCCTTGGGTGGTTTTGTTTTGGTTCTTCCTTTTTATCTTAGAAGCCTCTAAAAGGGCTAGCGTAGCAGGAAGGGCTCACAGAGGCTGTGTCTGAGGCCAAAAGGCAGCAGGGGAAGGTCTCTTGTGGCAGCCTATCACCTTCTCCATTTGGGGACTCATCCCCAGACTCAGGCTTTCACATGTGGCTACTTGGAGAATAAAAACCAGGAAAATGTTTCCTTGTGGCTGCGGGAAAGGGGGTTCTTCCCAGACCCACCCCTATCGCCAGTGCCCAGTCATCACACTCGGGTCAGTGGCCATGAGTCTGTGTCTTTTATTTCTCCAGTCGATACAGTTGGGAGCTTGCAACCCTGACAAATAACCCAGAAAGACTGACTCAGACCCCATCCACAAAGAGGGGGACAGGCAGGCTCCTGAGGTGGCAGGCTCTATAGACAGCACAGCCCTGCTGGCTTCACGTAGACCTTTGTCCCTGGAGGAGGTGAGATAGGCAGCGACTTGAAACCAGCCACTTGAAAGCTGGTTGCCACAGACTTTTCTGCCTGGGCCCCATACATGTACAACAAGCTTATTTTAAAAAATGTTTGCCTTCCGTGATCTCACCTTGCTAAAATCGTGTTGTTTTTGTCCCAAATAAGATAATAAAAGGGATTTAGAATAAAGGAAGAACCTTATCTCCCTTGTCTCCTCCCCTCTCCCACTTTTTATCCCTCATTTCTGTTCTACTCCCAACACAAAACTCAGAGAACCTTCCGGAACGTTTGCTTTCATGCTCAGACGTGTACTAGCCTGATGGCCTTTTACCACTCTGACTCCCCCTTTTTCCAGACAGTTGGTATGGAGTGGAAAAAATACATGTTTCCTCATTGATGGTCTCATTCAGTCCTGGTGAACACTCGTCTCTGTGGCCTGCTAATGCCATTGGCGTTTCTCAAATCCTTATTTTGCAAATCCACTTGTGTCCTGGGTTTATCTGCTGATTACAGGGTTAGCAGAGATTATAGGGTTTGTCTGATGTCTTCTCCAAGCTTTCTATCAGATTTGTGGCTATGAAATGAGGAATTTGCACATTGGTAGAATAGAAACTAAAGGCAGATACAGGCTGATGCGGAAAAAAGGGATCACTTTTAAAGAACTGGAGTGGTGACACTGCAACTGCGTCAGCATTAGCTAAGGACCTAAAACCTGGCCTTTCCCACTCTGGGCTCACGGCTGTGCTGGGCTGCCTGTGCCCACTTGTCTAGACCCACTTTCCAGGGACCCTGAATTGTCGCCTCTTTCTTCCTCCCACCCTAGTTATTGTCCCCAAATCAGAGCCTCAGCCATCCCCCCAGCCCTCTGGGCGGCACCCTTTGTGAGGATGGGAGCTCTGCTCTCACCAGCAGTCCCTGCAGCCTCCGTCTTGTCAGTTGTCATTAGACAGCTCTTTTGCTCAACGTTGAGGAGGCCAAGAGGCTGAAAAATGGTCAGAGATGGACAGCCACTTCTCCCCTGTGACTCTGACATAGAGGGATCCAGCCAATTGGTTTTGTTATGGAGGGCAAAAAAGATGTATATGCGTAACTATAGTAAAGGCTCATGGCCTGTTTAGGCGTTGTTGTTGTTGTTGTTGTTGTTGTTGTCGTCGTCATCGTCAGGTACCGTAAAATGAGCTCCAACTCACAGTGGCCCTGTGCGCCACAGAATAAAACACTGCCTAGTCCTGTGCCGTCCTTACAATCCTGGCTTGCTTGAGCCTGCTGTGGCCACTGTGTCAGTCCGTCTCATTGAGGGCCTTCCTCTTTTTCACTGACCCTCTGCCTTACCAAGCATGACATCCTTCTCCAGGGAGTGGTCCCTTCTGACAACATGACCAAAGCACTGTAGGCAGCAGGTATGTTTGATGCTGCAAGTAGTAGAAAATCCCAGCAACTGAAATACTGAGATTGATTTATTTATTTTTATACTGAAAACCATTGATTTATACTTTTTTATTTTTTTCCCCTCACAGTGTTCCCTCCCCTCCCACCCCTGGTAAGCAACAAGAAAGTTTCCTTCAATATAGAAAGCTTCCCTTGACTTTTTACAACAGTGAACCAATACAATATCTGTCCTTCTGTGATTGACTTATTTCACTCAGCATCATGTCCTCCAAGTTCATCCGCATTCTGCGGTGTTTGGCAGATTCTACGTTATTCTTTAGTGTTGCTTAGTATTCCGTTGTGTGTTTGTGCCACAGTTTGGTTATCCATCCTTCTGTTGATGGGCACCTAGGTTGTTTCCATCTTTTTGCTATTGTGAATAATGCTGTGATGAACATGAGTGTGCATATATACGTTCTTGTCCTGGGTCTCACTTCTTTAGGATATATACCTAGTAATGAGATTGCTGGATCAAATGGTATTTCTAATTCCAGCTTTTTAAGGACTCGCCGTACTGTTTTCCACAGTGGTTGTATTATTTGACGGCCCCACCAGCAGCGTATGAGAGTCCCAATCTTTCCACATCCTCACCAGCATGTGTTATTTTCTGTCTTGTTGAACTTGGCAATAATGAGATTTATTGTCTCTTAAAAATAAGTCAGTCACAAGGTTGGGTACATCGAGGGTGGGCTGCTTTATCTGTGATATAGCCCCAAGTCAGAATCAGGCACCCAGGCTCTTACCCTCTTTTTGTCTGCCATTGTTTCAGCATGACTTTGTGCCTTTCTTGGTTGCAGAGTGGTTGCCATAGCTCCAGACATTGCCTACTCACACACCAGTCTCCAAAGGCGGAAGAAGCATGGTTTCTTTTTTTATGGATATCTTTTTTAAAAGCAAAAAACGCCTTTCCCACAAGCCTCCCAGCTGACTTTCTCTTCCATCTTGTTGTCCAGATTACATGGTACGCCCTCTCTTAAACCAATATGTGGCACCAAGAAAGGGAGCTCTCCTCCCTCACATCAATGATTGGCTGAGACCAGAGATTCATAGGGTTCCTGAATTTGGATAGGAAAAAAATAAATAAATTTGTAGTTTGATTTACCTCTAACTAGAATTTAGCATTTCCTTTGAATGTGAATATGAGCAACAATCATAGTAAGATTGTTGTTGTTGTTGTTATATGCCATAGTCGTCTCCGACTCATAGCAAACCCTCCTTGGGTTTCCGAGGTGATATCACTACGGAAGTAGATTGCCCAGCCTTCCTTCTGAGCAGTGGCTGGTGGGTTTGAACCGCCAGCCTTCTGGTGAGCAGTTAGATACCTTAGGCACTGCACCACCCAGAGCAGCTTTATTGGGCTTCACAGATGTTAGGTTTTTTGCAAGCAACCCTACATTGAACAAGTCTGTCAGCACCATTTTTCTAACAGCATGTACTCATTTCCTGTCTCTGTGTCACATTTTGAGAATTCTCACAATATTTCAAACTTTTTCATGATGCTATTGCACACTTAATAGACTACAGTATAGTGTAAACATAACTTTTATAAGTACGAGGAAGCCAACAGATGCATTTGACTCTATCCTGGTGGTCTGGAACCACCTGTAATATCTCTGGGGTACACCCATACATATGACTTTACCACCAGTAGAAATCAGAAATATTTTCATCTCACAGTAGTTGCAGGAATGAATTTCAACATATTGTTTACTCTTATCACTACTATGGAATTACAGTAGTTTTAAAACCAGCTCCTAAAACCAAAAGCCTCTTGTCATAGGGTCGATGCAGACTCCTAGTGACTTTAGAGCAGAATAGAACTGCCCCAGAGGGTTTCCAAGGCTGTAAGTCTTTACAACAGCAGACTGCCTCATCTTTCTTCCACAGAACGTCTGGTAAGTGCAAACCACTGACTTTTTGGTTCACAGCTGGGCACTTAACCACTGCACCACCAGGGCTCCTTAGACTTGCTTGCAGATATTGTTATTTAGTGTGTTACTAAAGAACTACATGTGTATTTATTTAAATACATCTGCTGAAGAGGGGCCCATGGCACATGAAAAACAACAGGCCAGTCAGCATTTGCCTGAGACACATACATAGCTCAAGGAACAATGGTGGGGTACTGCCAGCAGGGAGGCGGGGGGATGGCTGTTGAGTGGGCACCAGTGGGCCTTTCCACAGCCAGTGCCCGCAGCCTTGGCAGCCTGAGTGCCACCAGTGGTCCCGTCCCCGCATTTAATTTACAGCATGGCCACCCCCACTTCAGGCACTCTCAGACCACCCACATACTTTCGCCAAATCTCCGTACTCCTTGTAAGATTAGTTTCTTAATATTTTTTTTAAATCACTCCGTTCTTACTGAAATTATTTTTTTTAAAAGGAAACAACCTTGAATGGAGATGTATCACTTACCGTAAATGAAAGTAGACCACAAAGATAAATAAAGAGAACGCCAAACGGTGGTACTGAATTCTAGCTATAATGCCTGTTTGCCTGCAAGGCTCTGAGCCTGAGGGCTGCCCATTTTTGTTAAAGGGATGCCAAGAACAGATGTAGGAGCCTGGTGGCACAACGGTTAAGCATTCGGCTGCTAACTGAAAGGTTATCAATTCACACACTCACCCAACGGCTTCACAGGAGAAAAGCCCTGGCAGTCTGCTTCCTAAAGATGACAGCCTGGGAAGCCCCATGGGGCAGTTAGTCCTGCTGTCACATGGGGTCACTGGGGTCTCAGTCAGCCTGGCAGCCCCAACAACAAGGACAGATCCACAACAGATAGGGATGTTCTCCTAACAACCAGGAGTGAGAGCGCGGTCATTTTGTGCCCTGTCATTGGCCCCCTAAAATCATGGCAGTCCCTAGGGAAATGTGATTAGTGATGGTCTCTTCAGTTTACAGACTAGTGACCCCTCCTAAAAAGATGAGTTTGCTATGACTTCTTCTCGGTGAACATGGATCATCTCTTAGTGATAACTGTTGTCATCTTCTGAGGGCTCACAACACATTTCAGCGACCGGTTCTGGAGTTTCATCCAGGTCAGGCTTGAAGCTCTCCTAGCTGCGGCCATGGGATTCCCTTTCTTTACTCCTTTTTTCCCCTCTCTGAAGGACAGACTAGCATTTGCCTGTCTGCTTTCTGATGGAATCGCCTCTGTTCAGTGACCCCGGAAGTGCACAGGCCATGATCCAGCAGCTGTGGGTTGACTGATTAGGCTGAGGTCACTCGGTGAGACTTTGATGGGCTTTGATGGGGAGGCAAGTGGCCTCAGACCCCACAGCGGAAGACGCAGTCCCTTGTGAGCCAGCCCGGAGCTGGACAAGGCAAACCACAGGAGCGCAGGCTGCGAAGTCAAACCAGAAGGGCCACGTGGAGCAGCTTGGGCCCTGGTCCGAGCAGAAGGGCACGTGGGAGGAGTGGGTGGCGTGGAGCAGAGCGAAGGGCTGAATCAGGGTGGAGGCCCTCTCCCCGTTTAGAGCCAAGGAAACCCACTCAGAGTGGGTAAGTAGCTGCCTTGAAGGCACAGTGGCAATGCCAAGACTGGAACCCAGGGGCCCCACCGCCTGCCTCAGGCTGCGTCTGCTCAGTCTTGTGTCATTCTCAGGGGAGAGACACGTTCTCTTCCTTCTGCCCATGGTGTTAAAATCCAGACTCGTGCTCCGTCGGGGGCCCTCTCCCACCCTCCCCGCCTGTGCGCCTCTCCCTGTGCTCACTGCTCCTGCTCTACCTTCCTCCTCTCTGCTGCTCCCGCTCTTGTCTCCCCACCACAACCCCGAAGATGGAGCGCCCCACACCTGCGGTCGCTCGCCTGCCTTGTCTGCAGCCCGCTTGTCCTGGGCCGGGCTTCTCAGTCCTGGAGCCTTCCAGGGCCTGTGCAGGGGAGGCTGTTCTCTCTGGGACTGGTATACCCTTTTGTCCTGCGTGTCTTTCCTCGAGTTAAATGCCATTGCCTGAGGCGCCCTCTGTGACAAGGCAGAGGAGGTGAGGGACCACACCCCCACGTGAAGACTCCAGTCACCAGTGTGTGGGATCCAAGGCCCCGCACCTCCCCTACCCGCTCTCGGGACCTGCCTCTGGGTCTCAGAAAGTGAGGCAGCCACTGCGGGCCACCCGACCGCAGCTGCAGATTCCAGGCTCTGAATTAGAACTGGCAGGGGGTTTTGGTTTTGGGTTTAAAAAAAAAAAAAAAAATTCTGGATCCCCTGTTGAGAAAGACAAGCTGACACTTGCTGACTATGCTTTTGCAAAATTCCTCCCTGAGCTCTGGGACTCGTGTGCGTGTTCACGCACAGAGTGTGCCTTGCGGGCATTTGTGTGCATGTTTGTATGTGAGTGTGGACTGCAAACTCCAGGGAGCGTGCAGCCTGCGTAACGCCTCAGCTGAGACATCTCTTAATGGTTTGAAACGACAAATGTTATTGTCTTTGAGTTAAGTGGTTCAATTAGCACTGATTGGAAAGAGTGGGATGAACTGGGGAAACACGGCAGCCTGTTTGGTAACAGCCTGGGGAACCGAGGGAGGCTGGGAGGGAAGGTGTTGCTGGGAAAACAGCTTCTCGGGGGGCCTGGCCAGCTGCATGGCTGGGGAGAGAGCTGCCAGACCAGTTTCGGTTCCTTGAGGCAGGCGAGCAGGAAGCTGTTAGAAGAGGGGCGGTACCCAGTTCTCAGGAGACAGGAGGTGTACGTGGATCATCACTGCTGCTGAGAGACCTGAGGTTCTCCACACAGGTGCGGTCACTCTGTGGGCAGCTCTGCCTCAGCCCTGCACAGGGCACAGTGAAGAGAGATGGAGTTGTGTCTGGCAGGCACTTCCTTCTAAAAACTGTTCATGTGGGTGTCTGTCTGTCTCCCCGAGAACCCATCAGCAGAGTTGTGAGCCCTGCTACTGTGTCCTTCCCTGCCTGTCAGAGCGCCTTGTAAGAAGCACTCTCACATGGTTTGGCCTTGTAGCCGTTCCTGGCAAGGAGATGTAGAGTCAGAGCCTTGGCCTTTGGAAATCTGCTGCCTCCCCAGGCTCCCCTCCCTAAACCCAAAGCCAAACCCACTGCCGACTCATAACAACCCTGTAGAACAGAGTAGAACTGCCAAGATAGTCCAAGGCTGTGTATCTTTATGGAAGCAGACTGCCTCATCTTTCTCCCACAGAGCAGCTGCTGGGCTCAAACTGCTGACCTTTTGGTTAGCAGCTGAATGCTTTAACCCCTGCGCCACCAGAGCTCTTTTCTTCCGTTCCAGTCACCCCTTTTTCTTTGCCATCGTAACAGGAGCAAAATCAGTCTCATATCAACCCCCAGAATTTTTTCCTTATTCCCTATGCCTCCAGATCTGAGTTTCAGAATGTTGGAGAGGGTTCAGTGATTGGCATTTCACTCTGCCAAAACCCCCAAAAGGTTCTCTTTCCACTCTAGATAAGGAAACAAAGCCTAGCTCCCCTACTCTCCTGCCCTCCACCTCACAGCCACCTCTCGCAGCTGTGCTCGTCCCAGGCCACCCTGTCCTCATAGCCTCCAAAGGAGGATGATTTCCTCGTTAGGTGCCTTCCTGACACAGCCCACCAGTCCCCTGCTTCCTTCCCTTTCCTGTCTGGTCAACTCTGGGTCTGAGAACATTCAGCCCCTGACCACCCCCCCTCAGATGTTAGCAAGACCAGAAGTCTAAAGGTGCTTCAAGGGGAGAGACTTGCCAGTGTGGCGGGTGGCGTGCCGGTGAACAGCCTTGGGCACCAGACACAGCCTGGCCTCTGGATTCTGGCTCTGTCTCTTGCTAGCTGCATGGCCTTAATGCTAAGGTTCTTAACCTTTTAACCTTCAGTTTCCTCATCTGTAAAATGGAAATGATGGTGGTAAGTAGACTTATGGGAGGAAAGTCACCTGAAAGCCCTGGAGTGTAGGCAGGGGGAGCAGGGGGAGCAGGGGTCCCAGGAAATGTGCAGATGGAAGAGGTCCTGAGTTGATGTCTAGGGGTCCTCAGATGAAAGCTCCATGGTACCTGGGGAGGCTGGAGTCGACACTAACACAGGGAAGCCTTCCTAAGGGCACTGAATGCTATATAAGGAAGACATGACCTCAGCAACACGTGCTGTCCTAGGCGGACAGCTCTGGGCCAGTGCGGTTGGCCCCATCTGGTTTCAGAAGAGGGCTGCACCTGTGTCTGTGTGTGTGCGTAACAGAGACCTGGGGCACTCAGTTTACCCAGTTGACTCTCTTTGTTCGTGCCCTCCTCTTTTTTGCACACGGAGCCTTCATCTCTAATCATCTCTTTGACTGTCCCAAGGAGACAAGGAGTTTTTGCAAAGACCACTGTATCTGGGTTTTCTGGCCATCTTGACTCCACTTTTGTATCATTTACAGGCGGTTGAGTCCATGTGAACCAGCTGGTCTTGAAGAATAAAATAGGATGAGGGTCCCATCCCCCATCATTCTCCCCACCCCTTCTCCCCAGATACCCCAGCAGCTCACATGCTAGGGAGCAGAAAGCGCCTACAGTTTTATCCCCACTGATTTAAACAGTTCATTTACTGCCCCAGAGCAGGGGGACAGTGCTGCCAACCCACCAGAAAGGAGCCCCTGCTGCCATGTGAGATTCCTGGGGAGCTGGACCCGGGAGTGCTGTGTCCCGCGGGTCCCTGTGGTTTTGCCAATGGAGCAGCCTCTGAGAAAGGCGCCCTTAGCCTCGAGTTCTTGGCTGCTTTTCCGGTCCTCTCACACAATTTCCCCTGGTCTCTGGGCCCAAATCCCTCTCCCATTTATCATGTTGCCTGCAAATCCACTCTCTGTGCTTCTGCCAACAGCCTTCTCTGCATTCCTCCAGCCTTCTACCTGTGACCCAGCCAGCCTTCCCCAGAGGGTTTTCATAATTATTTGAAGGAACCATTGTTCCAAGAAGATAGGCAGAGCTGCTGAGATGAGGGGCTCCCAGAGGGCACAGACAGCCAAGTCAGCATACTCCCCACCCAGGGTTGGTGGGGACCGTTTCCTAGATATTGCTAGGCTCTTCTCTCTTGTCTCCATGTTTAATGCAGACTCTCCCAAATGCATCTCTGGTTCCATGTTAGGGACAGTAGCTTCACGTGTTCCAAAAGCCTCGGGTCCAGTAAACTTTTAGGCAGGGTTACTCTCTCGAGGGCAGAATCTGGACCTTGTCCTTCTCTGGTTCCGCCCAGTATGCTTGCCTTGGCGGCCTCCCCAGCTCACGGCATAAGCATTGTCCTTCTTGGCCTAAACTGGCTGCCGTCCAGCCACTCCGAGTCACGGCAACCCTGTGGGTTTCAGAGTAGAACTGTGCTCGTAGGGTTTTCAGTGGCTGGGTTCAGTGGGTCACCAGGCCCTTTTCCAGCCAACTCGGACCCTCCCATCTTTTGGTCGCAGCTGAGCTAGGTAACTGAGTTGGTAACACCCAGGGACTCCTCCGTGTCAGTGTCGCTAAATCCTCCCCACGGGCATCTAGGAGCCACGTGTGTGTATGCTTCTGCCCTTGGGCCCATTCTTCCAAAGACCTACGTAGAAGCCCAGAAGGCATACTTAACATATTTGAGTAAACTGTACCAAGTATGCTCCCAACAAAAAAACCAAATGGTGAGAGATAGGCTGGCTGCAACTTCGAGTGAGTTGTAATTTACCAGCTGTAAAAATGCACAGTCCTATATTAAGTTCATAAAATTAGTTACATGACTAGGAGTCTAAGGTGACCTAGCTTGGCAGCAATTCATCTGAAAATTATCCCAGGGGGTTTTGTTTACTACAAACTCTGTGTGCTAACAGCATTGTGAAGCGACTGATAAAAATTGCTTTAATAGAGAAATAGTATGAATTGAAGGAGGTAATTACTCTGTTTCAACAACATCAAGGATATTGTATTCTCTCTGTATTTTAAGAGGGTTCTTGATAAACTGAGGGGCAAGCCTACGAAGGGACCAAGGTGGTGAAGGATGTGGGCTCCAGGTCCAGTGAGTGACGGAAGCCACTGGGGTTGGAGGAAAAAGCATAGGGTAAACGTCTGGAAGTCACTTGAACGGCCATTTCGTGAAAGGAGGCAGGACACTAACACTCATGTGCTGCTGTTGCCAAATATGGTCCTAGTCACTTGATGGGTATTTTCTCATTTACTCCTCAGGGCAGCAGCCCTCCGAGAACTTGCCCAACCTTGTTGTTGTTAGTGCCTGTCAAGTCAGCCCTGACTCACGGCAGCCCCGCGCACAGCAGAACTAAATGCCATCCAGTTCGTGTCCCATTCGGGGTCAGAGCTTTGTGAGCCACAGGATGTTCATTGCCTGGTTCCCAGGCCTTTCTCCCTAGTCCATCGTATGCCGGCAGCTCTGCCAACCCCTGTTCCGCATCACAGCTGGTCGCTCTGGTGGACAGATGGTGGCTGCACGTGAGGCGCGCTGGCCAGGAATCGAACCCTGGTCCCCCACTTGAAGGGTGAGAATTCTACCACCACTGCTGGTAAAAGGATCCGATTTACCAAATGGCTCCAATGTGCAAAACTTTGACGACTAGGGTGGTGGGTTTGGACTTGAAAGAGGACTTTCCTAAAAGTGAGAGGTCCCTGTCACTGGAGTATTTTAATAGAAGCTGATCACCTCCCAAGAGGTGTAGGGAAGATGCCCACAGTGAGGACAAAAAGACAGAGGACCTTTGATTCTGGTAGAACGTAGTCATTCCCTTAGGCTCTCTGAGCCTCACAGACGGAAGGCTAGTGCTGCCAGCCGCCCCTTCTGCTCAGGTGGACAGATTACAGGGTGCTTCTGCCTGGCATCAGCCTCGTACCCCTTGCTGCTCATCTCAGGCCTCCGAGCAGCTCCTGTCCTGGCAGCTTTCATTCGAGCTTGGCTGTGGCTCTCCTGCCCATTTGGATTCACGCCCACTGCCACTCTTGTCTACAGCCCAGTGTGAGGGTATTTGGAGACGCTTCCTCCTGTCTCCTTTCCCTGTCCCCGCAGCCTCCGCCCGGCCCCAGACAGGGCTGTCTCAGGCAGCGGTGTTGACGCGGCCCATGTTGCGTCTGCATGTTCACACCGCAGCCTGATCGATGGTTGTCAGTGCTCAGCGCTGAGTGACAGCTGCAACCCAGGCCGTTTGCTGAACACACGCGTCCGTCAGGGGAAATCAGACGAGGTCCATCTCTTGTCCACGGCCTGACCCCATGGGCTGTGTCTAGGATGCACGTTCTTGTTTCCGCTCTGCTTCGGGCTCCTGGACGCCATTCCTACTGGGGTTGCCATGTTACATGATTTAAGAGGCCCCTGGGGCAGGAGAATTAGAGTCAATAAAAGAATGTGAGTGGACCAGAACTCAGCCTTCTTCTTGAGGAACTTAGTTTAGCACGAGTGGCTGCTGTGTGGACGGCGTAGGTCTAGGGCATGTGGCATTGACACCCAGCAGCTTGTATTGATAGTAAGGTGGTATGATACTAAGATATAAAATGGAGCACGAATCAAATGCTGTTGATTGCAGATGTCTTTTGAGTAGGGCATGACCTGATTAAATGAGGGTATGGTAGACAGTTGGTGGGGAAGGGTCTCATTAGCAGAAACGGACTATGTGGCAATTATGGCTGTTTTTCAGAATTGACAAGGACACATTTTGGCAAAGGTTCTATGTTTGTAAACCAGTTGGGGCTGCCGGAAGCTCTGTCACCTTGGGTCCTGGCAATAAGCCAGCAGCCGATCCTCTTTCCTCTCCCTAAAGGCTCTTTCATCCCGTACCAGCCTGTGCCTGAGACTTCCAGAAGCCCCTCTCTCTCTGGCCTCTGCCACTCCAGCACTTCCATTTCCCTGGGCTGCTAGCTCTTAAGTGGAGAACTCCACCCTGTTCCCACCTCTGTCAGAGCTGGGCCAGGTAGCTCTCTCCTCTCTGCTTTTCCTCCTGTCACAGGCTCTGAATGACTCAGGGGTCAAAGCAAAGGTTGCAGGAGGCCAGCCACTCTGGGAGGGAATTTCCTTCCATGAGCTGGAAGACTGCAGAACATAAAATTGTTCACAAGACAGAAGTGAGGTGTCTGGGTAGTCAGGGGAGAGGCCAGCCCAGGAATAAGAGGGCACACCGAGGGTACGAGGGTAGAACGCAGCGGTCAAGAGCGAGGGGCTTCTCCAGGCCAGCAGAGGCTCAGGATCCCACCTGAATGAGTGGCCAGCTTCCGAGTAGCTCCTCTTTCCTACTAATCCTCAAAAAGCCTTTCAGACTAGGGCTGGATCCTTGGTGTCGCTCCCTGGGGACTCTGCCGGGCCAGCTCTCTTGCAGCGCTCCTTCAGCAGCCTGTGCCGCTAGCCCAGGCCTGTGGAGTGCAGCAGCCAGGCCTCAGTGCCCACATGCAGGAGCCGCTCTGCAATGAAAGGAAATGAAACCAGGTCCTGTGAACGACCGGTGCAGGGGGTAGGCCCCCGGGAGCCAGGCCTGCCACTGCTGGGCTTCCCAACACCTCTGATCACCACTGAGGCCACTGTGAAGTTATCCACAGTCCCCAGGCCTGCCTGCTGGGGCTGTGAGTGGCCCGCCGTGGTCAGCTAGGGCGGCAGCAGCAGGCTTGCTCGGTGCTCCCCGGACCAGTCGCCTTCTGGGGAGGCCCCAGCCATAAGGCAGGGAAGCAGGCAGTGGTTTCACCTCCTGAGGCCGGCTGGGGTGGGAAGGCAAGAGACTTTCCACTGCATCATCCTTGGAGACACGCCTTTGTAGTACAACCTTGGCTGGGCCTTCCCATAGTGTTGACTGCACCAAACTAGCAGAAGAGGTGGCACCATGGCCTGTAAGTGCCCAGAGGGAAGCAGAGTGAGGCCCAGACACCTGGCCAACTGTCCTAGCTGGGTCCCCACCCCACACGCACACTGTTCCGCACGGCAGATATTTATGTCTTGCACGGAGGTAGATATTAGCAGCAGCTCAAAGTCACCAATAATTTTCATTTTGTCACGCGGCATGTCTGGCCCTTTGACCAGAGAGCTTTTAAATCCCTCTTCCCAGCCCCCACCCCAGCCCCTCCATCTCCAGGCGCGACATGGACTTGATGAGCCTGGCTCTTCCCTCACACAGGAGGCTGTAAATCTTCCCTGCCTGCCTTTCGACCCACCATCATTTCCCAGGCTCACCTACGCCCATGAATGCTTAATTTAAAACTTCTGCTGCCTCTCAGCAGTTTGTAATTCTGAGGCCGAGCTCAGCCGAGGAAACAAAATGGGCTGGTGACTGCACCCCGAAAGGTGAGCAGAAGCACCGCTTCTCAGATGTGCCGACTACTTTCTTCCCCCTTTAGCACAGTGGGACAGAGATCTGCAGGGTGGGGTTATTCTAATAGGGTGGCGTCTGCTGATCTAGTGGCCTGCAGGATGGTTATGGGTTTTAAATTTCCTCATCTCCATGGCAGTAAGTACTCTGGGCTTTTCAATTAGGAACTGAGTTTTCAGTCGGAGAAGCCGGAATGATTTTGTTTTGGTGGAAGGATCAGAAAGGCAGGTGCAGCCAGGGGGTAGGAGGTGGAGAGGTGGGCTCGGCAAGCATGCCTGGCCTGCCCCACAGCCTCGCCCCTCCCAGACAGCTCAGTGGGACAGTGGCGCTGCCAGCTCCCCTTGTTCTTGTCATCTCAGCGTGGCTGATGTTCCCACCACGGGGATCTAAAGAAGCCTGTAGCTTCAGAAGCTTGGACTTCAAAGGTTCGAGCCCCTCCATGGGTGGCTGCCAGATCTTCCTCCCAGTCGGGATGCAGGGAAGGTGGTACTGGAGTGGGTAGAAGCCTCTGATGAGGGCCCAAGAGAAGGGCTGCAGCTGGGCCTTCCCAGGCAGTCGGGGAGGTGAGGGTGTGCTCCTAGGGCCAGGCTCCTGCGGAGCGACCAACCAAGAGAAGATGTGCAAGTCCCAGAGGGTAATGAGCCCAGCACACTGCTAACTGACGAGCCCAGCGTGGGCTCTGCGCAAGGAGCCATGGGAATTGCAGCTTGCTTGATGACTTGTTTCCTTTCTTTCACTCCTTAACCCAAGACAGGGTGGCCAGGCCAGCAGGAAGATGCCGCCTTCCCCCAGGTCCTCTTCCCAGCCTTGCTCAGCATGCCTTCACCCCAAACTCCCAGCCCTAAGTGGGCCCCTCCTCCCCAGACCACAGCCCCTACCTCAGCTGCCTCAGAAGACCCAGAGGCATCTGGGATTGTGATTCTCCCGGATGTCAACAGAATCGTGACAAGAGCCAGGCTCCAGAGAGGTGCTGAACCCTAGTTCTGCTTCTTCCCCTTGCCCTCTCTGAGCCTCCATTTCCTAATCAGTCAACTGAAACTAACACTAAGCACCTCACAGGACCGTTGTGAGGGTGAAGCTGACATACCTGCCTGCCTGTCTGACTGTGTGCAGCACCTGGCAGGGCATCCCATCCCCTATCCCTTTTAACAGGGAGCAGGTCGTCCTTCAGAGGTGGCATCGGACCACTGCAGACCGTTTTCACCCAGAACATCTATGGTCCACCTGGCTGACGGACAGAGCCTGAGTTCAGGGCAGTAGCTGGAAGGGTACAGCCATCATGGGGCAGGTCCTCAGAGCAGACCTGTGCCCAGGGACTGTGCTTCAAACCAGAAACCCAAACCAGTTGATTCCAGCTCATGGCGGCCCCACGTGTGCACCCAGAAGCAGGCCACCAGGCCCGCCTTGCAGGCACTGCTGCATAGATTGTAGCCACCAGTCTTTCTCTATATACCAAAAACAAACTATAGTCAAGCAGTTAACCCTGTGTGCCACCCCTGAGACTTGAGGACTGTGCTTAGACCAGTCATAAAAGAGAAAAGGCCTTGTTTCTCTGAGATGATCTTGCTTTTATGTTCTTTGACTCAAACGTTCTTAAAAGCAGAGACAAATCAATAGATAAGTGCCAGTGATTGGTGTCTGTGTTTCCTTGTCATTCAATTCATTTAGCAAACTCCTGTTGACCTTCCATTGTCTGTCAGGCACTGGGCTTGGAACCAAGGACCACCAACAGAGGTACACTGTGTTCTCTGCCACCAAGGAGTCTGCAGGCTCAAGACTCATCCACAGCCAGGGGACAGGGTGATATGGCTGCACACTGGGGATAGTATCCCACCCTACTGGGGGTCCAGAAAAGATTTCGAAGTTTTGAAGAACAAATGAGCATCAGCCAAAGTCCCTATGTGGCACAAATAGTTTGCATTCAACTATTAACCAAAAGGTTAGTGGTTCACACCCACACAGCAGTGCCACAGAAAAGAGGCTAACTATCTGCTTCTGTAAAGACTGTTATTGTTAGGTGCCATCAAGTCCATGTTTGACTCAGTGACACCATGTCACAGAGCAGAACCGCCACATAGGATTTCCTAGGCTGTAATCTTTATGGAAGCCGATCACCAGGTCTTTTTCCCGCAGAGCGGCTGTTGTTATTGTTATGTGCCATCAAGTCAGACCCGACTCATAGCGACCCCTCCTTGGGTTTCCGAGGCAGTATCACTACGGAAGTAGATTGCCCCATCTTCCTTCCAAGGAGTGGCCGGTGGGTTTGAACCACCAACCTTCTGGTTAACAGTCAAGGTTCAAACCACCAGTCTTTCAGTGAGCAGTCAGGTGCTTAATTGGTGTACCACCAGGGCTTCTTCCATGAAGGGTACAGCCAAGAAAATCCTGTGGAAGAGTTCTGCTCTGTAACTGCCATGAATTGGAATCAACTTGAGGGTCATGGGTTTGGGCATCAGCTAAGCCAATTAGAGGAGGACATGTGTTCCAGGGAGATGCAACGGTTAGGGATCACATTCACTTGCTAATAATCTAGACCAGACACAACAGCTGCTCAAATAGTGCTAAACATTATTTTTCTCTCCTAAAATAAGTACAAAGATAGGCAGTTCAGAACTGGTACATTGACTTCCAGTGTCAACAGGGATCCAAGCCCCTTCATCCTCCAGTTCAGCTATTCTTATAACATGGCTTCTGTTCTCTAGTCCAGAATGGCTGCAGGAGCTCCAGCCATTCACATCTTCCTTCCAGTCAGAAAGCCAAAAGAAAGGGAGAGAGTACAAAGATTGAAGATGCTTTCCTAGAAGTCCTACCCCAAAATTTCTGCTCTCGTTTCATTGGTGGGGCCGAAGAGAAAGGAGGCTGGGAGATGTAGTCTTCTAGGTGGCCAGACTGATGCCTGGAAGAAAAGGATGCCTGTTACTGAGGAGGAAGTAGAGTAATGAGACTGGGCAGCCTCTGTGCAAAGGCACAGAGACATGAACCCTCTGTTGTTCAGGGAGTGAGCACACAGTTCACTCTGCCAGATCAAAGAGCCCTTGTAGGTAAGGAGTGGGGGGCAGAGAGAAATGAGGTGAGGGGAGCAAGCCCACACTTCCCTCCAGCTACTGAAAGCTTCAGTTGGGTCGCCTGAGTGGTGCAGAGGCCAGTGCTCAGCCCGAGCTCCCGAGCCAGGACCCCATACCTCCAGTTCAGACCCTCCCTCTCCCAAAGGAAAGCTCCTGTGTCATTCTAGAAGTCGCATAGGCCTTGTCCTCTGCCAGGGCTAGGGCCAAGCAAGCTAGATTGTCTATTGGCCAAAGGGCTGACATTTTTCTCTTAGGGAACCACAGAATTTGGTCATTCCATGACCTCTGTATACTCACATTATGCTTCTGTTCTTGTTTTATGTGCTTAATCCAGTAACAAGAGTCAACACATTCTCAGTGCTTATTATATACCAGACGTTGTTCCGAGATACATACTCTTCCTGTCTCAAAGAACATTCTTTGTGTGTGTTAGCTCATATAAGCCTCACATTTTCCCTGTGAGGGAAATTCTCTCATATTATAGCTTAAAGAAACTGAAACACAGAGGCTTAAAATAATTTGCCCAAGGTTACTCTGTGCAGGGGCCAAATTTGAACCCCGGTAGTCTGGCCCTAGACTGTTTGTGCCCATTCCACAAGAAATTGATCCAACAGAATATAGAAATTACCAAACAAAATCACTAATATCACACACAAGTGAAATTTTGCTGAAGGTGATTAGATAATAGTTGCAACGTGTATCAACAGGGAACTGCCAGAATTTCAACCACATTCAGAAGAGGATGTGGAATGAGGGATATCATTGCTGATGTTAGATAGATCTTGGCTGAAGGTAGAGAATACCAGAAAGATGTTTATCTGTGTTTTATTGACTATGCAGAGGCATCCAACTGTGCAGATCATAACAGATTATAGATAACACTGAGGGATGGGAATTCCAGAACAATTGTGTTCACACAGCACCTGTACATAGACCAAGAAGCAGTTGTTCAAACAGAACAATGAGATATTTCATGGTTTAAATCAGGAAAACTGTGTGTCGGGTTTGTATCCTTTCACCATATTTATTCAATCCATATGCTGAGCAAATAATCTGAGAAGCTGGACTGTGTGAAGAAGAATATGGCATCAGGGCATCAGGACTAGAGGAAGACTTATTAACAACCTGTGATATGCAGGTAAAACAATCTTTAAGATAACTTAAAGCACTTACTGATGAAGATCAAAGACTACAGCCTTCAGGGTGGGTTACGCCTCAACATTAAAAAAAAAAAAATCCTCACAACTGGACCGTTAAGCAACATCATGATCAATAGAGAAAAAGTTAAAGTTGTCAAGGATTTCATTTTAACTTGCATCCACAGTCAACGCCCACGGGAGCAGCAGTCAGAGAATCAAATGACATATTGCGTTAGGCAAATCTCCTGCAAAAGGTATCTTTATAGTGTTACAAAGCAAAGATGTCACTTTGAGGATCAAGGTGATCCTGACCCAAGCTATGGTATTTTCAGTTGTCTTATATGCATGTGAAAGTTGGACAGTGAATAAGGAAGACCAAAGAAGCACTGATGCATTTGAGTTGTGTTGGCAAAAAATATTGAATATTCTAAGGACTTTCAGAAGAAGAACAACAACAACAACAAAATCTGTCTTGAAACTACAGCCAAGGTGCTCTTTAGAAGCAAGAGTGGTGAGACTTTGACTCCCGTATTTTGGGTATGTTATCAGGAAGGGACCAGTCCCTGGAAAAGCACAAAATATTTGGTAAAGGAGAGGGTGAGGAAACTCTCAGTGAGAGGATTGACACAGTGGCTGCAACAGTGAGCTCAGACATAACAGTGCTCGTGAGGATGACGCCGGACAGAGCAGTGTTTCTTTCTCTTGTGCGTAGGGTCACTGTGGTAGTTAAGGTTCCGTGTCAACTTGGCTGGGCCTGGTTTTGAGTGGCAGGACACAGTATTCCCCATGGTGAGACTGATAATCAACTCCATGGTGGAATCTACTGTGAGCAGCTGAGTAGCTACTCTAGGAATGTGGTCTGCTTCCTGTATATAAGAAGCAACTTTGAGGAACGTATCTGGCTTTTTGGCACACTTGAACCATGCATGTAGTCAAGTCTTTGTTTAGGAGCCTGCCATGCCCTGCCGATCTTGGGACTTGAGTTAGTGGCCTGCCATGTTGTTTAGTAATATTGGGACTGTGCCTTTTTACTTGTCAACTTTGGGTTTATCAGCCAGGAGCAGGAGGCAGAGCAGAAGCTCAAGGTTAAGGGGCTTTCACCCAGCCCTTAGAGCTGGTACTTTGGACTCGGACTTCTAGCCTTGTTCTGGTTACCTAGTTGTGCTCTGACAGAAATATACCACAAATGGGATGGCCTTCACAGGAGTTTATTCTCACAATTTGGAGGCTTTAAGTCCACGTTCAAAGTGCCAGGCTCCAGGGGCTGGGTGAAAGCCCCTCAACCTTGGGCTTCAGCTCTGCATCCTGTTCCGGGCAGTGGAGCTAGAGGCTTTCTTCACTCAGACAGCTGCTGGCTGCTGAGGCTGAGAAGCCCCAAGGTTGACAAGTCAAAAGGCACAGTCCCAACAACACAGCAGGCCATTAACTTAAGTCCATTTTAAGTCCCAAGGTCGGCAGAGCACAGCAGGCTGCTGAGCAACGACACAGCTGTATGCAGGGTCCAAGCATGTAGAAACCATTCCCAAGGCTTCTCTTTAAATACAGGAAGCAGACCACATCCCAAAGCAGCTACTCAGCTGTTTGTGGTAGATCCCACCATGGAGTTGATTGCCAGTCTCATCATGGGGAATAACTACCACCAGCTGCCCAGCCACTCAACCAGGCCCAGCCAAATTGACACAAAAACAACCAACCACCACAAGCCTCCAAAATTGTAAGAGAATAAATCCCAGTTTGTTAGAACCATCCCATTTGTGGTAATTTCTATTAGAACATCACTGAGTAACCTAAACAGTCACTATGACATGTCGGAGCCAACTCAGTAGCACCTAACAACAGTCTGGCCCCAGAGCCCTCACTGGTAACCACTGTGCTGTTCTGCCAATGGATGTGTCTTCCACCACCACCCCCCAAACCAGGAGGAAAATGTTGGACAGGTGGATGAAGGTAGGACTCAGCACAGAGCATCTGCCGGTCTCTTACACAGGGAGGAGTGGAAGACACATGCTACATGCCCAAGCCTGGCAGGAGGCTGGCCCTTTAGCTTTTTTATCCTCTTTCGGGCTCCTTTGATCTCTGCATGTTCAGCATGACCCATTAAAAACTACCACTATGCTTTTCAACTTCTTCCCATTCCTGCTTCCTACCATCATAATTGTGCAGGATTCCTGTAGATCCGGTTTAGGCCTCTATCTCTTCTTCTTTTCTTTTTTCCCCCTGTGTCCTTCTCTCCCTCCTCCTCTTCCCTCCCTCCCTTCCTTTCTTCCTGTGTATATCCAGACTCCATCCTAGGTCGTCTGTCCCAGGTCTGTATCAGAAGAAGCTGGCCCCTGACTTGCCCATCACTCCATCCCTCAATCAGCCCCTGTCGCATTCCTTCTGAGCAGCTGTCCCTCTGTGTGACCATTGCTTTCTCTGTCATGCTCTCTTTCTCCCTCTGACATCTCCTCACCTCTCCACTGACCTCAGACTCCTTCCTCTCCTAAAATTCTACTTCCTTTTCTTCTCTTATGAAGCCCTGGTGGTGTAGCAGTTGAAGCATTTGGCTGCTAACCAATCAGGTCAGTGGCGTTCAAGTCATACCATGTGCTAGAATGGCTTTGCTTTCTCTCCTCCTGGATGTCTTCCCACCCCCACTTCCTTAAGGCCCAGCCCCTCCCTGGGCAATGTCCTGGCTCACTAACCCTTCGATGTGACTCTCCTGGGAATCCTTCTGGTACTGCTGCCTGTAGCACTCCAGGGCCATAGGTTTTATGTGGCATTTTGTTGCCAACAGACATGATAATGTTTCATCATGTCTTCTCAACTAAATCTCCAGTCTTTGAAGACACAAGCTCTGTGTTTCTCCTTTTGTTGCTACTGCAGTCCCTAACGCAAGGCTTTTCTACTTAGCAGGTGCCCGATAACTCTTTCCTGGTTGGTTGATTGCAATAAGTCCCAGGTCTCTTTACATATCCACCATGATTTTTACACATTTCCATTCCCTCTACACTCGTCTTCCCATTTTGAAGAGCCCTGATCCTTTTGGAGGTTCTTGTCTCTTCTGTCAGTTCAGCTGGTATCCCTAGTCCTTCTCCAGCCCTGCTCTATCTTTCTGGAGCTGCTGTCCTCAACCACAGCAGTCTTCCCTGGCAGGGCACATTATACTCCATTTTAACATTCACCTGCATTTTCTACTGCTTGCCTAGCCTTGGAAGCTGTCTTTGTTAGGAAAGCTCTGGACAGCAACTAGGAATATAGCCATGGGGAAGGTGCTGCCCAGAGACAAAGGAGCCCTGCCAAGCGCCGTCTCTCCAGGAGCTCTCCCCTCCTCCTCCATCAGGCACCTTCCAGCACTGCCCAGTATCCTACTGCACATGGACAGGCTTTGGGGCTAAGGGCACTTAAAAGACACAGGACAGCAGCTTCCTTCAGAGGGCATACCATGTGGAAACAGTGTATTCAGAAGAGCAAGTGGACACAAGACAAGCATGACACTCAGATGGACTTACCTGTTAAGAAGCGTGAATCTGGGCAGGCTTCCTGGAGGACGTGCATGGTATGGGGATGCCTCTTGCACACAGCTTCACGTGTGCAAAAAGGGCAGGGAGGCCACCAGTTCTGACTTCCTCTAACTGCACAAGAGGAAGACAGGCTTACCAGCAGTAACCCAAGGCCTATTACTGCAAGACCAGACATGCTGCCTTCCTCCAGCCCTTTCACCAACCGTTCCTCCCAAAGCACCCAGCACCTCTCTCCTGGGTTCGATAATTCACTGCAGTGGCCACACAGAACTCACAGATTATGGGGTTCATTAGGGAAGCACCAGGCTACAATTCAAGTTCAGGAAAAATGCTGTCTCTCTCCTAACAGTCTTTCACAGTCTCTCCCCCAACAGTGAGTGTCCCTCGGTGTCTCACTCAGCAATGCGTCTCTTGCATCTCTTTCCGAGCAGCACGTGTCTCTTTCAGGAGCACGTGTCTCTTTCAGCAGCACATCTTCCTCAGCCAGCAGTCAGAAAGAGACTTCTGCCTCTGGGAGGCCTCCTTTTGAGCCTGGCAGAGTGGCCAAACTAACCAATCATAACATCAAAATTCTAAGCACCTGAGAGAAAGCAGGAACCTCCCAGAACATTGTTTTATGTTGTGCCCAACAGAAATACCCCAGGTGGATAACTTTTACAATCAGGAGCTCCTCAGTTGCTCACAGCAAATTCCACCACAGAGTTTACAAAGACTTATGGCTAGAAAAGCTGCACTAAGTAATTTACTACACCGCAACATGTTTGCGTTCTGCACTGTTGCACAGAAACTTCCTGCTGGAAGTTGCCTTCTTTTCCTTTACTGACAGCTAAACAAATCTCATTCTGGCTGAGCTGGGACACACAGATCATGGCATCAGGCAGGCAGGGCCATGGGAGGTGGTCTGCACAGCACACACGAGCACTCGGCCGGGCTGGGCAGAGGGTCCTTGAGGGAGTCGGGCAGTGAGGTTGGCGCGATGGGGAGTGTGGACGCCGTCCACTGACTGTCCTCTTTTGAGAAGCTACGAGAGGCTGGGAACCTCTTCCCTCTGTGCTCCCTGCACCATCTCTGGGAGCACCTGCTTGAGAGCAAGATGGGGCCGGCCTTTCCCTTCCTTCTTGCTGCCCCTGACCTCCCTGCTCTCCATTTTACCGCCCATCGGTGCCAGGCAGCTGTTCAGGAGCAGGGAGCAGTTGAGAGCACCTCCAAATAGAAGTAAAAGAAACAAAATTGCTTAAATGGTATTTACATTGAGTGGCAGGAGTCTCAAAGCTCTCTCCGAGGGTTACTGTGGCAGGAAGTGAGACTGGGGAGAGATGCTGCAGGAACAGCCTGAACGCTCCTGGGTGGAGGAGCCTTGAACTGGCAGGTCGGCGTCTGTAAGGGCAAGGCCATCACAGGGGCTCCCTCCTGAGAGCCTGGTGGTGACTTCTGGGAAGTCCTAGCCAGAGACCTTGAGCATCTTCATCTCCTTCACCCCATCTCAGAACACACTTACATTGAGGGAAGGTGCTTCTCACATGGCATGAGAGCAGGTGTCTGTGGAATTCTGCTTAGCACAACGAAACTGTGAGGTGACACAGGGCAAACGAGGCTACCTGCCCCATCTGCGGGAGCCCAGGAATCCTCCGTCCTGCCGGAGAACAGGCACAATCAGCCTCGGCAGATAGTAGGCCTGAGGGGCCACCCAGGTGCTCCTGGGACCTTGTTAAGCTGAGTCATATTTGGCACATTTGATTGAAATGGGGGAGAGAGAAATGGGATTAATGGGGCTCTGGCTCCTGTCAGCAGGATGGGCAGGGAGTGGTATCAACAACCAAGCTGCTGACCCTTCTGCATGTCATCCTTTTCTGTCACTAACCCTCTGCTGACCCTCCTGTGTGGCATCCTTTTCTGTCATTAACCCTCAGTGTCAGGGGTCGTGGAGAAAGTGGAGAAGGAAGAAGACACGTGGGCCTTGGTGAAATAGCAAGGGGTCAACATGCTCTGGAGGGTGGGGAGCAGGAGCAGGAACAGGGCTGCTGCTGGCACCCAGCTGTGTGGAGATGCAAACGCCAGCCCTGCACAAGGAGCCCCACCTACCCAGGGTGAGAGGTGCCATATTGTTGTTGCTATTGGCAATAAGTCAGCAGTGAGGAAACCCAGCCTCAACACACAGAAGCAGGCAGGGGGGTGGGGGGTGTCCTTCAGCAGCTGAAGCTGGCCCCAGGCGTGCTGCATTTATCCAGGTCTCATCTGGTAGCATAGTGGCTAAGGCACTTGACTGCTAACCAGAAGGCTGGCGGTTCAAACCCACCAGCCACTCCTCGGAAGGAAGGTTGGGCAATCCTACTTCCGTAGTGATACTGCCTCAGAAACCCAAGGAGGGGTCGCTATGAGTCAGGGCTGACTCGACGACACATAACAACAACAACACAACAACATGTGGTCATGCTCGAACCTTCTAATGGGTGGCTTTTACCCACAGACGCCCGTTTGTATTCCTGAGAGGCCACAAAGCTCATGACCCTCAGGTCACAGCAAGCGAGAAGCCTGTTTTCTGTGTGCATAGGAGCGCACCGTGGCCCCCAGCTGCGGGCGCTGGCAGAGCTCAAAGGCCACAGTTTCGGGGGCTAAGCATCCCCTCAAAGGATATGGTGTTCTCCTTGCTGTGTTATAATAGTTCGAAGCAGAGTTTGGGAACACGTATCAGGTACAGGCCAGGTCCCCCACATGCCCAATGCCCTCTTTACGGGACCTAAGAACCACTCCTTAGTGGGGTGAGAGGGAAGAACGGGGAGTGTTTTTCTTTCTCTCCTGTTCAAGGGTAGAGACTCATAGGCTGTGGCCAGCCTGGGGCAGTGCCTCTGTATGAACCAGAAGGCACCCGGCCTAGGTAGCCACGCAGCACAGGCAGTGCCAAGCCCGGCTTACTCTTTTTTTATTTTAAGAGCTTG
Organism: Orycteropus afer afer; assembly: GCF_000298275.1. Taxonomy (NCBI): domain Eukaryota; kingdom Metazoa; phylum Chordata; class Mammalia; order Tubulidentata; family Orycteropodidae; genus Orycteropus; species Orycteropus afer. The sequence goes on along the minus strand of NW_006921757.1, from coordinate 646,034 downwards.
TTTTACATTCAACGTCACGCGTACATTTAGTTTAATTCCCCATTCGCCATGTCCAACCCTAACCCAGTCTCCTCCCCTCCCTACTCTGCAACCCTCCCCTTGTGCCCCTCATAATTATGCACTCCTGTTTGTCCTGCATTTCCTCAGTTTGAATGTTGGTCCTCTGGTGTCCCATGGTCTATTGCTCTAAGGGATATATTACCATTGAGTGTGTGGGTGCGGCATCCTGGGTTGAGTGGTCTGCGTGTCCATCTTATTAACTATTGGGCTGAGAGCCCGCCCCTGGGGATGAGTTCTATTCCAGGCACTGAATGTATTTCAGGGCCATAGTATTGGGAGTCTCGCCAGATTTCATCTGACCAGTAATTCTGGTCATTATTGAGTTTTTGGATTTTGTTCCACAGTTTCCCTCCCACTCTATCCAGGATCTCCAGATTTGATCCTTTCCTGAGTGGTTGGCTTGGGTAGCCGGGCACCATCTAGTTCTTCTTGTCTTGAGGGCCATCGTGTCCTAGGGCTGATTGCTTCTAAATACCCTTGTGTTTTTGTTTTTGTTTTTATTTCATTTTTTTTTGCATTGTTCTTCACTTCCGACGCTAGGAGACCATTAGCTACATCTTAGATAGCTGCTTGAAAGCTTTTAAGACCCCAGTCGCTACTCACCAATGTAGAATGTGGAGCAACGCTTTTATGTATTTTGTTGTGCAGTTGAGTCTGGTGCCCCCAGTACTATGGTCCTGAGGTAGTAGCTCTATTGGATCTCTCTCCCATAGTGTCGGGATGTCTGTGAGGGATTACTCTGTGTCTGTCTTCTATTGTTTCTGTAAGGACTGCAGGTATTTTGTATCACTGGTGTCTGTGCAAGATTAGCCTCAGCTGAACCTATCCTTGGTCTAGAGTATACCTCTATTTAGTGACCCCTGTCTGATCATCTCAGGTGTTTATGTGTTTATCCATATAGCCTAGTGTTTGGTGTTAATGGCAGTGTGGTATTGTGGACACATTGGTTGGTTTTAGCGTCTGTCGTCTATCTCTTATGTGCACGGTTCGGTGTCCTCTCATTTCCCCATGTTACCATGGTGGTCATATATCCTTCCTGTATATCCCTCACCCTACCCATGTCAGCGTGTAGGCCCCAACTAGCCCTAAATCAATCCCACCCCATCCCTCCCCATCCCGGTAACCTACTAGGTGAGTTCCCTTTCCCAAGCAAACCCTTCTCTGTCTTTTTACAGTAATAGGCTCATACAGTACTTGTCCTTCTGCAATTGACTTATTTCACTCAGCATAATGTCCTCCAGGTTCATCCACGTTGCGAGATGATTCACGTATCCCTCATTGTTCTTTAATTTAAGCCCAGTTTACTCTTGACAAACAGAGCAGGGTGGATTTAAGGGAGGGGCGAGTGAACAAAGGGGCAGGGGCTTCATAAGAGGTGCTTCGGAGGAGACAGGGCCTTCTTAGCCAGTCTGATGACAAGGGAGGCAAGAGGAGGAGAGGGAAGGAGGGCAAGGGGTCCCCATGGCCATGCACCTTCCTCCCCGCCAGTGCCCTGGGCTGCCCTTCTGTGGGTTGACCCCTGTTGGTGGTGGTGTAGAGGTGGGGAGCTTGCCATGCTTCTGTGTAGAAATTGTTTGCCGTTGTTATGTTTGGGTTAATGAAACAAGGACGTGGCCTGATTGTTCTCACGGTGCTTTTTCTGACCTGTAAGCGGGATTGGTGTCTATGTCCCTTTTTCCTAGAAACCAAGTGATGGCAAAAGAGAAGGAGGACCATTGTGTCCCGGTTCCTAGTGTAGGACACTCCTGCCTGCTAGGCCAGCCTCCGAGAGGCTCCCAGAGCCCAGCTCTGAGCCAGGGCTTGGCCTCCCACCCAAGCCCCAGGTTCCCTGCAACCAACTCCATAACAGCTGCCTTTCCGTTAAGGTTTCTATACTCTCTCATAGGCCTGAGCCCTTCCAGCATCCGGTGGGGAACTGGCAGCTTCAGGCTTTCTCAGCTTTGGGCTCAGGTGGTCCCCAGGGCAGCTGTGGCCTGAGCAGCACCACCCAGCCCCTACTCAAAGCATTTAGCCCTCTAGAGCGTCTGGGATCCAGGGCCTCGGGCTCCGTGGCATTCCTGGCCTCTCCCTAGCCTCTGCTCCATCCTGTTTGCTCCTGACTTACCCTCGTAGCTCTTCCTCTAGCTGTCCCAGGTTCTTTTGCTCTCCACCTTTCCTTGCTGAGGGCTTGGTGGCAAGGGGGTAGGGTGGTGGATGTGTAGCAGATGAGAGGGAACAGACCCAGCTGCCGCCCGCGCTCAGGCCTGGGTAAGAAGAGGAGCCCATCCTTGCTCAGTTAGATCCAGTGCAGGCGCGCAAAGCCAGCTGCGCCACAGCCCTCGGCCCCCAGTGCCTGGGCTGCTCTGAGTCATCATGCTGACTGCACTGACCAAGGCCGGCCTCTGCCTGCTGGGCTCCCATGAGCAGCCCGCTGTGGCAGGGACACAAGGAACAGGGCTTCTCCATTCAGCTTGGTGTCGTGGGTCTCCCCAGAGACCACTTTCTGTCCCAGGAGCTTTTGTTCCTTCCCTTGGTTCACTGCTGGTGATCTGGGGAAGCTCGGGCCTTTGCCTTTGCCATCAGCTGTACTGCACTCCTGCCATGTGCCATTAGTAGGTGCCATGCGTAAATGTCCATTGTAATACTGTAATAGTGATATGCTCACAGTGCTGGGGGAAGGCAAACAAAATCAAACCCACTGCCATTGAGTCGATTCCAATAGCAACCCTACAGAACTGCTCTATAGGGTTTCCAAGGCTATAAATCTTTATGGAACCAGACCATGTCATCTTTCTTCTGTGGTATGGCTGATGGGTTTGAACCACCGACCTTTTGGTTAGCAGCTAAATGCTTTAACTGCTGTGCCACCAGAGCTCCTTTGGGAGGGGGTGGGGAGCATCACCTAAATAAATGGTAAGGAGCCCTGGTGGCACAACAATTAAGAGCTCGGCTGCTAGCCTAAAGTTTGGCTGTTGGAACCCACCAGCAGCTCCTTGGGAGAAAGACTTGGTGACCTGCTTTCGTGAAGACTGCGGCCTAAAAAACCCTGTGGGGCAGTTCCCTGCTGCCCACGAGGTCGGCACAAGTTGGAGCCAGATGAACAGCACACAACAAAATACATGACACCTGTGGTTAATGGATAGGGTGGGTGGGTGTTCGTGGGTGAAGTACTAGGAATGAGCCACGGAGAGTAGCACGTGCAGAAGCCTGGAACAGCACGGTGTGTCGGGGGAGCCGGTTGTCACTGACATGACAAGAGTAAAGTAATGAGGGTCAGAGGGTAGAAGGTGAAACGAAGAGAAAGTCGATTATGTGGCATGTATACTGTGCTGAGGAGCTCTGGTGGTGCAGTGGTTAAAGCATTCAGCTGCTAACCAAAAGGTTGGTGGTTTGAACCCACTTGCCCCTTCGTGGAAGGAAGATGGGGCAGTCTGCTTCCTAAAGATTTACAGCCTTGGAAAGTTCTGCTGTGTGGCAGTTCTGCTCTGTCTTACAGGGTCGCCATGAGTCAGAATCAGCTCGAAGGCAGTGGGTTTGGGTTTACCCTGTGTTGAGGAATTTGAACTTTAACAGAGAATGAAGAAAGGATTTCAGTGGAAGGGTGAAGTGATCAGATTTGGACTTTTTTCCTCAAAGGTAACAACATTTATTGAGCACATGCTATTATGCTAGACCCTCAGTGTTTAACTTAACTGAGTTCTCTTCACTGATTTAATACCCTTTGAGGTAGCTCCTGTTATTGTGCCCATTTGACACACAGGAGAACTTAGGCCCAGCAAAGTACCCAAGGTCACATAGCTAGTAAGTAGTTGAGTCAGATTTGAACCTAGGAGTCTGTCCCCAGAACCCTCTCCTCACCACAGCACCACGCTCCCTGTGACTTGCCACACACCGCAGCAGGATCATGGAAGAGGGACACCAGGACTCTGAGCTCAGGAAGGGGAGATGAGGATAAAGACCAGCGCACTCTCGCCTGTGAGTCGGTTCCCTGTGTGTTAGAGCAGAACTGTCTACGTAGTTCCCAGTGCCTGGTTTGTTGGTTTTTTTGTTGGTTGGTTTGTTTGTTAACACCTTGCCTGAGTGTTAAAAGAGGAGGGGTAAGGTTCCAGGTGAAGAAGTGGGTGAAATGAAGTGGAGAAGAGGAAGGTGTTCAAAGCAGAGGAAAATGAATGAGCGTAGTCTCACAGCTAAAAACAGGAAGGGGTAGGGCAGAAGACAAGGGTTAGGTCAGTATGGCTGCAAGGCCCATGGCAAGTGCCCTGGCCCTGATCTGGAAAGAGTAGCATGACCACACTTGGTTTTCTAGATACCCCTGTCTGCTGTGTGGAGGACAGTTTGGAAGGAAGCAAGACCAGAGGCAGGTAGAAGTTAATACTGTCGTCCAGGTGAAAAGTGATGTGAAAGATTGGAGAGGAGTCAGGCCTTGAGGATTTTGAACAACATACCTGATATTGTAGAATTCTTTCACAATCTAGCCTTTTTTTGTTTTTTTTAATTGTGATTTGGGTGAAAGTGTACAGAACAAATTGGTTTTCCATTCAGCAATTCATGCACATTATGTTTTGTGCTATTCATTGCAGTCCCCACAATGTAACACACTCTTGCCACTTCCTCCATTTCCCTTCATCCTTCATTCCTATTTCTACCTGCCTTTTAAGCTGTATCCCTGGACAAGTGCTGCCCTTTTGATATCATATGCTTCATTGTTCTAATGAGTGCATACCTCCCTGGTATATTGTTCATCTCACAGGCCTATCTGTTCTTTGGCTGAAAGTTGAGCTACAGGGGTGAGTGTGGTTCCAGGGTTGAAGGTTGTCTAAGAATCATAGTCTCTATCAGACCAGTCAGCCTGATCTATTTTATGATTTTGAATTTTTTTCCAAATTTTTCTCCCACTCGATCTGTGACCTCCTATTGTGATCCCATTCAGAGCAGTCATTAGTGGTAGCTGGGCACCATCTAGTTTTGGCCTCAGGGTCATGAAGGCTGAGGTTCATGTGGTCCATTAGTCTTTTGTACTAATTATTTCCTTGTATCTTTGACATTTTTTTCACTCCTCTTTGCTCCTGATGGGGAGAGACCAATAGTTACACCTTAGGTGACCATTCACAAGCTTTTAAGACCCAGTTGCTACTCACCAAAGTTGGATGTAGAGCACTGTCTTTGTGGACTAAGTTATACCAGTTAACCTTCCTGTCCCCTGAGACTGTTGCCCTGAGCCCCTACACCCAGCGAATGGCTTTTTTTTTTTTTTTTTTTTTTGGAAACAGATCACCAGGCCTTTCTTCGGAGGTGCCTCTGGGCGGACTCAAGCCTCCAGCCTTGTGGTTAGCAGCCTAGTGTATTACCCATCTGCACCCAAGGACTCCAAGGGTAAATCTCCAGCCTTTTGGTTAGCAGCCTAGTCATTAACTGTCTGCACCCAAGGACTCCAAGGGTAAAGAAAAGGGGGAGAAGTCAAGAGACATTTATGAAATAGAGTCAGTATGGCTTGGAGATTGATTGTGAATATAAAAGGAGTCAGGGATGCTGCCTAAGCTCCTCTTGCTACCCATCAGGATAAGAAATGCAAGTGGAAGAGCAGGTTTTATAGTGAAAGCAATAGATCCAGGATTGGACTCATCATATTTGAGATTTATCAGATGGTGCTGCATTCTTATGAGAGGTCTGGACTGGAAATACAAGTTTTGGTGTCATGTAACTCAGATGATGGTAAAATACAGGAGAAGATGAGATGGCCCAGGGAGCATCTGCAGCTTAGGATGGTACCCTGGGGAAATCCATGTTAAAGGGGCATGTGGTTGGGGAAGAATTTACAATTGAAACCACGAAAGAGCAGAGGGAGGAAACCAAGATTGGAAATCACAGAAGTCCAGAAAAAGTTTCAACAAGGAAAGGGGGTGCTTAGCTTTGTCCGATCACGTGAAAGGTCAGGTGAAGGAATCTGGGAAGAGATGATTAAATTGGCAATGAAGAAATCTTCAGTGATGTCTGAGTTCTCTAATGTTGCTGTAGCAGACATGACACAGGTGGATGGCATTTGAACATACAGAAGTTTCTTCTCTTACAGTTCAGAAGGCTAGAAGTCCAACTTCAGAGTGCTGGCCCTAGGAGAAGTCTAGGCTAGAAAGCCGAGTTCAGAGTGCTGGCTCTAGGGGAAGACTTTCTGTATTCTGTATGGAGGCCTCTCAAGCTTGGGCTTCAGCTCTGACTTGCAGACCCTGTGGAGCAAGCTGGAGGCGTCTCCAGACTCACACAGCTGCTGGCTGCTGATGCTGATGAATCCAAGATCAGCAGGCAACTGGATAGGTTACTGGTTCAAGCTCAGGAACTAGAGATGAAGGATGGGCCAAATGCAGGATCTAAAATGAGCCAAAAAGCTAGAGACCTTTCCCAAAGCTTCTCCATATATTCTGGGAGCACACCACACCCCAAAGGCAACTCCCCTTCAACTAATTAACTGCTCACAACAGATTCTACCATGGAGTTGCTTATACTCCATCCAGTCTCAGCATGGGGAATAACTACATCCAGCTGCCAAGCCACTCAAAGTCACGGCCCAGCTAAGTTGACACATAGTCTTAACTACCACAAGTGACCTTTGGAATTGTAGTTACATTGGGAAGTTGACGTGGCACCCAGCTGCAGTGGACAAGATTATGAAAGGGAGTTGAGCATGGACAGAATGCTGGGTGGGTAAAGAGAAAGAGGTAGATTGGATTGGCTATGAGACCAAAACAAGGTTTTCTAAGATGGACAAGATGTTCATAGGGGAAGAGGTAGAAGCTGGTGGAAAGGAAAGTGGGAAGGTGGTGATGGAAGAGATGATGACCAGTAGAGATAGGTTCCCACGGAAGAAGAGGGTGCAGTCTGGACTCAGGTGAATTTCTTTTTCTCCAAGATGGAAGAGAAAGAAGTATGGATGCCAACCTAAGTGCTTTTAAAAGGCAAAGGAAAGGAAGCGTGGGTCTTCATAGAAACGGAGGTGGTCGATGTAAAGAAGCTGGAGAGTTGGGGGCAGAGTGCACAGGGCAGGAGTCTGACCCATCCCCAGAAGCAGTCCTTGGGGTCAGTCACGCAGGCACAGGTGCCTACAAAGGTGAACTAGCACTTGAACTTGAACTAATTGGACAGTATTTGGTTGCTTTCAGAGCAGATCAGAGACTTGATTTTAAAAAAAAAAACAAAACTGCCATCAAGTTGATTCCAACTCATAGCAACACTATAGGACAGAGTAGAAGTGCTCTCATAGGATTTCCAAGGCTCTAAATCTTTATAGAAGGAGCTCTGGTAGCATAGTGCCTAAGGCACTTGACTGCTAACCAGAAGGCTGGTGGTTCAAACCCACCAGCCACTCCTCAGAAGGAAGGTTGGGCATTCCTACTTCCGTAGTGATATTGTCTCGGAAACCAAGGAGGGGTCGCTATGAGTCGGGGCCGACTCGATGGCAAATAACAACAACAACAACAACAACAAATCTTTACAGAAGCAGCTGGTGGTTAGCAGCCCAATACTTTAACCATAGCACCACCAGAGCTAGGGGATAGCCTCATGCAATTACTACATCCCCCCTTCCTCCACAAAAGAGGCCACCCATCGCCTGGTCCCTAGTTCATACCCTGTAGGGCCCTGGTCCACTCCTGAAGCCAGCGTGGTGGGAGAAGGCCACTGGGGCTGGCATAAAGCGTGCTGTCTGGAGCCACCCGAGGGAAAGACGTCTTCCCTCCTCTGTGGCGAGGCCTGCTCTTCTCCCTGGCAGCCAGGGAAGGAGGAGGAGCTGGGCCGTTCCTATGTGCCCAGCTTTCAGAAGCCATCCCAAAGCTGCCCTCGACTCAAGAAGCCCTTGGGAAAGGAGGCTAAGAGGGGGCTGGGGCAGAAGGAGGGCTTTGGCTTCAGCCACGTTCCCTGCAGGCACCTCAGCAGAGAGAGAGTTAAAGCTCCCTGCGGCCTGCAGCTCCTGGTTTTCCTGGGAAGATGAGCAGGCTGCTTTCCTTATTGTCTGCACCAAAGGAACAGATTGCATCAGTTTGTAAACTGTGTTACCGCTTGCAAAGGCCTGGAGTCAGCAGGTTTGCACTTCCCGGCAGACTCCAGTGGTGCTTGGCGATGCCTCATGCCTCTGGGCCTCGGGCAGGACCAGGAGCTTTCTCCAGCCCCTGCCCCCATCATCCCACCCCACAGCGCTGGGACAGGGAAGGCAGTCAAGGAGAGGAAGAAGGTCCCGAGCTCCTAGCAGGCATCTCCCTTCATCTCCAGGAGCTTCTGGTCCCCTCCTGTCGCGATGCCAAGCCAAGCCTGACTTCTGGGCATTCCTGGGGCTGGGATGGGCCAGAGCATGGCTGGACATCAGGAAAAAGGTTTTTTGGAGAAGTAGTCAGCTCTGTGGATGGGGCTTGAAAGAGTCCTCTGGTCTGGGGGTGACAGGGACTAGGAACAAAGGGGCTGGGGGGAGGGTAACCAGGAAGACTGGCACTGCTGCCCACCCCCCGCCAGGCTGAGTGGCCAGGCCCAGGAGGCGGGCTAGGCACTGCCTCTCGGTTCCCAGGGCACGCGTTATTAGTTGCATTGTGTTAACACTCATCGTCTCTGAAGGCAGCCATGAGTTGTGTGTGGCTGAGTGGAGGGTGAGTTGGCTGTGTTAAGCTGCTACTGTACTAAGGTGAGGTGTCTCTTCAAGTTCACAGCTCTCTGGGACAGCAGCAGCTACTGTGCAGGAGTAGTGACCGTGGGAAACCCCCTGGCATGGCCCCCTGGGTGTGGCAGGAATCGGCCTGAGTTGCCGGCTTGTCCTGGATGTTCCTTACGCTCTTGCAGAAAGTCAGGGACTGCCTGAGAGGGCTGGGAGAGGCCCAGGTGCCTCGAGGCCCTGCAACGGTGTTCAGCTCCTCCCTCCATTTCCCACATCCTTCTCTGATTCTCTTATGTGGCACCATGGTTCTCCACACACTTCTCCTCATAGTCACATAGGAGGCCTCAGCCCAGGCTTCCTCCCCGTCCCTCCTCTCCCAGGGAGCCCATCACCTTTCTCTTCACTCACCAGCTTCAGCCACAGCCTCCCCCTGGTACCTGCCTGCCCCCAACCCCTCCTGCAGAGACAGCAGCAGCTTACAGACCTGGTTCCGCCTCATTTACACATGAAGCAACTGAGTCCAGAGGGTGTGATCAGCCAGCCTGTAGGAGGTGGAGCTGGAGCCTTGCTCTGTAAGGCAGTGCCTTCTCCCTCCAAGTCTCCAGTCCTGTTCCCACAGCAGGCTTCCTGCTGTGCTGGTTGCAGACAGGGACTGGGGCCCATGAGCTGTCTTGGGGCCCCTGGGTTCAGCCCCGTTGCCCCTCTTCTCCAGCTGAGGAGTTTGCAGCCACAGCCCCACCCCCACCCTGCTACCGGAAGTCTTCCTTTCCAAAGGCCCCAGGGCAGGGGTGTCAAGTGCTGCTGCCGGTCCCCACCTGGGACAGCCTTCTGGCAGCAGGAGCATTCCCCGCGGCTATTTTCCAGCAGCCTCCCAGCCTCTGTGAGCAAAACAGTGATAGCCTGTGTGCCTCAGGCACTGAGCAGGCGCCGGTGCCCAGGAGCCAGGCCTCAGCTCCCTCCTCCCAGGCCGGTCAGAGAGGGAAGGCTGGCGCGTGTACCTCTGCTGCCAAAGCCCCGTTGTGGACCCTTCCTTCGGCAGGCCCGAGTCCTCCCCGGGGCCTGCACCCCCGCATCTGTTCTCACTGCACGGTGCCTTGGCCCTCAGCACCCCTGCTGCCTTCAATTTAAGCTCACCCTTTGGTGGAGGCTGCCTCCAGCGCAGCGGCACCCACCCACGGCAGCAGCGGCGTGACTGGGGAGGCCAGGGGTCCTGTGCCCCAGACTCAGAGCCACTCGGTCCCTAGGGCACACAGCTGAATGAACCCCCAAGGCAGCCAGCACTGCCTCTGTGAGTCCCTTAGCTCCTCACTAGCACACACAGGAAGTTAGATTTCACAAAACGTTTCAGAGTGTGGCAGGAGTGACTGAGGAGGACGGAACGGGTTGAGTAGTCATATTTCTAGACCCTGGACCCTCGGCAGCCCTCCTGGCTCTTCCTTCCCTCACACCCCAGCCGGACCCGTGCCTCCAGGCCTTGTCACACCCCAGGCAGACACTGTCCTCTCCACTGAGAGGAGGAAATGGTCCAGCCCTGCAGCCTGTTTGATTGAAACCGTTGCTGTCTCAAGGAGCTGGACAGATCCCGACAAGGGAAGCAGGGAACAGTTTGGGCCTAGGGACAGGGCTGAGTCTGTATGTCTGGAGCCCAGGGGTCGCGCAGTGAGGAATGAGTCGAAGTCCCGGCCACCCCTGGCCGCCCTCTTCTTTCGCTCCCCTGAGAGCTGAGGAAGCTCCAGTTCTCCTCTTCCCTCCGCCTCTTCCCCCCTTCCCACCCACCCTCACCTGGGAAGGGTGAGCCCACAGCCCAGCTGGTGGGCACTGAGGTGTGAGTGCCGCCTGGGCACGGGGAGCACTTCCTTCCTCGGCAATTAGGAGACATGCAGATTAACAGCCTGTGCCGTTTGTATTAATTTGGTAAATAAGCCAGAACAATTTCATTAGTGGCACATTAATGTGCTTGGGAGCAGGAGGACGTGTCCCACTGTGAGGCAGCAGGGCCTGTCAGCTGCCCCAGCCACAGCCCGGCAGGTCCAGTGTGTGGTTGACTGGGTGGCTCACCCCTTGTTTTGCCTCTCTGGTGGACAAAGACATCCTCACTCCTTTCTCCTCAACCAGCAGGAAGACTTGTGTGTATTTGGTTGGGGGCAGTCACATTAGCTCTTCCGGTCAACTCCCACTCCTGTATCCAGTGTGAAGACCTCAGGTTGTAAGAAGCCCAAAGCTTTTGGGGGGTAGAAGAGATGGCAGGACTTATTAAACAAGGATGAGAAGATTCTCATATGCAGCCTAGCCAGGCAGGAAGGCTGCTGGATGTGCCGTCCTGGGGACACAGGACCAGGCCAACAAATCCTGTCATTTGTTGAAAGGAAGAGGAAGCAGTGAACCCTTTAGGGTAAGGACTCGTCTCCTCATTTCAGTTAAACACAGACAGGTTAAGAGAGATCATGTGACTTACCAAAAAAAAAATCCATAGCTAGAGCTGGGATTTGAACCCAAGTCTGTCAGACTCCAAAATCTGTGTTCTTTTCTGTCATGCTGTGGCCCAGTCATGGAGTTTACATTCTACGGAGAACAAAAACATGTGACATAAGTACTCCTCCCAGGAGCATGATGATGATGATGATGGTAATGCATTTGTGTGCCAGGCACCCTTCTGAGTGCCTAGCACACTTCCACTGGCCTGTTTAGTCATTGTCACTCCTTTGAGTAGATACTCTTGCAGCCCCGATTTTACAGAAGAGGAAGTAGAGTTATAGAAGTCAGGTGACTCCCAGAGTTCATGCCGATGGAAAGTGGAGGGACTCACATTTGAACTCAGGCAGTCCAGTATTCATAACCTCTGTGCAGTATTTTTTTTTTTTTTTTTAAAGTGCTGTCCAGTTGATTCCAGCTCTTGGGGACCCCACGTGCAGAGCTGTGCTCCGTGGGGTTTTCCGCACCGTGACTCCTCGGAAGTGGCTCACCGGGCCTTTGTTCCGAGGCGCCTCTGGGTGGACTCAAACCCCCAGCTTCTCGGTTAGCAGCTGAGTGCATTACCTGCTGGCACTACCCAGGGCCTGTGCTGTGCAGTATACCATCCCCTAAATGCCCAGAATGCCCAGGGAGGTTCAGCCCACAGGGTGCTGCCCTGTAGACTGTGGGTCAGGGGAGCCTTCACTGAAGAGGTGGTACAGAAGCTCACAGGGACCCATTACAGAATCCACACGCACTCTGCCAGCATCAACAGCAGTAGACCCCAGAGCAACAGGGCCACAGTGAGACCACACCCGCATCACCCGAGGGGTAGGTCTGATCATCAGGCATCTGGTCACCCAGTTATATATGCCCCGGTTACCACCAGGCTGCTGCGTCAATGTGGCATGACCTTCTCATAGTCTTCCTTAGAGCTATGACTTCCTAGAGCTCAGTTTCAGCCTGACCACTGAAGAGTGGGGGACGATGTTTCTCTGGTGCCTCTGTGACACAACGCATTTGTCCTCTGCAGTGCCCTTCATGCCCACACGCTAATGCCCAGCCACCTGGTAGCCCCTGGCCTTCGCTCAAGGCCTGAAATCCCTCACCCGACACACCGTGTCAGAGGCCTCACAGGGAAGCCATTGAGTCCAGGTCTCTTCCTGAAGCATCCAGGATACGGAAGAGATGCATGGCAATATTGTAGATATGGCTCTTCACAGTTCACACAATTCCCCATGTACAGGAACCAGCTGGTCAAAGAGAGGAGGCTTCCTGTGCTTGACAAGAATGGGCTTCCCTTCCCCAAGTCCTTCCGATTGAGGCCGTTTATGGGAAACGGAAGTAATTCAGGGAAAGCGTCAGAGAAATAGGGTGTGAACCAACACGGATCCACATAATATTATAGTTAAGCCACAGATTCCTGACAGTGTAGAAGAGAAAAGAATTGGTTTTATCAGAGTCTTTTTAGGGAAAACACATTGGTTTCTTAGCAGGCTGATGGCTTTTGCCACGTATTATGGCGATTTGTGTTCACGCCTCCCCTCCCCTCCTGTATCATAAGCTCCTGGATGTTCCAGGCTTCTCCACTGCCAAGGCCCCACTGTGCCTCACATAGGTACCGGTTCAGACTGTTTGAGGTAATGCAGGAGGGGCCCACTCGAATGTGGGCGCTCCCTGCTTGGTCCTCCACTTGCTCCTCCCAGGACTCTCCCAGAGCTGAGGGTTCAGACTTGGATCTTCCCCATGAGCTCCGGGTGCCTGTCCAGGCTAAGGCGTGTCCAGCGGGTAGACAGCCTGGGGGGAGGGCTGGAGAGGCAGAAGCAGTACCAGGCTGAGCCCAGCCCACCTTGCCCTGAATGCCTTGGTTTGACTGAGAAATCATGGTGGCAGAGGCCCCCGGGTGACAGCTCTGTCCCCCTCTACAACCTGAGATGGATTGGGGCAGCACAGCACCCAAGGCCAGGGATTTCTTTCCTCTGCAGCCAACGGGGCCCAGGAACTTGTCAAGCCCAAGTTAGCGTATTGATTGAGAGACCTGGGCTGCTCCTGGCACTGGTGGTCCCAGATGTGGCTGCTGGTCCCTCGTCTCCAATGTGAGCCCTCAAGAGAGGCAGCTGCATTCTAGCCTCAGAGGGCAAGGTGTGAACTTGGGGTTTCCCGTGCAAGTGGGACTCTCACAGGAGGAGGGAGTGGTCCTGCCTGGTTATCTCTGCAGCCAGTGGTTGAAGCTCCATGCATCAATCCCAGCAACCCAGTGCCAAGAAGAGTGACAAGGGTGCCCCTAAGCTGCTTGCCACAGCCACAGTGGCCCACCACACGCTGCCAGAGGAGGCCTTGTGCCCAGGCAGGACAGCTTCCCTCAGTTTTAGGGACAGGACACCGGCTGCTGACCCTGTGGCAGACATGGTCAGGGAGCATGGAGCTGGACGGACCTGTACAGCTTCGTTGACTTTCTGCTGCAGTGTAAGGAGGTGTCTCATGAAGGGCCCAAGCACAGGGGAACCAACGATTTGGTGGGGGAGCCAGCCTTGGCACCTACACACTCAGCCTGTCAACTTACGGGCACCAGATACAGGCAGGAGGCCTCTCTCTGCTTCTTGGTGCCTGTGGGGTCTGCAGCTTTGAGAAGCTTGGCACACAAACAGAAAGAAGAGGTGAACTTCTTGTGTGTCACTCCGTTCTTCCCCTGCGTGTCCTACCTCCACAGTCTTACAGCCTTGGCCTCCCACTGGAAGGCTGCCCCATCCTTCAGTGGCTAAGCTTCCCCTTGACCCTGGGCCTTGGGTATTTGAAAGGCAAGAAGGCTCATCAGGGTCCATCGCTGCACTTGGTAGATGCAGTCACCGACCCAGCTGACCAACTGTTGAACACGTACCCCATCACAGGTACTACCCAACCTCACCTGCCCCTACCCCCACAGACGCTGGTCCTCCAGAAAGGTAGTTGCCAGAATTTGAGAAAGGAGGACATATGAGCATCGCAGGTACCAGGTGCTGGCTCTCCTGCTTCTGCCCTACAGCAGTGGGTGCTGGGTTGGGTGGGCCCGGCCCAGAGAGTGGCAGCGAGAACCCAGTGTGCCCACGGTTGCACTGGGCTCTACCACTGAGTGGCAGAGTCCCGGGTCCTAGGTCTTGGGGGAGCCGGCATTAGCCCAATGGGAAGTCAGATATGAGTGTAGGGGAAGAAAGGCAATGGGGAGGGGGGCAGAGTGAAGGAAGGGTGCTCCCTGCTCCCCACTAGGAGGCCATGTAGAGAAGGCAAAGCTAAACCAAGGCCGGTGCCACCAAGTCGATTCTGACTCACGGTGACCCCTGTGTCTCAGAGAACTGTGCTCTGTAGGGTTTTGTTGTTGCTGCTGTTAGTTGCTGAGAAGTTTGTTTTTCTGTAGAAGGTCACCAGGCCTTTCTTCTGAGGTGCCTCTGGGTGGTCTCAGGCCTGCATTAAGCAGCCCAGCATGCCGTTTGTGCCACGCAGGGGCTCCTAGGGCAGCAGACGGGGAACCGGCAAACCCGGATTCTGCTCTCGGCCCCTTTCTGTGCTTCGCTTTCCCATCTACAACATGAGCACACAGGACTGGATCTATACGTTATAGGGTTTTTGCTTTCTTTTGTTTTGTTTTAAACTCTTATTGTGGGGAAAACATACACAAGAAGACATTTGCCAATATAACAACTTCCACATTTACAGCTCAGGGACATTGATGACATTTTTCATGCTGTGTCACCATTTATATTATTGTTTTTAAAGACAAGGCAGTCTGCTTCCGTAAAGATTTACAGCCTTGGAAACCCCATGGGGGTCGCTGTGAGTCAGCATCGACTCCATGGCACTGGGTCGGATTTAGTTTTGAATATACTGCATGTCTCCTGGGCCTCAAGTAGGAAGAAGGTGCTCAGGGTGGGAGAGAGTCCTGTCTCCCTGTCCCTGGCCCCCCTTTTCCTCCCTGCATACCCAAACACCTCTGTCCACTCCTGGGGAGGCCTGTCCCCTGACATCACCCTGCCAGGAGGCTCTGCCAGGCAGGTGGGCCTGCTGGCCCCCACCCCACCTCCTTAGTCTCCTGCCTTAGGCTGCTGCCACCAGCTCCAGTGAATTCCCAGGTATTTAGACATTCATTTTATTGCTTAATCGAGCTTGAAGCCGTTTAAATTAATACAAGTTTTTACATTTGGCAGCGAAGGCGTTTATAGTCCCCTTTAACAGGGGAAGAGAAAGGTCGGGAGAGGATCAAAGAGGAAATTTATCCTGGCCCACTGGCTTCATGGGAATGCAGGGGAGGTGGGAGGTGATTGGCCACCCCAGGGCACATCAGTGTGGCGGTCCTGTCAGGGGAGCAGTTGGCGATCGGTGCTGGGGTCTGAGGCCTGGGAGGAGGCCCACTGTGGAGATGGCCCTCCTAGGAACCCTGGAGCTCTGCGGGGGATCCTGAGGTTCAGCACACAGACACGGCCCCCAGTCCAGGCTTGTGGACGTGGCAGCAGCCTTCCAGGCGCTCCTGCTTCGGGTCGGCCTCCTGCTGCCATCGCCCGTGCCTGCCCCAGTGTGTTGCTGCAGGTCTTGACTGCTTTTCTGCCCCACCTGCTCTCCTCCCTCCAAAGCTGGCCTTCATGGCAGCCACTATCATCACCGCTCATTCAGCTCTTCACAGAAGAACACGGCAGCACCCCTCTCCCCAGGGACAGCCTGGCTCCCTCAGGGCCTGCCTGTCTTCCTAGCACAGAGCTGGGGGTAGATGCTGAAGAAGAGGGGGATGTGCCCACAGCTGGCACTTCTCCCTACCCCCTCACTGACTTTAGCCCCCGCCACACACACACACATACACCCCCACAGCTGCCATGGGCTTTGGGAACAAAGCTTACCCTAGAAGGTGTTACAAGGCAGAGAAGGGGATCCGTGAGGGGTGGGGAGTGTTGAAGCTGCTTGTCATTGACAAATCTATCAGGAGTAGCTGGGATGGGAGAGGCTAAAAAGCTGCTGTGGGAACTGAGGTAGAGGCTTCCGAGACGCGAGCGCAGCAGCTACGTCTCCCTCAGGCCCCTGCTCTGCTTCAGACGGCCCTCCCTCTCCTCCTTCCAGCTGCTGCTGCCGGTGAGGAGGGGCAGGGCGGCCCAGGGGGCCTTGCAGCCACTGTGCCCCGCAGGCTGACGTCCCTCTCTGTCCCCCAGGTGGAGGTGGAGGTGGAAAGCATGGACAAGGCTGGCAACTTCATTGGCTGGCTGCACATCGAGGGCGCCAACCTGTCCGTCTTGCTGGTGGAGCACGCACTTTCCAGGGTCCACTTCACCGCCGAACGCAGCTCCTACTACAAGTCCCTGCTGTCTGCCGAAGAGGCCGCCAAGCAGAAGAAGGAGAAGGTGTGGGAAGCGGGCCTGGCGGTGGGGGGCACGGGTGCCGCTCTCCCAGCTCGGGCCTTCTCCAGCGCTTCTCTCCCCCCACATTAACGTTGCTGCTGCTTCCGTGCAACAGTGAGCCCTTCTGTGGCCTCCCCACTGAGTGACTGGGGTGGTAGGAGCCCCAGGCCTCAGACCAGGAGCCACACACACCCAAGGGGGGCACTACCTGCTTAGACCCCATCAGTCAATAACTCTGCAGAGCTGAGGTGGGCAGGGGGTCCAACTGGAAATCGTCCAGTTCTCCTGGAGCGGCTCAGCCCTGCCGTCAGGCGGCCCTGGTGGACCCAGGAGGTGACATTGGAGTGGTGAGGAGCTACTAGGGAACCCTTGGTGGGGAGGGTACTGGGGAGGCTGTCCACCCCCACAGGCTCTCCTCTCAGGGCCTCGGGACTGGACAGGCCATCTGAATTTCCCTCACGTGGCCCTGCAGGGAAGCCCATTCTGGAAGCTGCCCCAAGAGACGAATAAAGCTGTTAGGACAGCAGATTGAGCGCCCGTCAGTCTGTGCAGACACTGCATTGAGGAGCCTTGTGGGAGGGGGTGGGGCCGGGAAGCAGCCTTTGGAAACAGACAGACGGTTAAGGAACCCAGTGGTTTGGTGGTGGGAGCCAGCCTGGGCACCTCTGCCCTCAGCCTGTCTCCACTGACTTAGGGCCCGACCCTGATGACGAGGATAAATCAGCGGCCACCAATTTGTCAGGGCTCCTGTGGGACAGCCATCTGGCTCACAACTTACCTCCCCAAGCCAAAGCCTAGACGCCTGCCAAAATGAGTGTGTGTAGGGGAGGCTTCCAGGCCGGAGAGCACCATGTTCTTCTTGTCCAGCCCAAGCAGCCACCATCTCCCCCAGGGCCTCTCTGCTCCCACCTTCCCCCCAGAGGGGATATGTCACTTCCCCTCTTCATTCTCTCAGTACCTTGCCTTCCCGTCCCTGAAAATTAGCACAGGCCACCAGTCCCTAGAGAAGGATATCACGCTTGGTAAAGTGGAGGGTCAGCAAAAAGTGGAGGCCCCTCAACGAGATGGATTGACACAGTGGCTGCAACAGTGGGCTCGAGCACAGCACTGATTGTGCGGATGGTGCAGGACCGGGCAGTGTGGTGTTGCACATGGGGTCGCTGCGGGTCAGAGCCAGCTCTGTGGCACCTAAGGACAACATACCACCTACAACCCTTTAGTGTTGGGAGGAGGTCAGAGGTGGGCAGACTCCCAGGGAAGGGAGGGTCTCTGCCTTGAAGAGCAGCTGCCATGAGCCCTTCCTCATAACTTTCCTGCTGTAGCCAGAGAAGCGGCAGCCTCCTCTCCTGCAGGAAGGGGTCCTACAGCTTCCTCTTAGATATCCTGTCTAGCAGCTTCCAAGAAGACAGCGTCCTGTCCCCCACGGGCTTCAGACGGTGCCTGGGCCTGGCGTGCACAGGACTGGACCTTCCAAAAGAGTTAGCTGTGTGGTAGCAATCTTCCAAAAGATGGGCTAGTATAGCAAACACCAGCTTGAAGGTTCAGGTTCTGAAGGCGTCTTGTCCCCTGGCCCTGCCCCTGGCTGCTCAGCAGATGAGCCTAGAAGGCACCTCCTTGGCTCTGAGCAGTCCTCTCCTTCGGGGAGCAGAGACCCACAGGGACCTGAGGTGGAGGTAAGGCCTTGCTTGGTGCTGAATTGGGCACTGTTACTTACTGTCCAGGAGCTCTGGTAGCCTAGTGCCTAAGGCACTTGACAGCAAACCAGAAGGCTGGAGGTTCAAACCCACCAGCCACTCCTCGGGAGGAAGATGGGGCAATCTACTTCCATAGTGATACTGCCTCAGAAACCCAAGGAGGGGTCGCTATGAGTCAGGTCTGACTCAAGGGCGCATAACAACATTTACTGTCCAGTGGATTTGTCCCAAAGAGCCCACGTCATTGTGTGATGACGCAAAGTAATGGCCAGTGATTCATTACCTGTGCAGTCGGCCTGGTGTCATTCTAGGCACAAGTGTCCTTGGGAGGCCGCCCACCCCCTGGGCCCCTCTCCTGCACACCCTTGTCCACTTCAAGGCTCCTGGGGGTGCCCAGGTGTCCTTCCTCTTCCTCGTGGGGCTGGAGGAAGCAGCGCGAACAGAGTTTCACCACAGCCTCGAGCTGTCTGGACGGCCAAGAGAATTTGGTGACCAGCTGAGAATGTCCCCAGGGTCGTCTTCAACCTCCCCATTTGTGACCCCAAGAGGGCCGCCTTAGCCACGGAGAGACAGGCATGTTGGAGTTAAAGAGTCCACGATGGGGTCAGGATGCGTGATACTCTCACCATACCCACAAGCCATCCAAAGGGTGGTGACACTGAGAGGCTTTGTGGGAAGGAGAGTGCAGTGTGATCACGTGTGCATCTGGCTAGGGATGATGGCGCTGCTGGCTTCCCAGCAGGTCCCCACGTCACTGCCTCCCTGCCAGCGTATCCCCCCATGCCCTGCGAACCCCTCCCCTCTCTGCAGAAGGGTGAGCCCCCTCCACTCCCTTCAGGGATCCTGGGCAGATCTGAGGGCTGAGGCAGGGATGCCTGGTGCCTGGGCTTGCCCTGCCCCCCCTGCCCCCATGGGCCCTGGATGGGCTGGATTGGCCATTGATTGGGTTTTATTGAGCTTCCCCACTGCAGGCTTGAAGGCCTTCGCCACCCTGGCCCCCTGCCAGCTGAGCCCCAGGAGCCTCAATGTTAAATCAGATTTCGAAAGGAAAGGTTCCAGCTGGTGAATCCCCAGAGCACACTCCCTACCTCCAGCCTGGGCAGACCTGGGCTCCCCAGGGAGGAAGTACAGGGGAGAGGGCAGGCCAGGCAGGAAGAAGACAGGGGAGAGACAGCCTGCCTGGCAGGCTGGTCTTCCTGAGCAAGGCAAGAGCTTAAGGGTAGAGCAGCCCAGAGCCGATGAGGCAGGAGAGAGGGGTATCCCTTGCCCATTACTGACCTTGATCTGTAGCAGGGGTCGGGGAGAAATCACCGAGGGGCCCTGCCCAGGACAGAGCCCCTTTGTGGCCCCAGCCTTGAAGCAGGACAGAGGCTGTTCCTCAGCCTGGTCACAAGCCTGGCCATAAGTGAGAGTTGCAGGGCAGACCTCCTGCCCCCACTCCCACTCCTACCCCTACCCCTAACCCCAGGCCTCTGGAGCTGGTTTGCAAGCCAAACAGACCCCTCACGGTGGGCCCCATGGCATCCCCAGGCTGACTGCACAGGCTGGCCTCAGGCCCTCTGCCCCACATCTTGTTCATGGGGGTTCTCTGGCTACCAGGGCCTGGGGTCCAGGGTGAGGCACTGACGCTGTTGTCTGCACACTTGCTGTTGTTCCTGGAAGGGGCCTTTGGGCTGTCCTCACTGTGTCCCTAAAGGCCCAGCAGGAGAGCAGCAGCCACAGTCCTCTGGTTGGGAATCTGGGGGCCTATGCGGAAGGGGCCGGCGGCTGTCTTGCCAAAGTGTGTGTCCCTTCCCCTCCCTAGTTCTGCACTGGAGTAACAGTGCGTTCTCAGGACGAGGACATAGACCCCATTCCACCTGACTGGCACCTCCTCACCAAGAAGGCCCCTGACCAAGAAGACCTTTACCAGGCTGCCTTTACCAGTGCCCAGGGCCACTGGCCACCAGGTCCCAACTGGTCACCTCAGCCCCCTCAAGGAACGAGGAAGCTGGCTTCCTTCCTGCCCCCACTGGTCGGTCATAAGGCCAAGTGCTTCCCCTTATGAGCTGAGCACCTTCAGCTCCCTCATCTGCTCTGAGACACTTCTTGGCAACCTCAGGTGCCAGGCCCTTTATGTGACGAGACCTGGCTTCTGTTCCTTCTGCACACAGGTAACAGCACACATCCCACTGCTCCCTCCTCCCCCAGCGAGCTGCTGCCCGCCCTTTGCCACCCTCCCGGCAGGAACAAGAGAACAAGGCCATTCCCCAGGTCCTCCTGTGCATTGTCCCTGACCTCAGCTGCCTGCCCACCGGAGCCTGCCCAGAAGGAAGCTCCACCCCCTCCCTGAGGAGCAGACCTAATGCTGTCGCCTAAGGCACTCTTACTTGAGGCATCATTAGCAGTTTCTGCTCTCACCCTGTCAATGTGTTCCCAATTCATCCACAAGGCTGAGGAGCCTCCTCCCCCTACTGCCGAGGGGAGCCCCCAAAGGCTCCCATCCCACTGAGGAAGACCGCAGGAGGGCCTGCGACTGGCAGGAAAGGAGAGGAGAGGTGGGGAGAGCAGAGGATGCACCAGCTTGAGGCTGGGAGGCCTGGTGCTGGCTGGGCAGTGAGGGGGCAGCCTCTCTGGCCAGCAGGCTATTGGGGGAGGCAGCTGGCACAGCTCTAGTGAGCTGGTGCTGACAGTCTCTCAGAGCAGTGAGAGGCCCATCCATCCTCGCAACTGTAGCATCCGTGGGAATGGCTGGCTAAGTAGACACTTGCTGGGAGCTTCTAGCCAGAGAAGCCTTGGGATTAGAGACATCTGAGGGTGTCGCCAGAGTGCCTGTGATCAGAGAAATGCTTTCACAGAGAGTCCAAAAGGTCAGCCCACTGACCCCCACACAGGCAGGTGGGCCTTAGAGGGGTGAGCCCAGGAGTCTGCAGTCTGCAGGCAAAGGCTGTGAGCTGGGTCTTTCCCACCCCTTGCCTTTAGCCACCAGGGCTGGGCATGGGAAGCAGTGGTGCATGCACAGGCCAATGGGTGCCGGGGACGAAGGGAGTGGCAGTGGTGTATGGGCTCAGGAGCCAGCAGTGCCTAGGCCCCACCAGTCCAAGCTCAGAACCCTGCTCTGTGGGTTGGTGGGCAGGTTCAGCCAAGGAACCATCTCTATCCCCGTTGGCCGTCCACTACCACCCACAGCCTCCCCTGGGCACTGGAGCCTTGGGTGCTCAATCTAGCTCTGTGGGGTGATCCAAGGCAGCCAGTAATCCCAGTATTCTTACTCCTCAGTGCTTCCTGGGCCACCTGAGAGGCAGGGTCTCGAGTACTGAGTAAGACTAACCTCATCATACGCGGGAAAAGAGACCCAGAGACGGACCCTGGCTTGAGCAACGGCAGAGAGCAAGTTAAAGGGCAATGAGGCACAGTGTCTCTCCGTGACAACTTCTCCCACCACTCAGTGCTGTCTTTTGTCCCCAGGCGGCCCCTTAAGACCCCAGGCTGCCATGCTTAAATCCTGGCTCCGTGACATGAGCTGAATGATTTGAGCAGGCTTGAGTGCCTCCGTTTCCCCATTTGTGGAAACAGGGATAATACTGTACTAATACATTGTTTGTTGTTGTTGTTATGTGCCGTCGAGTCGGCCCTGGCTCATAGCGTCCCCTCCTTGGGTTTCCGAGGCGGTATCACTATGGAAGTAGATTGCCCAACCTTCCTTCCGAGGAGTGGTTGGTGGGTTTGAACTGCCAGCCTCCTGGTTAACAGTCAGGTGCCTT
>NW_006921757.1:606481-624024 GCF_000298275.1 Orycteropus afer afer | reverse complement strand
AATACATTGTTTGTTGTTGTTGTTATGTGCCGTCGAGTCGGCCCTGACTCATAGCGACCCCTCCTTGGGTTTCTGAGGGAGTATCACTACGGAAGTAGATTGCCCTACCTTCCTTCCGAGGAGTGGCTGGTGGGTTTGAACCACCAGCCTCCTGGTTAGCAGTCAAGTGCCTTTGGCACTATGCTACCAGACCTCCCTGTGTGTACTAATACATATGTATGTATTAATACATCCTGGGCTTTATTTAGTAAGGGGTCAGTGGAAGTGAGAGAAACCTGCCATGAGACAGGCTGATGTAGTCACACAGCAGTGGGCTCCAACATCACAGTGATCATGAAGGAGCTGAGGGACCAGGCGGCGTTTGGCTTTGTTGTACGTAAGGCCACCGTGGGCCAGAGCCAACCTGATGGCAGCTGACAGGAACAGCACCTACTCGAGGGGCGTTGTGAGGATTAAATGAATTGCCATGTGGAGGGGGTTCGAATGGCACCTGCCACCTAGTAAGCACATGAACTTGGGCTACCACGATGGCCATCCCATTCCTGGGCTGGGTCTGTAGGGCCCCGCGTGTGGTCTGCTCAGCTGGAGAGCCACCTCCCGCCTCTGCTCTGACATGCCTCACCACTTGGATAATCTCCTGGCCACAGGATTGGACTTGACGAGCTGTCACCCTGAATCAGCTTCTGAGAGCTGCAGCCCTGACAGCCGAGGGCTGGGGGGAGGGAGGCAGGGACAGCAGGCAGTAGTGGTCCCGCTCAAGGTGAGGAGGACGGGAGGGAAAAGCCGCTGAGGAGAGACATTCTTGGCGTGAGGAGGACCCGCCTCCTCTCCACAGCCGACAGCCGGGCGCTTGCCGAGCACTTCAAGAGTGCCAGTGGCCTTGGGCAGTGGGGTGTGAGTGGTGTGGGACAGGCGAGCAGGAGCCAGGACCCTGGAGGGGGTGGGGAGCCCAAAGCAAGACCCTCCGACACAGCCTCAGCCTCACATCCGGTTTGCATGAGCAGCACCTGGGGCCTGTTTCTGATTCTGTTTTATTTCTCTGGGACTCTGATAACTGAGATTGTAATTCAGTGAGCCTGGAATGTGGCCCAGGGGCCCACATTTTTAAATGGCTCCCTGGTTGCTTCCTTGGCCTGCCAGAATTGAGAACCCAAAGAACCTTAGAGACCCGCCTACCCCCAGAGGCAGGAGGGCTCAGGGCCCTGCCCTGACCCCCACACTCAAAGCCCCTTTCCCACCGGCAGGTCTGGGCCCATTACGAGGAGCAGCCCGTGGAGGAGGTGGTACCAGTGCTGGAGGAGAAGGAGCGCTCGGCCAGCTACAAGCCTGTGTTTGTAACAGAGATCACGGACGACCTACACTTCTACGTTCAGGACGTGGAGACAGGTGAGGCCGGCCCAGCCCCCAGGCTGGTCAATGGGTGATCATCCAGGCTCTATCCCCTACCCCCAGGCCCCACTGCCCTGCTCCCTGCTCTCAGGGAGCATTTATGAACCCGCAGCAAGCCCCGAGGGGCTGAGGCATGTGGGCACGGCTGGTTGGGTCGTCTTGAGACCTGGCGAGATAACCGATTTTCCCGGGGTGGCTTTGAAACTCTGAGGTAGTTTTTTTGCTCCCAGACACACCCCAGCTGGGCTGGGCAGAAGGATCTGCGGCCTTCCGAGTCTCTTAGGAAGCCACAAATGAATTGTCTGTGTGTGGTCAGGAGCATGAAGCCCTCAGCCCCTCACCCCTCCGTTTCCTGGGGAAGCAGGGGGAGGAGGGAGAGCCTGGGCTTGTCTCTGCTGGGCTTTCTCCTGCTCCGGAGGTTAGCACAGCCCCAGGTGGTGGCCAGTTTCCATGGAAACAGGCTGTGCATCCCACGGGCAGTCTCTCCGAAGGACCCTCTCCTCTCTGTTCTCCTTCCTCCATGGCCAGGGTCCCCCAGGCAGAGACCGTGGGCGTCTGAGGGCAGACGGCTCTCCCAGCAGCTGCACTGCGGGCCCCTCGGCCCCACCTCACCCCTTTACTCTCTCTGCACCCTGACCTCCCTCCTCTCAGGACCACCCTGGGCAGGGAAGCAATTAAGTTAGAGACAAAGGAAAATGTTCTTAGAATGGCGTCTGGGTCCAAGGAGCCAAAGCAAGGAAGAGAGGCCAGAGATGTTGCTGGCACGCAGGGCCACCCCACGATGACAGGACGAAGCTCTGCCCGCCCCTTGCCCCTGCCAGGCCTGCTGCAGACTATTGACGGCCTCCTCCCAGCCACTGCTCTGCTAACGACCCTTCCCCAGCAGCTGCTCTTGTGACAGTGCCATTGCACCGGGCAAAGCTGACCGCTCCTGGCCTGGGTTGGCTCTGGCTCTGGCTCTGCCTGGGAGGGGCGGACAGAGCTGATGAGACTTCAGGGTCCAGGTCTCTTGAGGTCACCTGTGTCACTAGTGAAAGCTGCATCAGCCCCTGCCTTGCAGTGAAACCAGGATGGCCAGCTCCTGGGTCTGGGATGTGTGACAGGGCAGGGGTCCTGTGGTAGCCTTCTCCACAGGAACAAGATCTGCTCCTAAGCAAAAAGCCAGGCAGGACAGCCCTCAGAGCTGGGGGAAAGTGTCGCTCAAAGAAGAGCTACCGAGGTAGAATGACTCCTAGGCAGGATCCCCCTGGCTGCTGGGCCCGTTGGGGAGGACCTGACTTGAATAGGACAGGCCTTTTGTCTCGGGGCAATGCTCCAGGGCTCAAAGCCTTTGAAAGGGAGGAACCCCATGTTTCTTACCTCAAAGTCTTCTGCTAACTGCCCTGCACCCCAGGCGGCTCTCCCTAGCAGCTCTGGGAAGCCAGGACATGGAAATTAGTGTCTCCAAGGCAGAGAATGAGGAAAGACAGAGGGTTACAAGGAGAACCATATACTCCTGGAACACTGCAGGAGAGGGTGGAGGGTGTGAGGAGCTGCCTGGCCACCACCTGGGGAGGCGTGGTAGGCTCCAGAGAGCTCTGGCCTCAGCAGCTGCATCATGTCCTGAAGGTAGCCCTTGGCAGCCACAGCCGCCCTCTTCTGAAACCTCTCCAGGCATCTCTCATCCTGTCCCCTCCTCTCTTAAAGCCTGCCTTTGGGAAGGTTTGGGTGAGAACCTTTCCCTTAGCAGCAAATGACCAGCCAGGCTTTGGGGAAGGCCCTCCTGGAGAGCTCTGCCCATTCACAGAAGCCAAAGTCCTGCTTCTGTTCCCTTGGCGAAGGGGAAGAGGAAAAGGAGACCAAGTAAGGGAAGGGCGTGTCTGTGTAGAGGCTTCTCGGTCCCTGGAATTCTACTGTCTGTTGGCAAGGAAAATGCCCCAAGGAGACTATCCAAGACTATCTAAGTAGGGGAAGCACACAGCTACCAGACAGGGCCACATAGAGGTCTGTGTGGACACACCCCCACATGTGCATATGCAGAGTTCACTTCCAGCACAATGGAGCGGCTAAGCCCCTGCGTGATGCACTCCCTGATGCACCGGGGTGTCTTCTCGGCCTTGAGAGCATAAATAGGACCCACTGAGCAATGGTTTGTGCCCTGAGGAGCTTGGTGTGATGGCAGAACATAAACACAGATGAGGACCGTGTAAGGCTGTCTGTCTAGTGTGACCACCACAGATGTGGCATGCACCTTGTACATGGTGACGTTAGCCCCCAAAGCTATGGAAAGGAACGCCGACTTGACCCCACATGCACAGCCACCCTTCTGGGTCTGAGAGGGGAGGGAACAGAAGGGTTTAATGCTGAACTAGAGCTGCTGCAGGGGTGTGATGCCCAGTAAGTTGGTGGGGGGTGGGAGGGTGGGAGGCATACAGTACAGAGGAAAACTGGGCGGACCTGGGGTGTTGCCGGACCTGGCAGCAAACACAAGCAGCAAGGGTGTTGACCTCCGGCCAGAGTCGTGAGGAAAAGACAAGGTGGGGAAGGGGAACACCCACCTGAGGAGAGGATATATCAAGGGCGAGTGTCAGAGCAGCCAAGTTTGAGTATCCAAAGTCTCCCCACCTGTCATATGGCTGATCCTGTGGCCCGTTCCTTGCCCCAGCCTCTCTGCACCTCTCCTTCTGGAAAGAGTGCCTGCTGCCCATCACCGTCTCGGTAGCCTTTGTGGGAGTGGGGTGCGGGCTGAGAAGCTCACTGGGCTCAGCTGGAGCGGGTCCACTCGTTTTTCTCCCTCCATGATCACAGTCACGCCCATTCCAGGGCCTTCCACAACCCTGGCCAGGCAGGGAGAGCAAGGCTTTGAGGGTCAGCAAGTCACCAGGCCTGCTTCTAAGGATGGGTGAGAAGAAACCAGGATGTCCCCACGTGGGCAGGAGGCGGCGGTGCTGCCAGCACCCTATGGGGTTTTACATCCTGCT
Organism: Orycteropus afer afer; assembly: GCF_000298275.1. Taxonomy (NCBI): domain Eukaryota; kingdom Metazoa; phylum Chordata; class Mammalia; order Tubulidentata; family Orycteropodidae; genus Orycteropus; species Orycteropus afer. Next base: position 619,675 of record NW_006921757.1, on the reverse strand, counting down.
TGCTCCCCAGGCACCGTGAACAGGGCCCCAGTCTCACTACCTCCTCCCCTGCAGGCACCCAGCTGGAGAAGCTGATGGAGAACATGCGTAATGACATCGCCAGCCACCCCCCTGTGGAGGGTTCCTACGCTCCCCGCAGGGGAGAGTTCTGCATCGCCAAATTCGTGGACGGAGAGTGGTGAGCCACCCGGACCCAGGCAGGGCAGAGGGTCCTAAGCGGAGGTAGTTCTAGCAGGTCTGTCCTCAGCACTGTGGCCTGCAGAGCTCCCCACCAGGTCCCAGGGCAGATGTCTTCACAGTCTGCCTTCCACCAGGCAGTTGTCAGTGACCCCCTTGGCTGTCACGGCCCACCCGGGGCCTGCACTCTGGCCCATGAGCCCCCTGCAGTCCAGAAGTGGTATCCCTCCATGGTGGGAGCCCTGACTGCCTGGGGCTCCCCAACGCACCCCTCACCCACCAAGGAAAGATGATGTCATGGGGGGGGACAAAGGGGGCAAGGGCGGAAGCTGTTCCTGGTATGTCCAGACCAGCCGCCCTAACCTCCCGCCTGTCTGGGACACAAGTAGCTGTGCTCACAGGCCAGAGAAGATCACTCATGTCTGATCTGCCAAGGGTGGGGCCTTCCCAGGGTGACAAGTGACTTGAATGTGTTCCCTGCTGTGGCCTCCCAGGCAGATCTGCGGCTAATCACAGCTGCTGTCGAGTGCCCTGGGTTTAAACAGCAGACATCAATCTAGTCGTTAGTCTTGTTGCTTTATGCCCCAAGGACACAGTCATTTGCTCCACTCCCCCCTCTCCCTCCCTCTGCCCCCAGCTATGCTCTGATCCCATCTGAGGGTGGCCACAGTGCCCCCGGGCTGGGCCCTTCTGGCCCAGGAGCTGCCCTCTGTGGCACTGTGGTGTTCACCCTAAACCCAGGAAGGACATGCTGGGCCCCTGCCCTGCCCTGCCATCCCGAAGGCTCCAGGGAGACCGGACTCTTCCGGGCTGGACCTGAGCTCAGCCCCCAATGCTGTTGCAGGTACCGCGCCCGAGTAGAGAAAGTGGAGTCCCCTGCAAAAGTGCACGTCTTCTACATTGATTACGGCAACGTGAGTGTTGGGGCCTGGAGGTGGTGGAGAAGGGCACAGGAGGGCCCACATAGCTACAGGGACCACTGAACACGGTAGCGCCATAGGCCAGTCTGTTTGCTCTCTCTGAGGTGCCTCTGAGCTCTGCTTCCTTCCTGGCACAGTGGTGAGCATGTGGGCCTCCCTCCACTGTTTGTGTGGAGTTATGGGCACAACTGGGGTCTCTGCCAGAAGAACACTGACACATCTCATGTCCTGACCATAAGAATGGGTGCCCAGCACAACCGTGGTCACCGTTTCTCCCCTTCTGTGTCACTTCTCTGCAGAACTAGGCCCAGGGCCTCTACAGCCCATGAAGGCCCTTTCCACCCCATCCTTCTGGGCCTCATGCCAGACCTGATGTTTGTCCTATCTGCCAGTCCCCAGCACATCCCAAACCCCAGACTACTGGGAAGGACAGTCACAGGGGGCAGAGTGACTGGTCCCCTGGGGAGATAGTGTCTCAGGCTGGACCTGGGAGTCTGTGACCATCCTGAGGGAGTTCCTGTGGATGCAGCACTGTACACAGTGGTTAGGAGACCAGGCTAGCCCTGAGGCATACCTAGGGCTGTCCACCTTCCTGCTCTCTGCATTCACTAGGATTGTGGCTCTGTTTGCAGAAAGCTCAGGGCCGGGGCGGGGCTGTGCTCATAGTGTCTCACCTGGGAATGCACAGGGGCAGCCCCACCCCCTAGGCACAACCAGGGGCAGCCCCACCCCCTAGGCACAACCAGGGGCAGCCCCGCCCCCTAGGCACAACCAGGAGCAGCCCCACTCCCCAGGTACAACCAGGGGCAGCCTTGGTCTGTGCTCCCAGCCAGTGTCTTAGAGCAGCACACTCTGGCCTGTAGGAAAGTCGTCAGGGACCCACATCCCAGAAGGAAGGGAAAGGAAGTAGAAAGAGTAGTTGGAGGTCAGTTATCACCATGACTGTTTAATGGCAGCCACCAGGTATGCCAGCACTGGGCCCAGGTGAGAGGGGGTGGCAGACACAGGCACCGTTCTCCTAAAGCTTTGCTGACTAAGGAGCTTGTGCATGTGGCTGAGTGGAACCGAGTCTCGGGGCAAGCAGGGAGGCCCAGGGGTAGGATCCCCAGAGGCCTGGCCACAGAACGCTGTCCCATGAGAGCCAGGGGTCTTGGGGGTGTGCTGCCATCTGCCTGGGACTTCTTCTGCAGAGAGAAGTCCTGCCGTCCACCCGCCTGGGAGCTTTGCCACCTGCCTTCAGCACACGAGTGCTACCCGCTCAAGCCACAGAGTACGCCTTTGCCTTCATCCAGGTGCCCCAAGATGTGAGTCTAGACGTCTTCCTTCTAGCAGCCCCCAAGGGGGCCTGTCTGTTGACATTCAACCCCTGTGAGGCCTTCACCAGTTGGCGGGAGAAGATGGGAACAGTGGCGAATGCTCAGGAGATGGGAGGCTGGGCTTGAACCATGAACACTAAGGGAAGACAACACAGAGAAGGTGGCCTTAGAGCACCAGAGCTAGTTCCTGAGAAATGGGTGGGCTTGGCAGGCCACCGTGCACTGGACAAAAGGCACACCACCACACTTAGATCCTGGGGGCTTATAGGCAGTGGCAGGAGATGAGAAGGGAAAGTAGGTCAGGGCCTGAGTGCCAAGGCCTTATCTGTCTTGGCAAGGAATTTTTTCCTTAGGCTAAGAACAGAAGGAGTGATGGCAGGTTTTCAGCAGAGGTATGACATGGTCAGATGGGTTTCTGAAAGGTTCTAGTGGCATCATGAAAGAGGAGAGCCTGGAAGGAATGACTGGGAAACCATCTCAACAGTCCAGGCTAGACTCAATGGTGGCCAGACCAGGGCCATCTGAGTGGGGGTAGGGCAAGAGGGAACAGGACTTAGACACCATGGGAATATCAGGGGATGGGTGTGCAGAGGAGGGATCCAAGATGCTGCTGGATTTCTTAGGAGTGTGACTAGGTCAGTGTATGGCTGTTGGCCAAGATGAGAGAAAAAGGAGGAGCAGGCTCAGGGTCCCGAGTGGCTTATTGTCCACTTGGAAGCAGGAAAAGACCTAGAATCATGGATTTGAGCAGCCGAGGTGGCCCAGAGGCAGGATGTGGAAGATGTGGTGGGAGAAGATAGATCTTGGGAGGTGCTAACACACCCGGTGACCTGAGGAGATGAGCCAAGGCAAAGCTTGCAACCAGGTAGCAACGACTCACAGACGTTCTGGTTTCCAGAAAGGGAGGCCAGGCAGGTAAGGCTCAGGGTGACACCCTTGGCTTCAACATTGAGGTCAGAGCCAGTTGACCAGTGTGGTGGAGCTGACCCTGATAAAGGTACTAAGAAGCAGTGGTAAGGCAGGCAGTGGCACCAGACGGTAGTTTCTACCTTTTCACAAAATTTGCTGAAGGGAAGACGAAAAACAGAAGATGCTGAGGGCAAGTATCACCAGTAGACCAAGGGGAGGTCTGTGAGGGTGGGGGGACCCACACTTGAAGAGCCTGAGCCAACAGTGCCAGTGGAGACCGAGAACTGGGGCCGACGGGACCTGCTGGGCCAGACTCCACCAAGGGGAGGTGATGGGGGCTGGCCCAGCACGCAGGAGAGTGGTTCTGGAGGGGAAAGGCCGCGCTTCTCAGAAACTCAGGCAGGTGGGTAGGAGAGAAGGACAGGTCCGTGTGCGGCTGGGGCTGGGGTGTGGGGGCAGGGAGAGAAGGGGAAAGGGGATGTTTCCTACTCTAGTTAAGGCTCCGAAGGGGCGGGAGGTGGTGGCCCTGCTGAGCCCAGACTGTGGCTCTCCAGCTCGTGCTTAGCCCTGCCCGCTCACCTGGTGCGTCCCTGCTCCAGGAGGACGCCCGCACAGACGCCGTGGACAGCGTGGTCCGGGACATCCAGAACACCCAGTGTCTGCTCAACGTGGAGCACCTGAGTGCCGGCTGCCCCCACGTCACCCTGCAATTTGCTGACTCCAAGGGCGATGTGGGGCTGGGCTTGGTGAAGGAGGGGCTCGTAATGGTGGAGGTGCGCAAGGAGAAGCAGTTCCAGAAAGTGGTATGTGGTGTGAGGATGGCCCCATCACTCATGGGGCCTGGGGACCACACAGGAGCAGTGAGGGGGCAGGAGCCCACCATCCTGCCATGCCTGCTGGGGAAAGATAATGGATTTGGGTTTGATGGGGTTTTAAAAAAAAAAAAGCTAATTACATCCTAAATTAATTGGCTGCGGGTTTGGCAGAGAATGCAGCTGCAAACTCGGGCGGAAAGTTTGCCTTTGCATGTGCCCCCAAGTGATGGGCTGGGCCCTTGTGCCAGGGTGAGCGGGAGAGGGTCAGAGGCTGCCCTGCTCTCTGTCCCGTTCTCTCCTCTTCTGGAACACAAAACCTCCAAGTCCATAACCAGCTCCTGGCATCCAGTGCCACCCAGACCCAGAGGTGTCCAGGAGGTAGCACTCCAAGACCCCTGCAGCCTATATGAAGAGACCCTAGGATGGGGGCCGGAGCTGTCTGTCCTCAAGCAGTCGTCTTTCAAAGCCTGAGGGTGCAGTGTGCCTTGCCACCCTGCAGGACTGGTTGGAGCATTGGGACAGCTGGTCCCTCCCTATGACCTGCCTGGCATGATCACTTGTTAACCCTCAGGACTGGGTGCTAGGTGCCAGCCACCGTTCTTGCCCAGCCCCATGCACACCCAGCAGGAGAGGACCTACCCTACTTCCAGCTGTCAGGACAGGACCGCCTCCTGGAGGGACACCCTTGTAGAAACAGCTGTGATCTCCCTATGCAGATCCTGAGCCGAGGGCAGTAGGGAGTGGCCAGCTCCAGACACCTCCAGGACAGGGACTGGGAAGGCTGTGGAAACCAGAGTCTGTTCTCTTTCCTAGTCTTCCCCATGGGGGCCCGCATTTCCTCATTGCTTCCAGTGGGTTAGCTGAAGTTCCCTACAGAATGGGAAATCTAGTGTCCCACATGAGGGGTCCTCGTGGCGTAGTGGTTAAGTGCTTGGCTGCTAACCAAAAAGTTGATGGTTCAAATCCACCCAGCCACTCCACAGGAGAAAGATGTGGCTATCTGCTCCCATAAAAATTACAGCCTAGGAAACCCCGTGGGGTAGTTCTGTTCTGTCAGCTGGGGTTGCTGTGGGTTGGAATGGACTCAATGGCAAGCAGCAACACATAGCAAGCTGTCTGTTAATGCCTCTGGAGTCTAGAAAATTCTTTTCACCCCAGTCTCTGAGATACACATCTACGCTTTGTTCATCCATTCGTTCATTCTTTCTTTGACCAGATGTTTGCCGAGGGCCTGCTGTATATTAGGGAGCAGAAGGAACATACATCCTTGCCCAGTAGCACTTCCATTCGAGTATGAGGAGACAAACCATAAAGATTAATAAGTAGGGAAACTGAATCGAACGCTGGAAGGTGAAAAATACAACGAAAAAAAAAAAACAGAAGCAGAGTAAAGTGAATGGGGTGGGGCGCAGGGTATGATTCTAAATGGGGTCATTTGAGACCTCATGAGAAGGTGACACTTATCACAAATCTGAGGGGTGGGCCAGTTGGGTGGGGTGAGGGATATGGAACAGCTGCCAAGGACACCATACAGCTGTGCCCTTTGGATCTTCCTGAGAGAACTCGGAGGTCCCCCGTGGGGTTTTGTGTAGAGGCGTGATGGGACCCTGGCCTGACCCCAGCCTTTCTCCTCTTGTCTCTCCAGATCACAGAGTACCTAAACGCCCAGGAGTCAGCTAAGAGTGCCAGGGTGAGTTGTGGCCTGCGAAGCCCGGAGGGTGCTGAGAGCCGGGGCTCGGGGCGCCTGCAGACTTTCTCCTGTTGTCTCTTGCAGCTGAACCTGTGGCGCTACGGGGACTTCCGAGCCGACGATGCAGACGAGTTTGGCTACAGCCGCTAAGAATCGAGTCTGGCCCCAGCACCGCTCACGCCAACGCCTCTCCCTCTGCTGGGAGGGCTCTCAGCTCCGGAACCCAGACAGGGGACATAGATTGGGTCCAGTTTTGCTTCAGTGTATGGAAGTGTCTCGTCAGCGGAGTCTGGGCAGGAGGTGGGCAGCTGAGGCTTCTTGGGGCAGGGCCTTGTCCTCAGGTGACAGGCACTGCCCTCCCGTCTCTCCCAGCTGGCTTTGTGTTTTTATTAGGAGTGTGTGGTTTTCTAAATCGTCCTCCAATCAGGAAGCAACACGGAGAGTGACAGTGGAAGGATACCCCCAACAGCCTGGACAGCTGCCCATGGGCACCCCCAGCCCCAGACTGCCCTCTGCACCAGCGCTCTGTCCGCCTGTTGATGGATGTGTTTTCTCTGACATGGCCATTCTCAAAGGCCAGCATCTCCAACCTGCTTCCTCACAGCCCTCCTCCATTCTGTATTGAAAGCTTTCGAGGCCCAATAAAATAGTCCATGCTGTCTGCAGCCCTTACTGGTCACAGTGGCATCCGGTGCTTTGGATCACTGCAGCCCCAGCTGGGAGGGGACCTGGGCACAGAGCATGCCCTAGGTAGTCGTCCACATGTCCAGCCATGTCCCCTAAAAATATTGCCAGTTGTAGGGAAATCGAGCAGCACCTCAGACTTCTAAGTGACTTCTGGCCTGGTGAGCATTGCTGGTCTGGTGGGCGTCACTGGGCACCAGACCCGTCATGCAGCAGCTGGAAATCTGACTCATGAGTCAGGAAGCATCACGTGTGGCTGCCCTCAGGGACCTAGAGGTTTGAAGCAACTAGGCTGCAGTGCCCTGGACACACATGTGTACACAGCATGCAAGGCCAGGCATGGCCTCGCCAGACCAGGCAGGGACCCCAAGTGCTTCGGCAAGCCCAGATCTTTATCAGTGGGGCCAGAGCCCCACCAGGATCCCAAGGGAATCTCTTGGGAAATTTGTGATGTCTGTACTTCCTGCCACACAGGAATAAGCACAGAGGCTGGGCAGGCCTCATAGAGTGAATGAGAGGAGCTGGGAGGCAAGGTGCTCAGAGGTGGCGTGGGCCCCCAGCTGATGGAGGCCTGTCCAGGTCCCCCTTACTCATCTGACTTTACATGTATCCAGTGTCCCCAAGGTCGAGCTGGCCCCCAAGCTACTTGTAGCCCATGGGGAAGGGGAAGGACCCCCAGAACAGCAAGGTGGGGTGTGAGGAGGAGCCCATTATACTTCTGGGGCTGGCAGCAGGATGCAGGTGTGTCCTGTTCCCAAGCCCTGGTTCGTCCACATGGCAGCATCTGTGTGGCTCTGCCCTTCCCAGACATGTTCTCTGCTGAGATGGAGTGGCCCGTCTCCCTGCCGACACCCCCACACCGCCCCATGTTCTGCTGCTTCCTGGCCTGTAGCAGGGCTCAGGCTGCCCAGGGAGATGACGAGGCTGGCCAGCCGGCTCGCTTTCTGAAGCCAGAGGTTCTGGGCCCCTGGCACGTCTGCTCCCACACTTGCTGTGGCCCAGGGTTTCCATGGCATTCCAGCAGGAAGCTGCCTTTAAACATGGCAAGATGGATGCTTCCTGTGCCCAGCGTGGCTCGTTAGGGGGAGCGCAAGAGTGAGGGAGAAACGCTGAGTTGGGGGCAAGTGCTTAATGCTTCTGGAGTCAGACCCCTTAGGGCCCAGTGACCTGCTTGCCAGGACTCTACAACACCTGAGGGACGAGCACTGAGTGGGGTGCAGATCCACGGGAGTCCACCCGCTCTCCCCAGCGGGCAGACCCACACACCACCAGGGCCTGGGCTTATTTTTACCCATTCTGAAGGCCAACGTGGAGAAGGACACTGTCTCACTCGTTTCTCCCACTCCACAGTGCTGCTGGTCAGGCCAGGAGGCCGGTCGGCATGCACTCACGGTGTGCACAGTTGGCAGAGGGGCAAGATGCCAGCCCATTCCTTTGTTAAAGGGTCTGAAATCATCTCACTGTCTTACCAGTTGCCTTGGTTACATCTGTGCCCAAGGATAAACCCTCCTTCATTCTCCAATTGAAATTGTGCTTGAACCTTCCCACTTCTTCTTTTCTTTCTCTTCCAAAGCTGGTTTAGACAAAGGTCAGAGCATTCACTGAGGCAGGAGGCGCTGCCTCTCCTTGTCTGTTTCGGCCCCGCCATAGTGTTCTTGTCTCGGCCACCTCTGTTCTATTCCTGAGCTTTGTCCCTGGCAGGGCTGGGACTGGGCGAGGCACCAAAGTACAAGATTAGAGGAGGCACTCACACACTTGTGAGCAGACAGAGTGACACATTGTTACCCATAGCTGAGGCTGGTCGGCCCAGGCAGTTGCACAGGCCTGTAAGTAGCACAGAGAACAGCTCTGCAAAGAGCTTGGATTTGTAAAACGTGCTCCTGGGCTCTGCTTCCCATCTACCTTCCCAGGTGATCACCAACCTCTTCACCATCTATCATCCATCCACCCAGATGGAACTGAGCAGTGTTGGGCCAGCCAGGGCCAAGGTCCCCACTCTAGGCTCTGCTCGCAGATACGTGGTCTAGGAGGAAGGCAGAGAGTAGATGGCTGTAAGATCCATAACAAGGGGTAAAGACCCTGGCCTTCCTGGCGGGGAAGACTCCCCGCAGAAGGGGTGAGTTGGGGCTAACAGATGATGGGAGAACATCATGGCTACTCAGGCCAAGCGTTGGACCAAGGTTTGGGGGACTGGTACAACAGAGCCCAGGGGTTTTGGAGGGCTAGTAGGGACATGCTGAAGCCCAAGGATCCTCCCCAGTGACCCTCGCCTCCTCGCCCCGTCTATGCACAGGACCAGTAGGGGAACGAGGGCAGTAGAGGGAGGGCCCACGCATGGCTGCCTCCACTTTATTTATTGGTTCGATTATTTCCATGTCCTGGGGAGAGAGGCGCTGGACCCCTTCTCTTGCATCAGCCCATTTTGGGAAGCAGTGGGGAGGGGCTAGAGAACTGGTGCCTCCAGAGTGGTTATTGATGTCCTAATTACAACAGGATGCTAATTTAATTTGAACCTAATTACAGTGTGCTGCCCTGGGTGGCGTGTGTTTTCATAATTAACGCCCTTCAGTTGCGTAGGAGTGTAATAATATTTACACTGGGTTGGCCAGCAGCCTGGGGAGGCGGGCTGGGGGTCCACAGCCACCCTCCCCCAGACAGCTTGGCTGCTAGCAGGTGGGGAAGTTGGCACAGGAGTCTTGGTGGCTTCGTATCCTTCTGCCTTCCCAGGGAGCATGCTTGGGCCTTGTTTCCAGCCACTTCCTTGACCCAGCAGGCCGCTTCGCTCTGCGTGGTGCCAGGCTGGCGCTCTGCGCTGCCTCAGGCCCAGCAGGATCAGCCGTCTGGGCCCCTCCACAGTGTCACTCAAACCAGGGCAGGCTTCCTGCCTGCCTGGGCCCACCCAGGGGGTTTCATTTATGGGGAACTAAAGGAGGAGAGCAGCTTGTGTTTTCCCCTTGCCTGGGTTTTTTGTAACATTTGTAAAGATATATCCTGAAAAGTGCACTTAATCATAAGGGTACAGCCCCCATTTTCAAAGAGTGAAGGTGCTCCTGTGGCTGCAGCCAGATTTCACCGACATCTCATCAGTCCCGCCCCAGTCTCTGTCACCTCCAAAAGGTAACCCCTTTCTTGACTGTGGTAACAGTAGATTCATTTTGCCTGGTTCTGAACTTCACAGGAGTGGGCTCACACAGTGGATGTGTGTTGCCAGGTCTGTGTGTGTTGCTGGCTCTTGATTTTTACATAAATGGGCTCACACAGTGGGTGTGTCCTTGTGTGCCTGACTCCTCCCACCCAGCGTAGAGCTGAGACGCCTCCCTGCTGTTAAAAGCAACTTCAGTTGGCGCATCTTGTTTCTGCATGCTCCGTTGCACAAACGCACCACCGCTTGGCTGTGAGAAAGTAGTCAGGTGCTAAACAGCCTGTGTTCGATGAAGCCAGAGCAGGCACGCTGGTCCCTAAGGAGAGAGCTGCTCAGCATCATGGCTCAGTGGGTGCAACTAGGGGACGGGGAGACAAAGAGCTAGGGTACAAGGTGACAGGCAGTGCCACCCACATCAACCAAAACCAGTGTGGTACCAATGTAGCTCCCGTGTCCAGCCTTCCAGAGCTCCTGGAGGCAGGGAAAGGGTCTGTCAAGTCCTAGAAGCCAAGCAGGGGCTGAAGAGATGGTGTGAGGGGACTTCAGTGTCTCTCCCCACAAGTGTCACCGGGCCAATGCTTCCCTTAAGTACACTAGGCACACAAAGCTACATCAGAATCACCTGGGGTGCTTGTTAAATGCAGCTTCCAAAAATAGTGCCGGAACTGTATCAGCATGGGGTGCAGGGTGGGGGGTGGCAGTGAGCTAAGTCCTCATCTATCATGGCAGGAAAACAATGGGTGATGTTGGAAGTTGATAAAAACAAGAATTAGCCTATTATTTAGTAATAAGTTGGTAACCACTGACGATCTGTAACAGATGACTAAATGTAATTCTCGTAGGTAGCACAACTAGGGGTAGGGATGGCTGCTTTGTATTGTGATTCTGTTTAATTTTTTAACCATACCAGGCATTTCTGAGGGGTTTATTATTATTGTTAGCAGGCAAATGTAATATATCTAGGTCCCTCTCCAAACCAACTCCCTCAGCATATCCAGGGTGGTGCCTGGGAATCTGCACTTAGAGCAAGCCCCCTAGGTAATCCCAATGAGCTCACAGGTCCAAGAAACAGTTGTCACTGTCCAAACTCATTCTACAAGCTGAGGAAAGGGACACAGTGACTGGCCCAAGGTCACCTAGCTTATTAATGGCAGGACCAGGAATAGAAAGCAAGGTCTCCTGGCCCCAGGCCCATGATTTCTTGTGTTTCTCTTGGCTTTCACCTTGGCGGGTGTCCATCTCAGTTGGCCTGGCCATCAAGGATCTCGGGTGGACTGAGACTGGAATCAGTTGAGGGGGGTTAGGGTGCCCTTGCCTAGATCCAGAAGGCAACCTTGCCAGCCACTGGTCCAGAGCCGCCCATGAGCAGGCCCCTTGCAGCCACCATCTGTGACTCTTGGGTAGTCACAGCTTAGCCAGCTCCTGAAGCATTGCTTGTTTCCTTAGGACAGGATTGGGTCTGCCTCGACACTCAGGCATTTAGTATCTACTGAGCTCCTGCTCTGGGAGCTCTGGTGATGTAGTGCCTAAGGAACTTGACTGCTAACCAGAAGGCTCGCAGTTCAAGACCACCAGCCACTCCTCAGAAGGAAGACTTGGCAATCTACTTTTGTAGAAATATCACCTTGGAAACCCAAGAGGGGTCGCTATGAGTCAGATACAACTCGATGGCAGGGAGTTTTTTGGTTTTGGGTTTGTTTTCCTTAAACCTATGTAGAAGAATGCAGCATCAGGATTGGAGAAAGGCTCATTAACAAGCTAAGATATGCACATGACACAACCTTGCTTGCTGAAAATGAAAACTTGATTATGAAGATCAAAGACTACAGCTTTCAGTATGGATTGCACCTCAGTATAAAATAAAAATCCTCATAACTGGACCATTAAGCAACATCAAAATAAATAGAGAAAAGATTGACATCAAGGATTGCATTTTACTTGGATCCACAATCAACGCCTATGGAAGCAGCAGTCAAGAAATCAAATGATGTATTGCACTAGATGAATATGCTACAAAAGATTTCTTTTGAAGACTAAGGTGCGCCTGACCCAAGCCATGGTATTTTCAATAGCTTCATATGCATATGAGAGCTAGACAGTGAATAAGGAAAACCAAAGAGAATTGATGCCTTTGAATTGTGGTGTTGGTAAAGAATATCGAAGGTATCATGGACTGCCAAAAGAACAAATAAATCTCTCTCGGAGGAAGTACAGCCGGAATGGTCCTTAGAAGCAAGAATGGACAGACTTTGTCATACTTTGGTCAGGTTGTCAGAAGGGACCAGTCCCTGGAGAATGATATTGTGCTGGGTAAAGTAGAGAGTCAGCAAAGAAGGAGAAGAACCTCCATGAGATGAATTGACACAGTGGTTGCAAGAATGGGCCCGAGGATGGCAGTGATTGTGAGGATGGTGCAGGACCAGGCAGTGTTTCGTTCTGTTGTACAGAAGGCTGCTATGAGTTGGAGCCAACTCAACAATACCTAACAACTCCTATGAGACCACCATTCAGATCAAGACACAGAACATCAACCTCACAGAAGGCTCCTTGGTGATCCCACCCCACTAAGCAGAACCTCATTTGTCATGATAGTTTGGGCTGTTCTTGGTGATGCTAGCTTCTTCTCTTTTTATTGTGATTTGGGTGAAAGTTTATAGAGCAAACTCATTTTCTGTACAGCATTTCTGACACATTTTATTTCATGACATTGATTGCAGTCCCCATAAAGTAACAGCTCTCTTCCCACTTCCTTCCTTCCCACCTCTTCCCTGTGTCCTTTCCTATACATTCCCACTGAGATAGCCCACTGAGCTATCTCTCTGTGCAAATGCTCCCTTCTGGTGTCCCATGGTTGATTGCTCTAAGGAGTGCACCTGCCTGGTGTAATTGTTCACTTTATATGCCTGTCTATTGTTTGGCTCTCGGAAGGAAGGTTGGGCAATCCTACTTCCATAGTGATACTGCCTCGGAAACCCAAGGAGGGGTCGCTATGAGTCAGGGCTGACTCGACGACACATAACAACAACATTGTTTGGCTAGAAGATGTTAGAAGGAGTTCAATTCCAGGCCCAAAGGGTGACTAGGGCCCATAGTCTTTGGGGTTTTACCAGTCTCTATCAGACCAGTAAGGCTAGTATTTTTTATGATTTTGAGTTTTGTCTCACGTTTTTCTCCCACTCTATCCAAGATCTCCTGCACTGATCCCTTTCCAAGTGGTTGACAGTGGTAGCCTGGCAGCATGTAGTTCTGGTCTCAGGGTCATGTAGGCTGAGGTTCACATAGTCCACTAGTCCCTTGGACTAATTGTTTCCATGTGTCTTTGGTCTTCTTTACTCTTCTTTGCTCCAGATGAGGAGAGACCAATTTTTGCATCTAGATGGCCACTTGCAAGCTTGTAAAACCTCAGTTGGGATGTAGGACAATGTTTTAGTGTAGTATGTTATGCCAACTTAGATAAGTGTCCCCGCTAAGACATGATCATAACTTGGCTCTCTTTTAGTTCTATTTATATGGACATTCTTATGTTGTTGTTGTTGTTGTT
>NW_006921757.1:592224-597721 GCF_000298275.1 Orycteropus afer afer | reverse complement strand
TTGGTCTTGCAAAATTCTATCATGCTATCTCCAGCATCATTTCTATCACCAAGGCCATATTTTCCTGCTCCCAATAACTCTTCTTTGTTTCCAACTTTTGCATTCCAGCTACCAGTGATAACCCACATATCTTGATTGCATATTCAGTCAATTTCTGACTGCAGAAGTTGTTAGAAATCTTCAATATTGTCATCTTTGGCTTTGGTGGTTGGTATATAAATTTGAATAATAGTAGTATTAAGTGGTCTTCCTTGTCGGTGTATGTATATTATCCTATCACTGACAGCATTGTATTTCAGGACAGATCTTGAAACACTCTTTGTGACAATGAATGCCATTCCTCTTCAATTTGTCATTCCCAGCATAGTAGATCATATGGTTGTCTGATTCAAAATGGCCAAAACCAGTCCATATCAGCTCACTAATGCCTAGGATAGGAGCTCTGGTAACATAGTGCCTAAGGCACTTGACTGCTAACCAGAAGGCTGACAGTTCAAACCCACCAGTCACTCCTTGGAAGGAAGGTTGGGCAATCTACTTCCGTAGTGATACCGCCTCGGAAACCCAAGGAGGGGTCATTATGAGTCGGGTCTGACTTGATGGCGCATAACAACAATGCCTAGGATATTGCTCTTTATGTGTTCCATTTAATTTTTGACAACTTCTAATTTTCTTAGATCCATACTTCATACATGCCATGTTCCAATTATTAATGGATGTTTGCATCTGTCTCTACTCATTTTGAGTCATGCCACATCAGCCAATGGAGGTCCCGGAAGCTTTACTCTATCCATATCATTAAGGTTGTCTCTACTCTAAGGAGTCAGCTCTCCCCCAAATTTTGAATGCCTTCTGACCTGATGGGCTCATCTTCCAGCACTTTATCGGACAGTGTTTCAGGGCTGTTCATAAAGTTTTCCAGTAATATATCAGATAGTGTTTCACTGTTATTCATAAGGTGTTGACTGGCCAATTCTTTGAGAAGTGGATGGCCTCTTCCTTCCTCTGAGTCTGTCTTAGCCTGGAAGCTCCACTGAAACCTGTCCACCACGGGTGACCCTGCTGGCATTTTCCAACACCAGCGGCTCAGCCCTCAGCTTCACAGCCACACGTAAGCCACTACAGGACAGCAAACTGACAGACAAAGTCATTTCCTTTAGTTGTTCATAACCCCCTGCACCCACCTACCTTGGGCAATGACCTTAAAATGGAGCCACCCCCAAGCAAAAAGCAGCCCCCAAACCCCGCACCCACCTACCTCGGGCCCCAGCCTTAAAATACAGCCACCCTCAAGGGAAAAGCAGCCACCAAGCCCTGGGCTTCTTATAGCACATACAAATATGTATGTAGAAATAACATCTGCCAAACTTATGGATGGTCATGGGTATATTCCCTTTTCCCCTAGACATACCTTATCATTCAGCTTGTCTACCTATGGATCTACCCATAGATTAATGTTTATTCTGATGTGACATAGTGCCTAAGCATTTGACTGCTAACCAGAAGGTTGGCGGTTCAAACCCACCAGGCACTCCTCGGAAGAAAGATTGGGCAATCTGCTTCCATAGTGATACTGCCTTGGAAACCCAAGGAGGGGTTGCTGTGAGTCAGATCCAACTTGATGTTTTTTTGTTTTGTTTTGTTTTGTTTTTTTGAGTGATGACGCAGTACTGTGTATGTAAAAGTGTTTATCTTTGTTGTCTTGTGTTGATGCTAGCTGCTTTTAAGACATTTTCCCCAAAAGCAATCCTGGGGGCAGGTGGGGCCCATATAGCCAAGGGCTCAAATGGACACAGCAGGATGGGAATCTCCAAGCCCACCATGGCTGCCTCAGGACCTTGGACAAGGCCAGCAGGAGGCAAGGCCATCCTGCCTGACTAACAGTGCAAATGGGTCATCCCAGCTGATGGAGTCACTTCTCCAGGTGCTGGGTACTGCAGCCATCATGGGCATGGGTAGGAGGCTCCAGTGTCATTGGGGCCATGGGCCAGGAGAGAGGCTCACTACCCCTCTGCTCTTGAATAGATCCCAGCCTCTCCACAGCCATCTAAGTGCCACAGGTCTGCCTGGTGAGTATGTGTAGTGAGATGATAAAAACCAAAAAAAAAACCATTGCCATCAAGTCGGATCTGACTCATAGTGACCCCTCCTTGAGTTTCCGAGACAGTGTCACTATGGAAGTAGATTGCCCAATCTTCTTTCCGAGGAGTGGCTGGTGGGTTTGAACCACCAGTCTTCTGGTTAACAGTCAAATGCCTTAGGCACTATGCCTTCAGAGCCTGTGGCATTTACATTTTTTGTTCTCAGTTGTCTGCCTTGGGGGAGGGAAGGCAGCAGTTAGTCTAAAAGGACTTCTGTTTGGCTGTGGGATGTGTCCCACCCCAGCTCACCTGTGCTCAGGAGTGTCTCAGTGGAGGAAATGAAGTCCACAGGGCAGGGCTGCCCGGCGGCCCCTCCCCCACCCCAGTATGCAGCCCCAGCCAGAGGTGGCCTCTGGGCCGCCCTCTCCCCAGGCCATCCTGCAGAGGTGATTTAAGAGTTTGAGTTCAAAGAATCCCTTTCCTGGGCCTTCAGCTGTGTTCAAAAGCTGAGTCAATAGGTCAATGTCGACCAGAATAGGAATCCGGCCGAGTTAATGTGGGTAGAGCATTTGGCAATGAGATCATCCCAAGGGGTCAGTGCAGTGAATAGGTTGCAGACAAACAGGCTGAGTGTAGGCCCAGCTGGTCATGTCAGCCGAGTGGCCATGGCTTAGCCAAGTGGCCATGCCCTGAGTGTCCTAGCTGAGTTTGGCCCCGGTGCCACACCTAGTCTGCTCTCACCCTGCCACTGCCACTATGTTCAGTTGCAAAGAATGTTGCAATTTCATAATCTCTGGGGGAGGCACTAAAGACACACCCCATATCCTCCTGCCCCCACCCCCATTAAACCTGCTGAGCCCCTGCCCTAAAGACACAGATAGTCTCCATGATGTCATCGGCAGGCAGAAGGAGCTGTTGGTGGTAGGTTTTAATTAAGCGGGTGTTTGTGTTTCTGGCAATGCTGATCAGATTAGCGACCTGAGCCTCTAGCGGAAAATGACTCTGCCCCTAAAGTGGTAGGGTTTGACTCCCTGGTTGGGTCTGACTGACTCCCTGGTTGCATTTGACTCCCAAGATAGTCCCTGTGGTGGGACAGCTGCAGTACTGGGCAGAGTGAGGAGCAGGGCAGTGGCAGGAGGCAGGTAGTACAGCAGTGACGGGTGAGGGTAGGCACCCAGCCCCACAGAAAGCCCAGTTCTGGGGGCACTGGGGCCTCATGTGCAGGGGAGGCAGCTGGCCTCAGAGCACCGTTCTGCCTCAGCAATCGGCAGAATCACCCAGCCGCCTCCATCGGGCCCCTCCGCTCCACCAAGGCCTGCGTCCAGACTCCAGCACACAGGTTCCTGCAGGCTGTGAAAGGGGGTCAGGGGCCTCAAGCCCTCTGCCCATGGGAGCAGAGCCAGAGATGGGCTGTGTAGAGGGACCCCTCCAAATGCAAACCAAGGGCACCGTGCCAGGTAGAGAACACTAACACCCTGTGAGGGCACTTCCTAGATCCTCATCATGTCCACCACAGCCCTTAGGAGCACGCTCTGGATCCCCCTTCATGACTGTTGGGAGCACTCCCATTCAACACAGGGTGATGGAGGCCAGGGTGGGTGGTGTCAGAGCCAAAGCTACCCAAGGCGTGGGAGACATGAAGCTTGAGGGTCCCAAGCTACATGGGGGTCAACCATGCTTAGCCACTCTATGATCTGGACTGTAGTGAAGGGGCTGGTGTGGTGGGACCTCCCCATGACAGCTATGAGCATATAGGGGCATGGCTGATACAGGGGAGTTCCTGGGAACAAGCCTGGCCTTGTTGTCCAGCCTAGCCTGACCTGGACAGGACAACACTCAGGGGGAGACCCGAGGCACAGGCCACAAATAGAGCCACACCAGATCAATTGACAATGGTCCCTTGGGGCCCATGGAGGAAAGGACTCGCAGGTCATGACAGAAAGCGGCGATCAATTATCGATGTCTGCCGAAAGCATGGAAAGGGGGTGAGAATTTGGGTCATGATACCCACTATCCTTGCCTTGGTGTTTTCATGGCAAGGGTGCAGGGTCACCTTCACAGCATCCCTGACAACTGGAAACTTCCTCTCCAGGCCCTGGTGCCTCACCTAGTCTGTGCTGACCCTGTCACTGCTACTATATTACAAGGAATGTTGCAACTTCATAAACTGAGTAAACCAGCTGCTCTGGGTTGGGTACAAAAGACCCCACCCAAGGAAAAATGTGGAACAAAATTCAAAAACACAAAAATGACCATAATTACTGGTCGAATAGAGACTGGTGGAACCCCCAAGACTATGGCCCTAGATTATTCCTCGGGCCTAGAAATGGACTCATTCTGTGGATTGGCTCTCAGCCCAACAGTAGAAAGGCCTACAAGCAGAACACCTACCCCAGGGAGATGCACCCTTTAGATCAATCAACCATGAGACAGCAGAGGGGCAGTATTCACATAGAGGGAAAGCTGGACAGACAGAGGGCACAAAGAATGGATAGTCATAAGGAGGAGAGCTTTTTATGGTTGGGGATTGTAATGGGGCCATGAAACCAAATGTGCATGACCTGTTGAGAGAAAAACGAATCTGCTTTGTAAATCTGCACTCAAATCACAATAAAATTTTTTTTAAAAAACAGAAGACCCCCCCAACCACCCAGCTGAGCTTGCTAAGGCCCTATCCTCAAAACAGTCTGTGGATGTAACCTATTTGAACCTGCTAAACTTTAGTGGGAGCGATTTTCTTACAGAGGGAGAGGCCCATAAAGGCAGACACACAGAATTCTCCAGAAGAGGGAATGTTGAGGTTCTGGACCTGGGGATGCTGAGCCGCCTGGGCCGGGTGCACGTCCTGCCCGGACGGGCCGCACCTCCCAAAGCACCACCTTCCATTCCACCTTCCTCTGGTGGGCCCAGGACTGTCAGGTCAGTCAGCCCTGGGGCAGCGCTTCCCACACTTTTAATGTGAGGTGCTTAGGAAGCATCTGGAGTGCTTGTTACAAAGTAGATTCTGAGTCAGTTAGTCTGTGGTGAGGCCAAGAATCTGCATTTCTGACCGGCTCCCAGGAGGTGCCTGGGCATCCCACCACTGTTAGCACAGCCCCATCCCCTGCTCCGTCCAGAGCCTACTAGGAGGAGGTAGGTAGAGAAGCCTCTGGTTGCCACAGAGGGCGCCTGTGAGGTCTGACCATGGCGTGAGTTTGCAATCAGGGAGAACACGTTGCTGCCACCTGGAACCAGAAAGCTCTGGTGCAGGACCTGGCCTCGGGGAAGGGCTGGGCTGGCTAAGAATCCCCCTTGGCCCCCGAAGTGCCAGGGACACTGGACAACTGGTTCTCTAGGCTGTAAGTCCCCTTTTGTCAAAGCACTATGAAGACAGGACCCCTTGGTGGTGGAAATGGTTTGCACTCAACTGCCAACTT
>NW_006921757.1:589710-590918 GCF_000298275.1 Orycteropus afer afer | reverse complement strand
GAGTTTTCCCCTCTTTCGCTGACCCTCCACTTTACCAAGTAATGACATCCTTCTCCAGGGAATGGTCCCTTCTTGACAACATGACCAAAGTAAGTGAGATGAAGTCTGGCCATTCTCGCTTCCAAGGAGGACTCTAGCTGCACTTCTTCCAGGACAGATTTGTTTTGTTTTGACAGTCCACGGTACTTTCAGCATTCTTCACCAACATCACAGCTCAAATGCATCAACTCTTCTTCAGTCTTCCTTATTCATTGTCCAGCTTTCACATGCATATGAGGTGGTTGGAAATACCATGGCTTGGGTTAGGCGCACCTTGGTCTTCAAAGTCACATCTTTGCTCTTCAATACTTTAAAGAGGTCTTTTGCAACAGATCGGCCCAGTGCAATATGATGTCTGATTTCTTGACTGCCGCTTCCATAGGTGTTGATTGTGGATCCAAGTAATATGAAATCATTGGCAATTTCAATCTTTTCTACACTTATCATGATGATGCTTATTGGTCCGGTTGTGAGGATTTTTATTTTCTTTACTGCAGACTGAAGTCTCTAATCTTCATCAATAAGTGCTTCAAGTCATCTTCACTTTCAGCAAGCAAGGTTGTGTCACCTCCATATCCCCGGTTGTTAATGAGTCTTCCTCCAATCCTGATGCTGCGTCGTCTTCATAGTGACAGTAGGTTTGGTTTCTTTGGTGTGAGGGAAGGACTTTTTGCCCCCATTTTACAGATACTCTCCAGAAGACAAACTTGTCTTATTCATCTATATCTGTATTCCCAGGACAGTGTCAATAAATGATGTCCACATGAATGGATAAAGGCACAACTGAAGTTAGTTCATCCCAGGCAGTGGGTGTTGAGTGGGGCCAAGCCCAGATAGAGGAGAAATGAGGTTCCAGGTCCTCAGGACTCCAAGGGCCCCCATCCTCCCTCCAGGCCTGGGCTTGCTTGACATGAACAGAGTGGTCTGGGAACTGTGGCCAGTCCTTACATTTTGGAAAAAGAGAAATCCCTAAGTCTGTACTGCTCCAGGTTGCCACTTTGCTAGTTCTTTTCAGAAAGTTCTAGACCTGCTGGAGGGGAAGAGGGAAGGGGGCAGGACCTGACAAGTTTGTGGCGGGTCAGCCCCCCATCATCCCAATGGCCTTCCACACACCAGGCCTTACAAGGCCCTACTCCGTGCCAGGCTCTGTGCCAAGCCCATTGCTTGCC
>NW_006921757.1:585836-587125 GCF_000298275.1 Orycteropus afer afer | reverse complement strand
GCCCCCGCCTCCAGGTCTCCCAGCCACATCTTCCAGCTTCTGCCATTGGCTCCCTCACCAAGATGGGACAGGGCGCAGCTCCAGGACAGGATGGCAAAGGGGCAAGGTTGATGCTGACCGCTGCCCCACTGAGCCAGGGAGGATTCCCGTGGGTTCACTGTCACAGGGCCAACAAACATTCCACAAATACTGCAGACAGAGTTGGCTGCAGGCCAGGGGCTGTGCTCGGACCCTGTCCCTGGACCCAGAGCTCCCCTTCCCTGACAGTGTGCTACAGGCAGGGGGTGAAAGTCATGGCAGAGAACAAGCCTGGGAGCTGACGGGGCACAACGGAGGGGCCCAGGGTGGGGAGGAGCTCTGATCTGAGGCCTCTGCTGGGTAGGGGTGGGATCAGAATCCCAGGAAAATGGCCACATAGGTAAGAGATGAGTACCGATTTGGGTGGGGAAAGGCAATATGCCAAAAGTGAGTGGCCAACACAGTAACACTAAGGCAAAGGAAGACGCAGAGAGGTGCATAAGAGGTACACACAACAAAGAAAAACACTATTACATACACAATACTTATTATTACCAGTAATAACAAACATTAATCTGTGGGTAGATCCATAGGTGGTGGTGGTTGTTGTTAGGTGCTGTTGAGTCATCTCCAACTCATAGTGGCCCTACGGACAGCAGAACGAAACACCGCCTGGTCCCACACCAACTCCGTGATCCCTGCTATATTTGAGCCCATCGCCGCAAGCTACTGTGTCAATCCATCTCATTGAAGGCCTTCCCCTCTTTCGTTGACCCTCCACCTTACCAAGCATGACATCCTTCTCCAGGGAATGGTTCCTTCTGACAACATGACCAACGTAGGTGAGACGAAGTCTGGCCATTCTCACTTCCAAGGAGCATTCCGGTTGCACTTCCTCCAGGACGGTTTTGTTAGTTCTTTTAGCAGTCCACAGTACTTTCAGCATTCTGTGCCAGCACCACATTTCAAAAGCATCAATTCTTCTTCGGTCTTCCTGATTCATTGACCAGCTCTCACATGCATATGAGGCGATCGAAAATATCGTGGCTTGTGTCAGGCGCACCTTAGTCCTCAAGGGAATATCTTTGCTCCTCAGCACTTGAAAGAGGTCCTTTGCAGCCAACTTGCCCAGTGCTATAAGTTGTCTGATGTCCTGACTGCTGCTTCCATTGGCGTCGATTGTAGAGCCAAGCAATGTGAAATCTTTGACAACTTCAATCTTTTCTCCATTTATCGTGATGCTGCTTATTGGTCCAGTTGTGAGGAGTTTT
>NW_006921757.1:584467-585736 GCF_000298275.1 Orycteropus afer afer | reverse complement strand
CAGCCACTTCTCGGCCGCCAGCCCTGACTCCCTGTGACTTAATCCCCCAGGCCCTCCACCAGCACCTTTCCTGGCAGGGCCCGAGGTCTCTGGGGACTTCTGCCACCTGTCCTTAGCTAGTCTCCCCTCCCCCACCCCTGTCCCGGAAACTGCCGTGAGGTCACCCAGTGGCTCCCCATCAAGTTGGTCCACAGTGCAGACAACTCTCCATGACCCGCATCCGCCAGCAGGACAGGGACTTGTCCTCTGAGCTGGTGGTTCTCAAAGCTGGTCCCCGGACCAGCAGGAGCAGCAGCAGATGGAAACCTTAAAAAGGCCAATCTCGACTCCACCGCAGATGGACTGAAACAGAAATTACGGGCATGGGCCAGAAGATTTGAGAAGCTCTGATGGAACATCCATTCATTCATTCACCACCAGACCTGGCCAGCGCTGCCAAAGGAGAGGGGTCCCCCAAAGCCTGGCTGGGCCAGCTGACCATCCCAGAGCCCTGTGCAGCAGCGTTTGGCGGGAACAGAGGCCTCCAGGAGTCTCACTTGGTCCAGTGCATGCCTGAGAATCAGGAGCTAGGAAGGAGGCCCAGGTCCTGCTCAGGAGAGGGGATGGCTGCGGAGGGCTCCTTTGAGGTGGAGTGGGGACGCCTTGCTGGGGTTAACCTGGAGGTTGCCATAGGTTCACAGCTCCCATCGCCATAGCTGTAAAAGTGACCTTTCTCTGCCCTGGTAGTGGGCACAGAGTCTCTAGGGTCAGGAGTCCTGGTCCCTTGCAGAAGGGAGGCAGCCTGGCTGGGTGGGAACCGGGAGCTGGATTTCTCCGCTGGGGGCTGGGGTATGAGGCATTGGCGTCTCCCACAGTATGGGCTCCATGAACGTGCACCTGGGAGAGACCCAGGAAAAGGGTCACGTGGGAAAGGTCACAGTTCTGAAAGAGGATTCTCTGGGCTGGGGGATCTTCAGACAATGAGGACATGGGGGAAGGGTAGCTCCAGAAGCCAGATGGGTTAGGGCAGTGGGGCTTAGACACACACACACACACACACACACACACACACACACACCAGGGTGCACAGCTTTCTGTCTGCTGCCTTCAGGCCTGGCAGGAGGTCCAGAGAGATGGGGCTAGACTGCTCTCCCTGGGTCAGGTGGGTGAGATGGAGCCCCACTCCCTTTCCTGCCCTGCCAGAAATCTTCAGGTGAGGATGCAACCACAGCCCCCCACCCCCCAAATTTGGGCATTACCATGTGGCATAGTGCCTAAGGCACTTGACTG
>NW_006921757.1:569593-582742 GCF_000298275.1 Orycteropus afer afer | reverse complement strand
TATTAAGGTGTAAGCCATACTGCAGACTATATTCTTCAATCTTCATCAGTAAGTGCTTCAAGTCATCCTCACTTTCAGCAATCAAAGTTGTGTCATCAGCATATTGCAGGTTGTTAATGAGTCTTTTTCCAATACTGATGCCATGTTCTTCTTCATATAGTCTAGCTTCTCCGATTATTTGCTCAGCATATAGATTGAGTAAGTATGGTGAAAGGACGCATGCCCTTCTTGATTTTAAATCATGCAGTGTTCCCTTGTTCTGTTTGAATGACAGCCTCCTGATCTATGTACAGGTTCTTCATGAGTACAGTTAAGTGTCTGGAATTCCCATTCTTCTCAATTTTATCCACAATTATAATCCACACAATCAAATGCTTTTGCTTAGTCAATAAAACACAAGTAAACATCTTGATCCATAGGTAGACAGGCTGAATGATCAGGTATAGGCAAAAGGGAAT
Source organism: Orycteropus afer afer (assembly GCF_000298275.1). Lineage (NCBI taxonomy): Eukaryota > Metazoa > Chordata > Mammalia > Tubulidentata > Orycteropodidae > Orycteropus > Orycteropus afer. Next base: position 582,284 of record NW_006921757.1, on the reverse strand, counting down.
ATACCCATGGCCATATATAAGGTTGGAAGTTCTGGTGGTGTAGTGCCTAAGGCATTTGACTGCTAACTGGAAAACTGGTGGTTCAAACCCACCAGCTACTCCTCAGAAGGAAGGTTGGACAATCTACTTCTGTAGTGATACCGCCTTGGAAACCCAAGAAGGGGTTGCTATGAGTGGGGTCCAATTTGACAGCAGTGTGTTTTTGCATATATATAAGGTTGGCGAAGAGAGAACACTATGATATTTCTACACACATGTTTGTATGTGCTATAGGAATGTCCGTATAAATAGAACTAACAAGGGGCAAAGTCATGATAACTTCTTAGCCACAGCCAATCACCCTGCAGGACCAAGTTGTTGGTCCTACTGTCTGAGGACCATGGTCATGGGAGACATCAAGCTTAATTGGCATGACATACTACACAAAAACATTATTCTACATCCCACTTTGGTGAGTAGCGACTGGGGTCTTAAAAGCTTGCAAGGGGCCATCTAGATGCAACAATTGATTTCTCCACATCCAGAGGAAAGAAGAATGAAGAAAATCAAAGATGCATGGAAACAATTAGCCCAAGGGACTAGTCTACATGACCATGAGACCAGAAGAACTAGATGGTGCCCTGCTACCACTGTCAACCACTCTGAAAGAGATCAATGTAGGAGATCCTGGATAGAGTGGGAGAAAAATGTGGGACAAATCTCAAAATCACACACACAAAAAAGATCAGGCTTACAGGCCTGATGAGACTGGTGACACTCCTGAGACTATGTTCCCCAGTCACCCTTTAGGCCTGGAATTGAACTCACTCCCATGTCTCCCAGCCAAACAGTAGACAGGCATATAAGGTGAACATTTACAGCAGGTAGGCGCGCTCCTTAGAACAATCAGCCGTGGGAATCAGAAGGACAGCAGGCACACAGGGAGGGAGCCTAGAGGGCAGGAATGCACAGAAAGAAGGACACAGGGAAAGGGTGGCCACTGGGAGGAAGTAGGAAGAGACCTGTCACTCTGTGGGGATTGCAATCAGTGTCATGAAAAACAGTGTGTATGAACTGCTGTATGGAAAATGAATTTACTCTGTAAAATTTCACCCAAATCACAATAATAAAAAGAAAGAAAATAGAGTGTGTCCTCAGCAGGTGGGCCCCAGCCCAGGTTGTCCCTCACTGGGGCAATGAGAAAGGCATCAGAGGGCATGGTTGCTGCTAGCTGTCAAAAGCCCCAAACTCATGGTGACCCCTGATTCAAGGTGACCCCATGCACAACAGAGCCAAACACCACCCAGTCCTGCACCATCCTCCTGATTGGCTGTGGTTGGGACTATTGTCATCCCCTGGGTTCCCGCTGCTAATTTTCAGAAGAAGCTCACCAGGCCTTTCTTCCTAGTCTGTCTCACTCTAGAAGGTCCATTGAATCCTGGTTAGCATCAGAGCAACACGCAGGCCTCCCCTGACAGACAGGGAGTGTCTGCACACGAGGTGCTTTGGCCGGAAATCGAACCCGGGACTCCCACGTGGAAGGTGAGACTCTACCACTGAACCCCAATGCCTTTTCTCAAATGCAGAATGGCAGTGCTGAAATTGTCCTTAAATATCACAGGCTAGCTCAACGCTTCATGTATTTACTCCTTTAAAATAGGAAGACACTGTTCCGGTCAGGGTCCAGCAGAAAACAGGGATGCCTTCAAAGTGATAGGTGAACAGGGTTCAGTAAAGAAACATTTATAAAGGTGTAAGGCAGGGTTTAGGAAAATCAATAGGAGATGATGCAGTACCCCAGAGCTAGCAGGAAAGGGGAGCTGTTACCTCCCCTAGGCCTGGAGGGGCCGGGTGGGGCCAGTTAGGCAGCCTTGAGAGAGTAGCTGTGTGATGAAGACCATCAGATAGGGAACAGCCCACCCATCTCTCTAGCACCTGAAAAGCTGACCTAAGAAGGCCGAAGGGATTGTGACAAGTCGGATATATTCTGAAGGGACAAAGGAGCCAGAGAGATAACAACCCCACCTCACTATCCTCCTGCCCTCTGTGCCCTGCCAGGGTCTCCCACGGCCATGCCAACAGGAAACCAGTGAGGCAGAGCCCTGGTGGTGCTGCTCAGGAAGACCAGCCTCCAGGCAGAGCAGGGCGAGAGGGGCAAAGAGTGTGAGGAGGCCTCAGGACAGGCACACGGTGGGACTCGTGGGCAGGCTGGTCATCAGACAGCATGCCAGTGATGAAGACCAGTACTCCTAGATGGTGAAAATGTCTGTTTTTTCTCTTCTAATGTTTTTGCTTCATCAGAACTTAACCTTCGTGTCAGCCCTGACACCAAGCAACATTTTATTACCAGGGAGCTCCCGTACCCCAGTGTGGATGGGGTGGATGGGCATGGACTGAAGTGGCCATGCTGGAGACTGGAATGCAGATCTGAGACACATTTGGGGCCTGTCTCCCCAGTGGTCCAGCCTGTCTGCTCCTGGAATGGACCCCAAAGAAGTCCTCACACACATGCTCATTGGTATGAGGTCCTGAAAGCATTTACGGCCTTTCTCTGTGGTGCTGGCAGGCAGACGGCCCGTTCCTGGGGGTCTGGACATTGAAGTGCAGCTGACGCCAACCACGGAGCACTTGGCAACAGCTAGAAGTCGGGACATAACTGTGCACACAGAACCTGGAAGAGTTGGAAGGACGGTGCTGAGTGCAAAGAGTAAGACAGAATGAGCGCTGTCACTCTGAGCCACACACAGATTAAAAGGACATGGCCACATACAGAGAGCACTCACAAGCACTCTTACAAACCCACACGCTGGGGAACGGTGGGCTTCGGAGAGGAGGGGGCGAGTAGGGGAATGGTATTCAAAGGGGAAAATAAAGAAATGACCCGATAAATTAAGAGAGTGTGGACTTGGGAGGCAACCCCATCAAGGCTGCTCTGCTGAGGGGTCCTGGCTTATTCTTGTCAGCGAGGAGGTCACAGTAGTAACAAATCCTGATGCTTGTTTACGAGTCTCTGAGTGGCACGAACTGTTAAGTGCTTGATTACTAACTGAAAGGTTAGCTGTTCGAACCCACCCAGTGGCTCCTGGCAACCCCCTTCTGAAAGGTCACAGCCTTGAAAATTCTATGGACTCAGTTATAGTGAGACACACATGGGGTCACCGCGAGTCAGAATTGACTGGATGGCATCTCATTTGAGTTTTTTCTTAGAGGCACGTTTATGTAACCTAGGCCTGCCTGGGTCTCTGGCCCAATAAGACCTGTTCCCAAGTGGGGCCCTCGAAGGCTCCCGGCTTGGCTCCGAAGTGCAGTTGGTGTGGTCAGCACCCACAGGGTGACCTCCAGATCCCTGACAAGGCCCCTCAAAGCAAAAATCCCTCTCATTGCTTATCACAGGACAGACACCCACCATTAGGGATTCCTTTCTTTGAGGCAAAACCTCCTCTCCACTAAAATGCAAACTCTATCCCACCCCAGCCCATTTGGTTGTTAGTAATTACTAACAGCTTCAGTCATCAACTCCCAAGGTGGTTTAAATTTGTTTATAAGATTAGCTGGCTATCACCTGAAAAGCTGAGAAAACAGCCCTGAGGAAATGCAATGTCTGTGTGATGCATTTTGAAGGGAGAAAGGAGAGTGAGGAGGGAGTGTACGAGTAGGGAAGGTGGGGGAACTCACTATGAGTGGGATGCTTGGGGGGGGGGTTGCTGAAGCCCCCTCAGTTGGAAAAGGGGTTCAAGGTGGAGGCAGGAGAGATGAAGACAAGCACCCAAGATTCCCAGGAGCTGCCTGGGGGTGCACACTGAGCCCTCTGGGTCCTGGCCCAGGTAGGGGTGGGGCTGGGGTAGCACCATCTCAGAGGTTTTAGGCCTGGCTGTCCCTTGTTGATTTCCTTTCTCTCTCAGCCCAGACCCAGCCCATTCTGCCAGGCTCCTATTTCTTTGCTTCAATCCCCTTCCTTCGCTGTTGTACGTTGTTAGTTGCTGCTGTGTCATCGCCATCTCTTGGCAACTCCAACACAACCCCAACACAACAGAACGTTGCTGCTTCTTCACCATCTTCACAACTGCAGATTGTGACCAGATGGCTCTACGTCACCGTTGTGGCCACTGTGTGTCCTGAGGGTCTTCCAACCTCGGAGGCTCAGCCTCCCGCACCGTCCCAGGTGAGGCCCTGCTCTGATCCGCAGGCTTCCCACTGGTTAACTTTTGGAAGGAGATCACCAGTCCTTTCTTCCTCATCTGTCTTAGTCTAGAAGCTCTGCTGACCCTGCTGGTATTGGAACTAGCAGTGGCTTGGCTTCCAGCATCACAGCAACACAAGCCACCATAGTCTGGCAAACTGAGACACAGGCGGTAGCCTTTGGTCATATTCCCTTGGGCTTGACGTCAGCTTCAGGCCTCAGACACGGGCCACAGTCCTCCATTACTCCAGGACTGGGAGGGAAGTGCCCAGCCCAGCTGAGAAGCAGTGCTCCACAATCAGCATCTTCCAGTGGCCTCGTGCCCTCTGACCTCGCTGCCCTCTGACCTTGCTGCCCTCTGACCTCGTTGTCCTCTGACCTGTGGCTCAGCAGCAAAGGTCTGGCTGTGATGGATTGAGCAGCATTTCCTCAAAGGACGTGACCGCGTCCCAACTCCCAGTACCTGGGAATGTGACTGACTTGGGAAAAGGGTCCTTACAGATGTAGTTAGGTGAAGGGTCGTGGGATGAGGGCTTCCTGGACTTAGGGTAGGCCCTCAACCCAAGGGCTGCTTCCTAATACGAGAGAGGAGAGGGCAATCTGGGACACAGCACAGGGGAGAGGGCGTGTGAAGGGGGCAGGACGAGAGGCAGATAGGAAGGATGCTGGCACAAGCCAAGGAATGCCAGCCGTCTCCAGAGCAGGAAGAGGCAGGAAGGGACTCGGCCCTGGAGCCTTGGGAGGGAGTGAGCCCTCAGGACTGTGAGAGAACAGAACTCTGTCATCTTTAGCCCCCAAGGCTGTGGGGATTTGCTGCTGCTGACCCGGGTCTGCCCCACGCCTCAGTTGGGCCATTCAGCAGAAAAGAGCAACTGAGGCTCCAGCCGCCTGAGCTCTCCTCGGGCCTGATGGGCCAGGCCCAGCGACAGCAGCCAGGGCTGGGCTGGGGCTCCCCGCTGCGGTCCACAGCACCCCCTCCAGGGCCAGAGGCGGCCCAGGCCCCCGGCTGGAGCTACCCCAGGCCACTCCTCTGGGGTGCCATCTACCTCCTGCACCTCCCTTGCTCCAGTGATGGCAGTGCCCGGCCCAATCCCCCTCACCCCCAGTGATTTCATGCCCCATAAGGCAGGCAATCAAAAGTGGTCGACCCCCCAGTCTGCTTAAGACCTGCTCTGCTGAGGTGGCGGCTGGGAGATAAACCAGTTCCCAGCCCTGAGGGGAGAAAGCGCGCCTTCAGTGAGCGAGAGCCCTTGGTCTGCAAAGCCCCAGCCAATAATTGGGCTAAAAATAGGCACCTGTCCTGCTGCCACAGCGCCCTCCTTCCCAGGCTGGAGCTGGCGGCGTGGGTCTCTCCTGTCCCTCCAGACAGCTGTTGTCTGTTTCCCGGTCTCCCCTCAGCCAGGCTGGGGCAGCAGGAATGTGGGAGGGGGGTGCTCGGAGAGAGAAGGGGAAGGGGACAGAGGTTCCCGACCTCCCAGAGGCCAGTCAGCAGCCCTGGGTGTGTCTCCAGCTCTCACCGGTGAGGAGACTTTCTGAGCACCCACACTGGGGCTGGTGCCTTAGGAACCCCAAGATAAAGCCCACAGAACCCACCTGTCTGCACCTGGCTGGGGGCACCTGCAGTCCCTGACTTGCCAGGGTCTCTCTGAGCAGGTCCCGATCCACAGGAGGGAGTATGGCCTGGGGCTGGGCTTCTAGCTCTGCCTGGATGTGTCTGCGCCTCTAGCAGCAGGAGAGTATTTATAGCCAAGCACACGCACGTTAGGAGGGAATCGGGCCAGTGAGGGTTCTGCGGAGCACCCATGAAAACATGAGCTGCTCACAAACACATTGTACTGCTCGGGTCACTTGCTGCGAGGACCCCTCAGGCAGCCCCTCTGTCCCCTCCACCTTGGGAGCACAGGCACCAGCACCACCTGTCCCCCACCAGCTGTGTCCGGCCGGCCCTGCTCACAGCATCTCTTACCTGGAGAACGGCTCACACCGCCTGCCGTCTTCCTGCCTCCGGGTCTTGTCCTGCTGCAAGAGCAAACCATTCCCCTCTCCAGTTTAGACCTTGTAACAGCTTCTCGAACACTCGGCTTGTCCCTTTGCAATCTGGGCCCAACCATCTCCGTCCCCTACAGCCACAGCAGCCTAGGCTGTCTGCTGTCCCCTGAGGGCTCCCCCTCTCTCCATGCCTCCTTGGCCCGGAAGAGCAGCTCTCACTTCCTGGAATGTCCTTCCCACCTTTTCTGTATCCTGAAATCCTACCTAATTTTTTGAAGCCCAGCCACTTGTTACCCTCCGTGGTACTTAAGGTTATGTGTCAACTTGGCTGGGCCTGGTTTTGAGGGGCTGAACAGTGGGATATAGTGACTCCCCGTGATAAGACTGGTAATCGATGCCGTGGTACAATCTGCAGCCTCCCGAGGGGTGTGGTCTGCTTCCCGTATATGAGAAGAAACTTTGAGAAGGGTCTCTAGCTTCATAGCACATTTGGATCCTGCATTTCGCCAAGTCATCAGTGAGTGGCCTGCTGTGTTGCTTGCTGATCTCAGGAGTGTTTCTGAACTTGAACTAATGTCCTGCCTTGTTGTTTGATAAATTTGGGACTGCATTTTACTTGTTGACCTTGGGTTTGTCAGCACTCAGTGGCCAGCAGCTGCCTGAGTGAAGACAAGCCTCCAGCTTCAGTGGGCCGGGAGCAAGAGGCAGAGCTGAAGCCCAAGGTTGAGGGGCTTTCACCCACCCCTAGAGCCTGGTACTGTGAACTCAGACTTCTAGCCTTGAAAACTGTAAGAGAATAAACCCCTGTTTATTAAAGCCTTCTCATTTGTGATATTTTCTGTTAGATCAGCACGAGAGAACCAAGACAGCCTCTAGCCCCAGTTCACCCCAGGGAAGGGTTGGTCACTCCTCTCTGCTTGTGTCCTCACATCGGACAAGCTTCTAGCACAGTGCTGGCACTTCTCACAACAATCAGTTTCTGTAGATGTCCCCTGCTGGGTGGCTGGCTCCCGAGGGTCTGATCAAGAACAGAACCATGCCTGGCACGTAATACTGTTCGATGCCGTCAAGTCGGCTCTGCCTCATGGCAACCCTGTGTGCAATAGCACCAAATGTTGCCCGGCCCTGCCCCATCCCCATGACCATTGGTGGCTGGAGTCCACGCTGCAGCCATGGTGTACTTTGAATGCCTTCCAACCCAGGGGCTCATCTCCCATCACGACGTTGGACAATCTTCTGTTGTGATCCATTTCAGAAGCAGACCTCCAGGCCTTTCTACCTACTACTCTGTCTTAGTCTGGAAACTCTGCTGAAACCTATCCACCATGACTAACCCTGCTGGTGTTTGAAATGCCAGTGGCCTAGCTCCCAGCCTCACAGCAAACAGACAAACCACTGCAGTACCACAAGCTGACACACAGGTGGGGACACATAGTCCGTGTCTAATGGATACAGCCAAAGTGCAGTAGCTCTGGAGACCCAGGACCTGAACACAAGCGCTTTTTGTTGTAAGCTAATGAGATGTTGGGGGTGGTTGTTACCCAGCACCCTCAGGTAGCTGACTGAGACAAACAGGCCCAGGGAGACAGGAGCAGCATGGGGCTGAGCAAGTGGTCTTGGCAGAAAGTCATTTCAGAGGCACGAGGAGTGATGCTGTTAGGGGTAGGGTCAGGATGCCCTTCGTCGTGTGAAGAGAACTGACACTGTGTGAGACCACCCAGCTGCAAGTCCTGGTTCTGCCTCTTGCTTGCTCTGTCTGTGTCTCTGGCAAGTTACTCAACCTCTTGATGGCACATTTTCCTCCTCTATAAAACAGTGGTGTGGTAGTTATGTTTGTGTGTCAACTTGGCTGGGCCTGGTTGAGTGGCTGGGCAGCTAGTGGTAGTTAGTTATTCCCCATGATGAGATTGGCAATCAACTCCATGGTGGGATCTACCACAAGCAGCCGAGTAGCTGCTGCCTTTGGGATGTGGTCTGCTTCCTGCATATAAGGAGAAGCCTTGGGAATGGTCTCTAGCTTATGGCACCTTGAACCTTACATGTAGCCGTGTCGTTGTTCAGTAGCCTGCCATGCTCTGCTGACCTTGGGACTTATAATGGACTTGAATTAACGGCCTGCCATGTGATTTGGTAATATCAGGACTGTGCCTTTTTACTTATTAACCTTAGGCTTGGCAGCCTCAGAAGCCAGCAGCTGTCTGAGTGAAGAAAAGCCTCTAGCTTCAGTGGGCCGGGAGCTGGAGGCAGAGCTGAAGCCCAAGGCGGAGGGACTCTTACCCAGCCTCTAGACCTGGCACTTTGAACTCAGACTTCTAGCCTCCCGAACTGTAAGGGAATAAACTCCTGTTGATTAAGGTCATCCCATTTGTGGTATAATTCTTGTCAGAGCAGCACTAGGTGACCTGAACAAGTGGCTACAACAATGGGCTCAAATATGGCGGTGGTTGTGAGGATGGCATATGACCAGGCAGCCTTTCCCTCTTTTGTCCATGGGGTCGCTAGGAGTCAGAACTGACTCCACAGCACCTAACAACATAAAGTAGTGATAACAGCCCTGCCTCAAGGGCTGTTGGGAGAAGTTCCTGAGAGAATGTCAAGTGCAGGCATGGGCACTGAGCCGGTCCACCAGCCTTTGCTGTTGATGATTATGATTGCTTTCCCTCGGCTCCTCCTGCCGGGCCTGCCCTGCCTTCTCCCTGCCAGGGCTCTCCGGGCCTGAGCTGCGTCCCTCCAGAGTAGCTCAAAGTGAGACAGGCTGCCTTCCTGGCTCGTTTGCCCTGGTTCATGGCCCTCTCCAAGTTGATGTTTCACCAGGCATGATGGTAGCAGTCTGGCCCTGTCTACCCCCTGAAGTACCAAGCATGGCTCTGGAAGAGGCAGGGCAACATAGGACCAGGTAGACACCTGAACCTTGTCTCCTTGTAGCCTGGTGCCCTGGTCTCGCAGGACTGGAAGGCTGGGACCATGTGAGGCACTTTCCATCAGGGTGGCAGTGGGTGCTGTCTGTTGCCTGAACACCCATTCGTGGCATTTCTCTGTGGTCTTGCCACGTGGGTCAGTGTGGCTAATTCACAGCATGGCAGCCCTGGGGTGGACGCACAGCTTGCATGATGGCTGATGGCTTCCACAGCAGGAGCTGGTCCCAGCAGGCAAGGCAGAAGAGCCACCACCTCGTGTGACACAGCCTCAGAAGTCACAGGAGATCCTTTTCATATCCAGATTCTCACGGTGGGAAGCCCCAAGGGCCCTCCCCCAGGTATCTCTTAGAGTGTCCCTAAGGCACTCTATGTGACACAGTCACAGTGGGAGTCCTGTACACGACCAGGCCAGTACTCCCTGAGGTCAGGGAGCTGAAGGTTCCCAGACCACATGAAGACACTCAAATTACATGGCTTATTAAATCAATTAAAAACACACAGCAAGAAGCAGGGGAAAGATAGGGACGTTGGCATGGCTGGGAGGCCCACAGGGTGGAAAGAGCAGCTGCCCTGCCCTGGGGCCCGGTGTTCACATGTCCTGTCCCTGTAGCACCAGCCCTGCCTGTTGGGGTGTGGTCACGAGGGCCAGGGTAAAGGGGAGCAAGGAACTCAGCAGATGGGGGTGTCTGGAGCCAACACTAGCTCGCTCCATCATAGAGGTGCAGGCGCCCTGACACCTGGGGTGTCTGAGAGGGCTCAGCCCTGACCACCCCCACTGGCAGGCAAGAGTCTCAGGCCTTGGGATACCTGACTGTAGCACCCAGCGTCAACCATACCCTCCTCACTGCCACTGAACAGGACTTCACGCCCCTTTCTCCAATTCCCACCTCCCCACACTCTTTGAACTTGTTGCATGCCTTCTGAGTCACACAGCCCCTTACAGTCAAGGCAGTCCCTGCTTCATGGGGACCCCAGGCCCAGTGGAATGAAGTGCTACTTGGTCCTGCACCTGATCAGGTCGCTGTGCTCCATGGTGTTTTCACTAGCTCATTTTCAGAAGTGATGGCCAGGCCTCTCTTCCTAGGCTTAGGCTGGAAGCTCCATTGAAACCCGTGTAGCATTTTAGTAACAAACAAGCCTGGGCTGTTGGAAGGGCGGTGCATGAGGGTCGCTGGCTGAGATCAAATCTAGATCTCTGCAGGAGAGGCAAGAATTCTACCACCCAACCACCAATGACTCCTCTTTGCACTTAGAGGCTGTGTATCCTGGGCCCAACCACTCGGCCTCAGAGCCTCAGGGCAGAACGCCCCCTGCAGGCCATTGTGCTGCAGGATGAATGAGACCAGGAGGCTGGGCTCAGCACATGCTCAGTCAACCTGAGAGTTATTCTCACTGTGAGTCTGGGTCTGACAGAGGGGACTGTCCCGCACCTCAGGCTGGTCTGAGAGTCCAGAGGGGCCACCTCGGGGCCGTGCGGGACTCGGGTTGGGGCTGGCTCCTCCAGGCTTCCGAACCATTCTCCACCTCCCCTTTCTTCACAAGCCGCAATAATTCAACAACCTCAGGAGCGAAAAAAGATAGCTGGGGAGCAAATGTGGAAGAGCTGAAATTACAATTAAATGGAAGTAGATTAAATTAAACGGCAACTTCCCGGCACTCATCTCTCAGGCCAAATTATTGCGGTGCTTCGAGCTGCGGAGGAGAGGGCCTGGTGAATGGTTCTGGGGCGGTCCCAGCAGCGCCCCCCAGAGGCCAGCGCTGGGGTGGCCTTGGAGGGGTCCACCAACTTTTCCCAGCTTGTGGGGGCTGCTGTGGGGAGCGCCGGGGACCAGAGGTTAAAGCTGCTGAGCCCACCTCTGGGTCTTTGTCCTGACTGAATTCCACCATAAGGTCCCAGGTGATGGTGAGACAGGACGCCAGGGCAGGCCAGCCCCAGCTCCAGGTCTCTCGGCAGTGTGGGGCTAACAGCGCTCACCCAAACGAACAAAATACCTGCTACCGTGCAGTCAATTCCGACTCATGGCGACTGCACGTGTTACAGAGGGGACTGCCCCCCTGGGTTTTGGTGGCTGTAGTCTTTTACAGCTGAAGATGGCCAGCCTTTCTTCTTCAGTGCCATTGGGGGAGGAGTAGAACCCCAAACTTTAGGTTATTTGAGAAGCACAAACCATGTGTGCTCCCTACTACCAAAAAAAAAAAAAAAAAAACCAAACCCACTCCCACCCAGTGGATTCCAACTCATAGCAACCCCCACTAGGTTCCCAAGGCTGTAAATCTTTAGGGAAATAGATTCCCTCACCTTCCTCCTGGGGAGCAGCTGGTGGGTTTGAACCACCAACCTTCTTGTTAGCAGCCCAGTGCCTTACCCACTGCACCACCAGAGCTCCTTGCATTACTTACCAGACGCACAGTAATGCAACCCCTTAGACTTCCCTGTGTGTGTTGGGAGGGGGAGCAGCTGCCCTGCAGAACACACACAGGCCCCCTGTCCCCCAGGGCTTCCCTCCCAGGCTACCCCAGTGCCTCTGCCAACGCTTACCCGATTCTAGGCCAGGCCGGGTTCCTGGGCTCGTGCTTGTCAGCTTCCCATCAACTCCCCCAGGGGCCGAGGGTGGAGGAAAATACGCTGTGGGTACAAAACTTCTTTCAAGTCTCGGTTTTGAGTAAAAAATTCATGTGCATTTTGCATTCTGCTCCAAATTATACGTGTGTTTATTTTCATATGTGCTGTTCTACACTATGAACCAATGAGTAAAACTGACATGCCTGGAGGCTGAGGCCCTTTATCCTGGATCTTCCCTGGCACAGGCCTGGCAGCCCCAGCGTGAGAACGAGCCTCATCATCCAGGGCACACCCTCCACACAACCCCGCTACCAACCCCATCCCATCCCTTCTTCCCAGGCTGGAATCCTAGAAGGTGGGGAAATGCTAATTTCAACCTGTGTACCAAGGGCCATTGTGGTTAACAAGCCAGGGTCTCACTGTGTGGCCACCCTTCAGTCCCTGAAGAAAACCCACTCCTCCCTGCCCTGCTCCCTGGGGAGGTGGCAGTAGACAAAGAGATCCAGCCTTGAAGAGGCCTTGGAAAACAATAGTTCCAGTCTCTTAATTTTACAGAGGAAGAGGCCCAGGGAGGAGCGTGGCCTCACCAAGTCAACCAGAATTCCTTCTGCAGACCCGCCAGCTGTAAAGGTCCTGGGTAAGTTAAACAAAGCCCTTCTTCCCAGCACCAACCCCTCACTGCCCCCACCCACTTCCCAGAGGGTGCTGGTAACCCTTGCCCCTCCCCAGGCTGGAAGGAGGCTGATTAATTAATTAACTCTCATTAAGGGCTCAGGCACTGGCTAGTGGGCAATAGGCATTCTCATTATTTTAAATCAGACTTTGCAATATTTATAACTACTCAAAACCGAGACTTGAAAGAAGTTTTGTACCCACAGTGTATTTTTTATAGCTCCCATCACCCAGGGCTATTGAGTGACTCTCGAAGTTAATTAAGCTGCTAAGGATGAGAGGGACCGGGTCTCCGGGAGCAAGGTAAGCACGGGCGTAGCACAGAGTAGCAGGCCGGAAGAGCAGGAGAAAGGGGTAAAACCCAGGAAGCCAAAAGAAGAGCAATCAGCC
>NW_006921757.1:549788-566377 GCF_000298275.1 Orycteropus afer afer | reverse complement strand
GGCGCGGGATCGGGCAGTGTTTCGTTCTGCTGTGCATGGGGTCGCTATGAGTCGGAAACGACTCGACGGCACTTAACAACAACAACAACAAGGATGGGCTGGGGTAGCGGGCGAGGTCTGGATTCTGATTCCTCTCAGGCCTCAGGCTCAGGACCCACTTTAGGGAGAGGCAGGAGATGATAGCACAGTAGTTAAAGTCCTCGGCTGCTAACTGGAAGGTTGGCAGTTCAAATCCGCTAGCCGCTCAGTGGGAGAAAGATGTGGCAGTCTGCTTCCGTAAAGATTACTATTCTGACCTATAGGGTCACTATGAATCAGAATCTACTTGGTGGCAGCAGGTTTGATCAGGTTTGGTGGGAGGGTGGGTGAGGCTGGGGTGGGGGCAGCCCCTGTTCTGCCCCATGGTCACATAGTGGGCCCACTCACAGGAGGCAGGGAATGTCTAGAGGGTGGCAGCCAGAGGGGTCCCGGGCTCCAGTCTCCAGTCTTCGTTCAGGGTTAGACTGCCTGCTCTCAGTTTACCTCCCCAGGCCACAGGGAGGACAAGGAGCTAGAGATGGAAGGCCTCTTTCTGTGACTGTCATTCTGCTAGGGGTGCCTCTCTGTGGAGCACCCCTTCCTGGGGCATCTCGAATGTGCCGGGCCCTGTCGTGGGTTGAATTGTGTCTCCCAAAAAGATACCTTGAGGTTCTAAATCCTATACCTGTGACCATGACCTTGGGGGTTCAGGAAGCAAGGGAGGGCAGCTGGGAGACTACTGCAAAGGTCCCAGGGAGATGTGGTGATGTGAACCGGAGGGCAGAGGTACATAACGTTGAGAAGAACTGGTCTGGGGATACATTTTGAATCTGTAACTGACAGAATATGCTGTTTGTCTTTGGTATCTAGTGCTGCTGTAACAGAAATACCACAGGTAGATGGCTTTAACAAACAGAAACTTATTCTCTCAGACTTTGGAAGGTTAGAAGTCTGAACTCAGGGAGGCAGCTGTAGGGGAAGGGTTATTTTCTCTCTGTCACCTCTAGAGAAAAGTTCTTGTCTCCCATCAACATTTGTGGGCTGGGTCTTGGCATCAATCTTCCTCTGAGTCTAGAAGATTATCAACACAAAGAACCCAGGTCCAAAGGACATAGTCCACTCCTGGCTCTTCTTTCTTGGTGGTAGTCAGGTCCCTGTGAACTAAATCATGATTTTGGATATTTAGATGTTACAATTGGGAGGGAAAATAAGGAGTTTGGTTTTGGATATGTTAGAGATGCAATTGAAGAGCAGGCAACTGGATATTTGAGTCTGGATTTAGGATAGTGCTTGGAGCTGGAGACAAACATTTGGAAGACTTCAGCACACGGTATGCTTGGGACTGGGAGAAATAAGCTTCCTGGTGAAGGAAGGAAGAGAAGAGGTCTAAGCATGAGCCCTGGGCCTTCCATCACTTAGAAGTCATGAAGAAGAGGAGCTGTCAATGAAGCATAAGGAGAATGAAGAGGGTGGGGACGATTGCATCAAATGCTGCAGAGAGAGCAAGGGGGTGAGGACTGAGAGAGCTGACCATGGGAACCCAGCTGGTGGCCTTGTATTCTTCCTGAGTAGGACAGATTCAAGAATTAATGGACCCTTGGTTGACTTTTTCCTCCCTCCCTCCTAGCCTCCCCTCCTTCCTTTCCTCCCTCCTTTTCCTTTGCCTTCCCCCTCCCACCTTTCTTTCATCTCTCCTCTCTCCCTCCCTCCCTCCTTCCCTTCCTTTCCTTCCTTCCTTCCTGAATTATTCAGTCCAAAAGCCATTACGTATGGCTGTACCAGGCAGGTGTCCATGGTTGGGAAGTGGGGAATGGCCAGTGCAAGTGTTAGAGCCAGAGTGGGGTTGGAGGACATCTGTGTAGGGACCATGGTGGCAGCCTCAACAGAAGGTTGGTTCATATGAGGACTGATCAAATAAGCTAGATATTGAGGACAATAGGATTCGGGGTTCTCGCTGTTGGAGAAAGAGTTATGAAGGGGAGAAAACTGGAATGAGCCCTGTGATATTGTATTGGAATTGGACATATTGGTATTAACTAATGGTTTCCAATATATAGAGACAGATACAGAAATAAAAATTTGTGGAGAGAGAGATTGGTTTCTAACTGTCCACTTGATAGGGCCTGAGGGCAGTAATATCGAACAGCAAAGAGTGTGCTGTCCTGGTTCCCTAGTGCTGCTCTGACAGCAATGTACCACAGATGGGACGGCTTGAACAAACAGGAGTTTATTCTTACAATTTGGAGGCTATAAGTCCAAGTTCTAAGTGCCAGGCTCTAGGCACTGGGTGAAAGCCCCTCAACCTTGGGGTCCAGCTCTACCTCTCACTCCCGGCCCACTGGAGCTAGAAGCGTTTCTTCACTTAGACAGCTGCTGGCTGCTGAGGCTGAGAAGCCCAAGGTTGACGAGTAAAAAGGCATAGTCCTGATGTTACCAAACCACACGGTAGGCCATTAATTCAAGTTTATTGTAAGTCCCAAGGTCAGCAGAGCATGGCAGGCTGCTGAACAAAGACATGGCTACATGCAGGGTCCAAGCGTGCCATATGTTAGAGACGGTTCCCAAAGCTGCTGCTTATATACGGGAAGCAGATCACATACTCAAAGGCAGCTACTCAGCTGCTCACAGTAGATTCCACCGTGGAGTTGATTACCAGTCTCATCATGGGGAATACTACATCCAGCTGCCCAGCCACTCAACCAGGCCTAGCCAAGTTGACACAAAAACATAACCACCACAGTGCACCAAGTGTGGAGATCTTGGTTTCTAAATACCATTGAAATTTGTTAGAGAAATGGCTGATTCCAAAGCTGGGACAGGCAAAGTACAAGATAATCCTGGAATATCTTGTTTTCTTGGAACATGTCAAAAGGACAGAAGCTCGTCTGGATGGCTCTCACTGGTCAAAGCTGAGACTATTCGAACATGAAAGTAAACAACAGTTATAACCCACAGAATAAAATAGGAATCCATGAGCTTATATTTACTGAAAAGGGGGCGTGGAGGTGGTGGCTGACCTCCTGTAACTTTACAAAGTGGGAAGAGGATCAAGATCGACAGCCCAAGGCTGACTCCTATGAGGCACAGGTCAGACATGCCTCCACCTTCCACCCTTTTTACTGATTTCGACACCAACTGTCCCTCCTACAGCACTCTTTACTTCTCTGCTGGGTTCAATAATTCATTGCAATGACCATATAGACTTCAGAGACTCATGATTATGGGTTTTATTAGGGAGGTAACAGTTACAATTCAGGATCAGGAACAACTCAGGATACCGTTCTTTGATCAGGACAGCCTCCCTCAGCCACGCCTCTCTCTGGCTCTTGGCCTCTTGGTTCCATGGGCTCTGTCCTGCTCAGGCAAGTGTTATACAATTCTCCCAGTTCTGCCAGTAGGTGCCCAGAGAGGCACCCCACTCTATCAGCAAGGCTCTTGCCCCAAGGCACTCTGCTTTCTTACACCATGAGCCAGGAATCCCCCTGCTCTGTCTCGAGCTGTTGTCTTGATTCTGTTGGTTCTGCTGTTTCTGCTGCTGCTGTTCCTCTCCTCATGCTTCTTGCCCCCTCTGGTGTCACAGCCCTGTGTCTCCTGGATCGAGGAGGTTCAGTGCAGGGGTCTTGGGTCCAAAGGATGTGCTCCACTCCTGGCTCTTCTTTCTTGATCTAGTGAGGTCCCCCTTTCCACCCTTGGGATGGCTCATTTTAAGCCTAGCAGATGGCAAAATTGACCAATGCCCATGTTAGGGTTCTGTACACTTTATTTCCATGGTCTCACCCCCTCAAGGGTACTGTGGTAGTTAAGGTTGTGTGTCAACTTGGCTGGGCCTGGTTTTGAGTGGCTGGGCAGCTGGAAGTAGTGATTTCCCGTGATGAGACTGGTAATCAACTCTATGGTGGGATCCACTGGAGGAGCTGAGTAGCTGCCTTAGGGATGTGATCTGCTTCCCATATATAAGAAGCAGCTTTGAGGAAGGTCTCTAGCTTCTTGGCACAGTTGGATTCTGCATTCAGTCGAGCCATCAGGGGCCTGCCATATTGCCTGCTGACCTTAGGACTGTTTTACTAGTGGCCTGCCATGTTGCTTGATACTCTTGGAACTATGGCATTTTGCTTATTGACCTTGGGTTTGTCAGCCTCAGCAGCCAGCAGCTGCCTGAGTAAGGGAAGCCTCCAGCTTCAGTGGGAGAAAGAGGCAGAGCTGAAGCCCGAGGTCAAGGGCCCTTCACCAAGCCCCTAGAGCTGCACTTTGAACTCAGACTTCTAGCTTCCTATAGTGTAAGAGAATGACTCCCTGTTTGCTAAAGTCATACATTTGTGGTGTTTCTGTTAGAGCAGCACTGGAGAACCAAAACAGGTGCCTTATACTTAGTTACATTATTAACAAGCTATCCAATCCCTTTGCTACGCAACAAGCACCTCACATTTGCATAGTTCCACCCAGTAGTTTGGTGGAAGGGTCACAGTAAGCAATTCACTACACACCAGACTTACATAAATACATAAGGAAATGAGAAAACCTTCCTTCAATAGCATGCCAACTACATACACACCGTAGGACTGATGGAGTCTGAAAATTTGGCAGTCCTCACTAATTAAATCAGTCGAGAACCATCAATGGTTGCTGGGAGTTGGGAGTGAAAGTTTGAAGGGTAATAGGAGCTTCACAATACTTACTGATTACCTAGGGAACAAGAGTGGCTTTTTAGCGGAGAAACCTGGCAGACAGCACCTCAATCAACTAATCAGGGTGAACATCATCAGTAACGGGACAGACTGAAACCACGGCCCACCTGCTGGGACTCAATGAAAGGAACTCAGCGTCACTTCTGTGACACTCCTGCCAAAGGTGCAGAACCTGAATCTCATCACGAGGAAGCATCAGACAACCCAAAATTGAGGTGCATTCTACAAAAATGAATAACTAAAATAAAAGAGCCTTGGTGGCTCACTGGTCAAGTGTTTCACTGCTAATGGAGAGGTTGGCGGTTCAAACCCACTAGGGACTCCATGGGAGAAAGATGTGGCAGTCTGTTTCCATAAAGATAACAGTCTTGGCAACCCTATGGGGCAGTTCTACTTTGTCCCGTAGGGTTGCTGTGAGTCAGGATCAACTTGACAGCCATGGATTTTTTGGGGTTGCAAAATAACTGCCTGGAATCTTCCAAGTAAGGAGCTCTGGTGACGTAGTGGTGAAAGCATTCAGCTGCTAACCCAAAGGTTGGTGGTTCAAACCCACTGGCTGCTCCACAGGAGAAAGATTTACAGCCTTGGAAACCCTACGGGGCAGTTCTACTCTGTCCTAAAAGGTGGCTATGAGTTGGAATCAACTCAATGGCAATGGGTTTTTATTGCTAATATTCTAAGTGTGAAAATTGCCTATGTAAGAAAATATGCATTTTTTAGATGTAAAATTAAGCACATGGGGAAAAAATGACATGAAGTTTGGAACTGGCTATAAAAAAAGGGAATGATGAATCAGTGGAGAAAGCCCTTTGGTGGCTGTTGGATCTGGATGATAGGTCTGTGGGGGCTCATGACACCATTTTCTCACTTTCGAGGATGTTAATTTTTTAAACAATAAAAATAAAAGAGACGCATAAATGTGGCAAGATAAAATGGAGATGGCACTATAGCTGAGTATCTTGCTGCAGAAGGTTCAGAGAAGGGCCACGCCTGGAGGTGGGTTATGGGGTTAAGGGAGTGTTTCGTTTGTTTGCTTTTAATGACTGTAATTTTGGCATATTTGTATGCTACTAGGAAGGATCCTGTGGTGGTGTAGTGCCTGAGGCATTTGACTGCTAACCAGGAGGCTGGTGGTTCGAACCTACCAGGCACTCCTCTGAAGGAAGATTGGATAATCTTCTGTGGAGATAACACCTTGGAAACCTAAGGTGGGCTCGTTATCAGTGAGGTTTTTTTTTTTTTTTTTAAGGAAGGATCCAGCAAAAACTTGATGTATGATTGTAGAGTTTACAATTATCTTTACCCAAATAATTCGATCTTTGCCCTTAATTCCTGAGAGATAGCCTCTAAGTCCTTAGAATTTGCCCAGTGATTGGAGTCTTGCCTCCAGACCTGAGAGTTTATTCTAGTGGGGTGACCCTTGAGTTGGGGCTGGCTGGTCCTCAAGGGAGAGGGACCAGAGATGAGTTCAACCACACAAGCAATGATATACTCAACGAAGCCTACATAGTAACTCCAAACCAAACCCACTGCCATTGAGTCAATTCTGACTCACAGAGACCTCCTTTGGGTTTCCAAGGCAGTAAATCTTTACAGAAGTAGATTGCCCGGTCTTCCTTCTGAGGAGTGGCTGGTGGGTTTGAACCGCCAGCCTTCTGGTCAGCGGTCAGATGCCTTAGGCACTGTGCCCCCTGAGCTCCTATGCCTACATAGTGAGATCCCAGTATAAAAGCTCCGGCCACTGCGCCCCCATGAGCCACCTGGCTGGTGGAAGACACCAATGCTTGGGACATGCCATGTCCCTGTCTGGGGATGTGGAAGCTCTGTGTGAGGAGTGCTCCCCGACTTTGCCATATGTGTCTCACTTTGATCCTTTTTAGCTATAATAAAGCTGTACTCATAATTTTTTAGGAAGCTCTGGTGGCATAGTGTCTAAGGCATTTGACTGCTAGCCGGAAAGTTTGAGGTTCAAACTCACAGTCACTCCTCAGAAGGAAGACTGGGCAACCTACATCTGTAGATTTACTACCTCAGACACCCAAAAGGGGTCGCTATGAGTCAGAATCAACTCAGTGACAGTGAGTTTGGGTTTTTTGGCTTAATCACAATTGTAGTGATTTCCTGAGTTCTCTGTGTTGTGCTAGTGAATTATGGAAATTGTAGGAGTAGCAGGAGCCAGCAGGTCAGAAGTGAGCGTGTCAGGGGGATCGGTAAGCTTGTAGCTGGCCTCTGAATTCTTGGGCCAACTTGGGAATCTGAAGGGCTGCCCTTTAACTTGTGAGATCTGACTTTGGTTAGGGTCACAGGAAGGAGTGCTGCATTTGCAGTTAGCGTCAGAACAGAAGGGAGCAGGATTGGCGGATCGATTCCATTTAGTGATGAAAGAGCAGGGATAATTGCAGGTGGGTGTTCTCGATTTGGCGAGGGGATGGAATACAGTTACAGTGGGGGGCACTGCCCTGTTTCTGGTTTGGAGAGACGGGGAGGCTGAAGTGTGCAGCAGCTGCAAGTGGCTCGGCGAAGGTGGCAGTAGGAGGGTGGAAACCGTCTTCCGATGGATTATTTCCTCAGTGGAGTGACTGACGGCGCCCATTCATCAGTTAAGATGAGGAAGTGTTGGAGGTTTTAGGAGAGAAGGCGTGAAGTGTTCTACATGGGAGTGGAAGGGAAATGAAGAGGGACATGGAGGCACAATGTCAGGAATTCACCAGCCCCCATTTGAGGACTGTGTTCATGAATTTAAAGTGACAATGGTCAACTTGAAAGCCAAACTGTACCCCACAAAAAACAAAAAAAGAAACGGTACCTGAGTGGTGCAAATGGTTTGTGCTTGACTGTTAATTTAAACGTTGGTTGTTTGAACCCATCCAGCAGTTCCATGGAAGAAACCCCTAGTGATTTGCTTCTATGAAGATTCCAGCCAAGAAAACCATCTGGAGCCGGGTTCTACCCTGCCACACAGGGGGTCGCCACCAGTCAGAATCGGCTCAGAAGGCAACAGGTTTGGATGTTTTGGTTGGTTCATGAAACTAAAGTGAGACCAATCAGCAGAGCTCCTGCTGCATCACATTCCTACCAATTTTTGGAATCATCAGATCTTCACTGTGGCTGATCAGGTGGGTGTGAAAAAGTAACTCACCATGGGTGTAATTTGCACTTCCCTGATCACTACTGAGGTTGAGCAGCTTTTCCTGTTTATTGCTCATTCGTATTTCCTCTTCTAAACCAACTTTGGGAGCTCTGGTGGCCTAGTGCCTAAGGTACTTGACTGCTAACCAGAAGGCTGGAGGTTCAAACCCACCAGCCACTCCTGGAAAAAAGGTTGGGCAATCTACTTCTGTAGTGATACCGCCTCGGAAACCCAAGGAGGGATCTCTATGAGTTGGATCCGACTTGATGGCAGTGAGTTTGGTTTTTGGTTGGTTAAACCAACACTGTGTTTCTGAGGAATTGTGGTTTTTTTGTTTTGTTTTGTTTTTATTATGGTGAATTATCTTTCTTAAGACACTGCTGCATTTGGGGATCTATATAGGAGATACTGTATAGAGTAGGAGAACAACGTGGAACAATAGTCAAAATCATTAAAAAAAAAAAAAAAAAAAGGAGGGGAGCAGGTGGACCAGGTTTGCTGGTCTGATAGAGCCTGGTGGAACCCCTGAGTCTATGGCCCCTAGCTTCCCTTCAGGTCTGGAATTGAACCCACACCTGTGGCTTCCAGCCAGACAAAAGACAGGCACATGAGGTGAACATTTACATAGATAGATACACTCCTTGGAGAGATCAATCATGTGAGAATAGAAGGACTGTGTATATACAGGTGGGGGGTGGGGCAGGAGTGCATGGGAGGAAAGGACACAGGGAGGAGGTGGCTATGGGGAGGAAGTGGGGTGGAGAGCTGTTGCATTGTGGGAGACTATAGTCAATGTCATGAGACAGAATGTATGTGAACTGCTGTATGGAAAATCAATTTGCTGTGTAAACTTTCACCCAAATCACAATTTAAAAAAAAAAATCACTGCATTCGGTTTACTGGTATTTTGTTTCAGACTTTTCTATTTATGTTTCTGAGTGGGATCAGCTTATAGTCTGCAGTTGTAGGGCCTCTTCTTCTAGGATTAGGATTACATTACTTTTATGAAATGACTTCGGGAGGTTGTTTTTTCCTGTTCCTAAAGGAATTTATGAAAGATTGGAGCTATCTGCACCTTAAATGTCTGGTAGACCTATCTCAGCCTGGTGCTCTATTTATTGGAAAAAATTTAATTACTGGTTCAATTTATTTAATGGATATGAGGGCATTCAGGTTTTTTATTTTTCGTAACTCACTTTTGGTCCTTCATTTTTCTTTGGATTTATTCATTTTGCCCGTTTTCAAATTTATTGCATTAAGTTGTTGACAGTACTCTCCAGTTAGCATTTTAATCTCTCTGCTGTATTTATAGCTATGCCCCACTTTCCCTTCTTTTTTTAGTGGGTGGAAATGAAAATGTTTTATGAAGGACTTCTATTGGTATGCCTCTACAAAGCAACAATACGGGAGGCTTATTTTGTTACATCAAACACGAGAAAAAGGAGCTAAAAATATTGTGATAAGAAAACGTTACCATATCTATAAAGTTTTTGTTTGTTTTTATTTTATTGTGGTAAATACATATATATATATAAGGAGCCCTGGTGGTTTGACTGCTAACGGAAAGGCTAGCTGTTCAAACCGATTCAGCAACTGCGGGAGAAAGACCTGGCAATCTCCTGCCGTAAAGATGAAACATGGAGCTGGATTCTGTCAGGGAGTGGATTCTGACTCCCAGCGGAGTCTATAGGGTTACAGCCTGGAAAACTCTCTGGGGCAGTTTCACGCTGTCACCTGGGTACTTATGAGTCGGAATGGATTTGATGGCATGTAACAATAACAACAAAATACGTAAGATAGCAAACTTGTCATTTCAACCATTTTCAAGTGTACAGTTCACTATATGGTGCAACCATCGTTGGGAATCATGTCTTCCGGGAATGTAGTCTGTCCTCAACCACTCTCCTCTCGCTCTAGTAGTCTCTAGTAGCAAAGACTTCCCTCCAAGACAGAAGGAGAGAGAGACAGAGACAGAGGAGAGAGGGGGAGGGAGAGAGGGAGGAAAGGGGGGGGGAGGGAGAGAGAGAGAGAAAGAGAGAGCGCGAGGACAGGAGAGAGCACGAGGGAGATTCAGAGAAAGAGGGAGGCCTGGAAGCAGCAACCCAATTTTGGAGTCTTCCTTGGAAAAGCCCCTCCTTCCAATACCCTGCCTTCAACGGCAGCACAAACTCCTCCTGGAACTTCCTCAAGCCGGGAGCAGGCTGAGATGCTCGCTTTGGAACACAGTCACCCCACGCGGCTCTGAATGTGCCCCAGGCCCCCTCCGCCAGGGCTTTGCGACAGCCGCCCCCCAAGGCACTCGGCTCCGCGACGCCGCGCAGCGACCCGAGGCCCACGAGGGGGCGCGCGAGCTCAGCGTCTGCCCTGCAGGCCGCGGGTGGCGGGGGGGGCGGGCTGAGGGCTGCGGGGGACCCCGCTGGCGCCCCGGCTCCTCGCCTGAGGAACACCCAGCAACCACATGCCTGAGAGGAAGGGGTTTACTCTGAAGCACAGGTAAATGGGCTATAAACCGAGTTACACCGAGAAATTCGAGGTTGAGTTTGTGGCCCTACCCTCTTCTGTCTCCGGGTATTTACACAGTTACAGTGAAAGTGGACCGCGAGAGAGGGCCGTGCACGTCGTCGGAGGAGCATCCAGCCTTCTGGAAGTCTGTACGAGGAAGGATGATTGAAGGGGTGGCGGCGGGGAGGGCAGCGGTGCCCGCAGGCCCTGGGGTCCCTGGTCCTGCTCCAAGGCTCAGCTAAGATGAACCCAAGCTCCCGGTATTTCCTTACCTTGGGAATGTTTCTGGTGAAAAAGGACACTACAGGGCCAAAGGGAAGGTAAGATGGCAGAGCGGATCTCTTCAAGCCCTCCCAGGGACCCTGGTCCCCCAGGACACCTCAGCACGCTGGCTAAGACACAGGAGACCTGGAACCAGCTTCCCTCACCCAGTCTGAGTTGGGGCCGCTCCAATCCCTGTTAACCTGCTGAGTGATTTGGAATAAGAGACTCAGCCAACAGCAAGTTAACTCCCCAAGCCTTTCCTCTTTCGGGTTCCCCTGAGAAACGGGACTGGCACAGGGGAGTCTGAGGATGAAATGGGACGCTCTGTTAGACCTTAGCACCGGGCAGCGCACAGCAGGCCCTGGACCAGCCTCAGCTGGGAGTGGACAGCACTCAGCATGGTGGATAGGCCACCAGCCCCTTGTCTCATTCCCCAGCAGGTGCTGAGCCCCTCAGGGGAGGGACTGTGCTGCAGAGCGGGGCCTGGGCCCCACACCTGCTTCCCTGAGATTTCCTGAGACAGGTGCCCTACAGGGCCTAGGTCTACTGTCCTCCCATAGTGCCTGCCCACTCTCCTCCCCCCCCCCCAGGCTCTTTCAGTCACTGCTGAGGCAATCAGAAGGCCCCCTCCCTTCTCCCCTTTCTTTCTTCCCTGCCGCCAGGGGCAACTGCATCTCCACTAGGCGCTCAGGCCCCATCCCTGCGAGCACCTCCTGGTGCAGCAAGGTCCCAGCAGGACAGCTCCTGGTCACCTGCCTCACCTCACCCAAGCTCCACTTTAAGAAAGGATCCTGTGGAGACCTTGGCTTTCTGCTTCACTCTGTACCCTCTAAGGTGCTCACGGCACTTGGTTGAAGCCTGAACAACACTATTGCCAAGGGTTTAATAACCAAGAGTGGGGGAGGGTTGAGTAGAAGGGTGGGGTGGAGAGCTGAGCGGGCCCTTTGTAATGGACCACACTCCCCAGAGGCCTTTGCATTCCAGGAGAGCCATGATCACATCAGCAGTTTGGCCACAGCTCCCAGCTTGACCCAGGAGAGTCCTCAAGGAGCTTTGGAATCAGGCACAGTGAGACCCAGCCTTTGTTGCATCTGCCAGTGGCTTCCCTAGAGTCTCTGGACTATCCCACTGGACACCACGATCTGGAGGCCAAGGACGCACCTGGCAAGGCAGCGGGGAGAGAAGGCCCTGTCTGCACCTAAAGTTCTCGAAGGAAAGGAGCCAGCTGGGCCCGGGGGTTCAGTCTGGGGTGCCAGACTCCTCTGGACCATGTGAGAGCTGGCCTGGCCTGGCCCCTCAGGGTGCTGAACTCATCTAGTTGACAGTGATCTGAGCCTTGTGGAGCCTCATGTAAGGTGATGGCCTCTTCACTGATGCTTGGCCCCTGTTTGAGTACAAGTTGACACAAACCCTGTGAGGGTCCTGTATTGCCTCTTGGATGGTCGTCCATACTGTGGGCCATGAACTTCAGCTGTGAATAAACGTTACACAGAACTTGATTGTTAGAGGCCCCATCTTTTGTGTTCTTTCAACCATTTGTAGTTGTTAAGTGCTGTCATCTGTTCCAACTCATAGTGCCCCTATGTACAACAGAACAAAACACTGCTTAGTCCTACACTATCCTCTCAATCTTTGCTACATTTGACTCCATTGTTGCAGCCACGGTATCAATCCATCTCATTGAGGGTCTTCCTCTTTTTCTCGGACCTTCTACTTCACCAAGCATGATGCCCTTCTCCAGGGTCTGGTTCTTCCTGATAACATGCCCAAAGTACAAGACGTGAAGTCTCTCCCTCCTCCCTTCTAAAGAGTGCTCTGGCTGTACTTCTTCAAGATAGATTTGTTTGTTCTTCTGGAAGTTCATGGTATATTCAATATTCTTTGCCAACACCATAATTCAAAGGCATCAATTCTTGTTCAGTCTTCCTTATTAATTGTTCGGCTATGTGTTGTCCAGTTCCTTATTCTTTGTCCATTTAGCACACAATTACTGATCAATTGATATGTTCCAGGCACTTGCTAAATGCTGTGGCTGCAAAAGTAGACAAAACCCAGCTGACTTCTGCCAACCAGGAGCTTAGTCTAGTGGGAGGAGGTGGACAATAAACAAATAAGCAGATAAAGAACAGAACCAATTGTATAAGTGCTAGAAGAAACATAAAGAGTGCTGTGTAAGCGGATAATATGATTGATGGTTTGGGAAGCTTTACAGACAAGTGCAAAAGTCCTGAGGTGGGAAAGAGTTCAGGGTATTCAAGGAATAGCAAGGAGATCAGTGTGGCCAGAGCAGAGTGGGTGATGGGGAAAGGAATAGGAGATGGGATTGGAGAGGTAGACAGGGACTGCTCGTGTAGGGACATGTTGGCCATGGTCAAGAAGATGGTGTGACGGCTAAGGTTATGTGTCCAACTTGGCTGGACCATGATTCTCAGTGGTTTCAGCTGTTGTAATGTAACCACTTCCATGATGATGTTCTATGAGCAACCACTCAGTTGAAAGGGAGTTTCCTCAGGGGTGTGGCCTGCTTCTATGTATGGAGATGCTGTGAACACTCGCTGGGTTTCTGCTGGATCTGGATCCTGCATCTAGCTTACATCATCTCCAGTTCTTGGAGCTGAGCCAGTGGCCTGCCGTATTGCCTGCTGATCTTGAGATTGTTGCCTTTGCAGCCTGTGAACTAACAATCTGCCATTTTACTGTCCTTTTACGGGATTCATCATCAGCTGAAGCTAGCAGCCTGTTACACTGCCTGCCAATCTTGGGTTCATCAGCCCCTGTGGCTGTGTGAGTCAGAAGAAGCCTCCAGCTTGACCCAAGATGTTTGGCCCAAGAACTTGGGACTTCCCAGACTCTACAACTGTGTGAGCCATTTCCCTGAGATAGATTTCTCTCTCTCTCTCTCTAGACACACACACACACACACACACACGTGGGAACTCTGGTGGTGTAGTGCTTAAGGCATTTGACTGCTAACTAGAAGGCTGGCAGTTCCAACTCACCAGCCACTCCTTGGAAGGCAGGTGGGCAATCTACTTCTGTAGTGATACTGCCTCAGAAACCCAAAGAGGGGTCCCTAAGAGTTGGGTTCAACTCTAGGCAGTGAGTTTTATACACACACACACACACACACTCAAATATATATATACATATGTATATATATATAAACTTCACTGGTTTTCTTCTCTAGAGAACCCAGATGGGAAACCACTGGGGCTGATGACATGATCTAATGCTTTCAAAACACAATTCAGATCTTTTCATTCTTCTCCTTAAAATGCCAAATGACCTCCCATCTTACTCAGACTAAAATCCAAAGTCTTTCCAATGCCCTGTCACATTCTGTGGGGTCTGTCCTAGCCTCTAATCTCTTGGAGTTTCTCCTCTCACCAAGAAAATTCCTGCCCCATCTATTTGTCCTCTGCCTTGTATGTCCACCCCCCAGATAGCTATATGGCTCCCTTACTACTCTCTGTTCCAATGTTCCCCCAGCCCTGCAATTTTTCCCTCCTTTACTCTGTTTTATTTTTCTTCATAGTGCTTACAAACACCTGATGTATTACAAATGTATTTGTTAATTGTTTTTGATCTTCCCCATTAACATTCAATCCCCATAAAGCATGGACATTGATTTATTAAACAATTTAGTTCTGGACCGGGGATCCCCAGATACCAGGCAGAGCTTACAACAACAACAAAAAAATGCCAAAGAGAGAGAGGTGAACATAAAGAAAAAGAGAGGAAAATAACCACAAACATACCACTGAAAATATAACACAATGAATTCTGAAGAGCCCAGGTGGTACAATGGTTAATCACTTGCCTGCTAACTGAAAGGTTGGAAGTTAGAATCCACCCAGCCACTCTACTCCACATGAGAAACAGCTGGCAATCTGCTTCTGTAAAGATTACAGCCTAGAAAAGTCTATGGGACAATTCTGCTCTGTCACATGGGGTCATTATAAATCAGAAATGGAATCCATGGCATTTAACATCAACATGAGGAATTCTAGTGCTAAGAAAGGTGTTGTTGTTTTTGTCATTGTCAGGTGCTGTCAAGTCAGCTCAGACTCATATGTACAACAGAATAAAACACTGCCTGGTCTTGTGCCATCACAATCCTTGTTATAACTGAGCCCATTATTGCAGCCATGGTGTCAATCCATCTTGTTGAGGGTCTTCCCCTTTTTTGCTGACCCTTCCCTTTACCAAGCATGATGTCCTTCTCCAGGGACTGGTCCCTCTGATGACATGACCAAGGTAGAAAGATAGACAACAAAATTTACACTGACAAGATGAAGTCACTGCAGATAACATTATATTTATAAAACAGTTTGACAAATCTTTATAAATAAATGTATTTAAGAGAATTAAGGAGATGAGTGAAGGAATGATTTTTATTTAAAAAATAAAATAAAATAAGACACTTAAATAGGCAGAAATCAACCAAGAAGTGGATATATTAGAGATAAAGATAATAGTCATTGAAAAAAATGCAACCAGGTAAACTCCAGAATCAAAGCAAAAAGCAAATTAGTGACTTTGAGGATAATAAAAAAGAATAAGCCTAGAATGCAGCACAGAGATGAAGACATAAAAATAAGATATATGATGACTGATGGCAAGAAGTACCAACACATGTAAAATAGGAGTCCCAAAAGAAAATGGAGATCAGAGAGAAGCAATATTTGGAGAAATAATAGCTGAGAATTTTCTACATTGAAAATGACATGAATTATTTGATTAAAAGCATACTCAAGGTGCTAATCAAGGCAAATAAAAATAATTCTACATCTGAGTCTGAAAAAATGATGGATAACAAGCTGATGGGAAAAGCTGTCAGAGAGAAAAGATAAAATACCCCAAAAGGCATATTCATTAGACTTTTGGCAGCCCTCATCAGCAACAAAACCTGCTACAGATGATAAAATAATATCCTTCCAAGCCTTGAGTTTTATATGCAGCTAAATTATCAATCATGAACAAAGACAAAATAAAGATATTTTCAGACATACAAAGACTAAGAAGGCTTACCTCCCACAGGTGGTCCCTAGAAGAAAAAGTAATTCAACAAGAAGAGAAATGAACTCAGGAGAAAGGCGTGGGATAGAATAAACTATGGTGAGCACAGACATTGATAAAATACGTTAGCAAATGTAATTAACTGCCAACCTTAAAAAATGAAGTTTTTGTGTCTTAAAAAGCTGAAGCATAAACTCTAAAAAAGACAATAAAAAACATAGGATGGCATGGTGTTCAGTTACTGATTGAAATAAACTAATGGGCTTGTGTTTGGAAGAATAGAAATAATAAATTTTTGACATTGTTCAAATAATTTATAGTTAAGCAAGCACATTAAAAATATAAAGACAATTATCAAAAGGAATGCAATTCTTATCTTCCAAGCCAGTAGAAGAAATGTAAGAATGCTGTTGTTTTTAGGTGCCATTGAGTCGTCTCCAACTCATGGCGACCTTATGCACAACAGAACGAAACACTGCCTGGTCCTGTGCCAGCCTCACAATCCTTGCTATACTTGAGCCCTTCATTGCAGCCACTGCGTCAGTCCATCTCATTGAGGGCCTTCCCCTTTTTTGTTGACTCCCCACTTTATCAAGCATGATATCCTTCTCCAGGGAATGGTGAGACGAAGTTTGGCCATTTTCGCTTCCAAGAAGCATTCTGGCTGCACTGTTAGTCCTTTTAGCAAACCATGGTACTGTCAGCATTCTTCCCCAACACAACAACTCAAAAGTATCAACTCTTCTTCAGTCTTCCTTATTCATTGTCCAGTTCTCACATGCATAAGAGGTGATTAAAAATACCCTGGCTTGGGGAAAAAAAAAAAAAAAAAAAAGGTTGGGACCAGGTTTGTTGGTCCAATAGAGCCTGGTGGAACCACTAAGACTATGGCCCCTAGCTGCCCTTCAGGTCTGGAATTGAACCCACACCTGTGGTTTCCAGCCAAACAAAGTACAGGCATGTGAGTTAAA
>NW_006921757.1:521089-541038 GCF_000298275.1 Orycteropus afer afer | reverse complement strand
TTTCCCTTTTCTTTGTTGGAGAGGGTCTGTGCAGTCTTTCTGCCTAGTCTGCCATCTTGCCGGCCTCATCCGCATTTTTTTTTTTAAAGCATGTCCTGAAAATACTAACCAAAGAAAATTGGTATAGCAAAACTAATAGATTTTCATACAGACAAATTAATAGGAATAAAAAGGGCACCAAATAATAATAAAAGGAACAATCCACAAAGGTTTGAAATTTCAATACTTATATGTGTCTTGCAACACAGCCTAAAATATATGAAGTCAGTGCTACAATTATAAGGAGGAATTGATGAAACCATAATCATATCAAGAGATTTTAGCATATTTCTTGCATAAACTGATAGATCAAGTAGTTAAATTAACAGGGGAACCAATGGATACATTCAGAACTAGGACCAAACCAAAAGAGAACACAAGAGACATTTTAAATGAATTTCAAAAATATGATATTCAAACCATTTTCCCTGATCACATGTAGTGAAGTTAAAAAGCAATGATAAATATATAGTAAAAATAAACCAAATGGACCAATACTACTTGCACATATTTGAAAACTTAAAAATGTACTCCTAAGTAACTTTGGTCTGAAGAAGTAATCAAATAGAAAATGTTTATAATTGATTAACAATGACAGTACTAGATATCAACACTTGTGGGATGCAGCTAAAGTGGTATTTAATGATAAATTTATAGTCTTACGTGACTTTATTAAGAAGCAAGGAAGATTAATAATAAACAATTTAGGTGTTTACTCCCAAAAAGTGTGTTTGTGGAGGGAGCCCAAAACAAATGGAGCCTGGAGCCATGAAGGCTGGAAGAACTCCTGAAAGTGTTGCCTAGGATAACCTTTAAACATTAAACCAAAAATACCCCCTGAAGTCTTCTTCAAACCAAACAATAGTTTAGCTCAACTGGTAGAAAATGTCTGCCTTGAACACTGTGCTCTTTTCAGATCTATCTACGGAGAATTCAGTTGACAATGGTAACTGGAAAGATTAGACAGGAACTTCAGGTGGCAGTGAGTTTATGTCTGTAGGGGAGGAACAACTCAGAAAAGGAAGATGAGAAATGGTTGAACAACTGGAAGAATGTAATCCATATCATTGAATTGTACATGTGGAAACTGTTGAAGTGATGTATGTTTTGTTGTGTTTGGGTGTGGGGTATAAGAGTAACAATTTCCCCAAAACAACAAATTTTAAACAAATTAAATAAAGTTTGTTTAAAAAAAAACTTGTAAAAATAGAAGGAAATAATGAAGAGTAGAAAACAAACAAAATAATAGAGAGGATTAACAAAATGCAGACTATTAAGAAATAAAAAAAGGTACACATTATGTTATGAATGAAAAATATATTATTATTATTATTATAGATGTAGGAAAGACTAAAAACTCATCAGATTAGCTGAGCATATAACAGTCTAAAATAAAGAGCTGCATGCATTTCCCAGACTCACTAGGTGTGGCCACCTGAATCAGTTCTGGCCAGTCGAATATAAATAGAAATGTTTTCTATAACTTCTGATAAACACCCTTAAAGGAAGGAGATATACCCCCCCCCCTTTTTTTTTCTTTTCTCTTTCCTAGAATTAAGGAGCTCTTGTGGTGTAGTGGGTAAGACATTTGGCTGCTAACCAGAAGGCCGGCGGTTCAAACCCACCAGCTGCTCTGTGGAAGGAAGATGAGGGAATCTACTTCCGTAAAGGTTTGTTATTGTTGTTGTTATGTGCCGTCGAGTCAGACCCGACTCATAGCTACCCCTCCTTGGGTTTCCGAGGCAATATCACTACAGAAGTAGATTGCCCAACCTTCCTTCCGAGGAGTGGCTGGTGGGTTTGAACCGCCAGCCTTCTGGTTAGCAGTCAAGTGCCTTTAGGCACTACGCTATGAACCTATGTAATATAAGAAGAGAACCTTAACCTGATCAAGGGAATTTATCAAAAACCTACAGCAACCACAAGGGGAGTTCCCTCTGAGCATTGCATTGGAAGATCTACACAAAATGAGAAAGTTGTAAGAACTGAAAAAAGAGAAAAACAAATTGCTCTTAGTGCAGATACTATTATTTTTTACATAAAATATGGCTTCTGGGTACAGATGATGGACTGAACACATGCATCTGATTTTGCTCCTTCATGAAATGCTGCTGAAGCTATGGCAAAGGGTATTTAAAATATATAAACCCACAAGGACAAGAAAAACAAGAGAGCAGTTCGCAGCAGTAAAATTTAGAACCTGGGAAGCAGATGGTCAAAAGGTCCTGACTTAGCAGATCCAAGAAAACCATAGTCCAAACTGACAGTGGTTAAGTGGGACACCACCTGAGCTCCCCTGCAGCATCCTCATAGGCACAGGAACTGCCAGCCCTGGCACTGCTGGGACTGGCATAATCGAGGGGGGCAGGCGAGTAACAGGATAATTGGCTGAAAGCTGTTTAGGAAATGGTTAGACCCTAGACTTCTGCCCTTCCCTGATTCCACAGTACTGAGCAGTACCCCTCCCATCCTAGCAGAAATCTGGGGGATTGTTTTCTGGACTGAAGAAACAAAGAATGAGGGTATGAAGAATACATGCGTACATAGATAGATAGATAGATAGATAGATAGATAGAAAATTAATATATGTTCCATGAATGTTGAAACTATCTAGCCTACTCTACTAAGCTCCCAAGGAGAAAGACCTAAAGATCCTGATTCAGACCATACATATGAGTCCAAAAAGAAGCTGAAAGTCACAAGCCTCCCTCACCCTCCATGTGCTCAGAGCTTCCAAAGAGCATTGTGCTCTCTCACTAAACACACAACCAAGGATGATCTAGGGCTGAAGAAAGCCTCTAACATGAGAGATAGGGACCCAAACAACATGTAAAAGCAAGCTGGCAGACACAGAGACTATGAAAGCAAAAGAAAAGAAGAGAGATATCATAGCCACGTTCAGAGGCAAAAACGAAATTCTTTCATCCATGAAATGAGAATGGGATGCAGTTTGGCTTCTTACCAGGATGCTGCACTAGCACAGTTTCTGGCTCCTTCTCTGAAGAACATTGTTAGAGGAACTACGTGGGGGAAACTCCAAGAAAGTTCTGAGGAATCTCTGAGAACTGTTGGCATTCTTTTCTTCTCTTGTGCCACTAAATGAACCTATTCTATGCACATCTGCTGTGACAGGTATCCTCCAGAATAAAATGAGGTGCCCTACACTTGTGTGGAGTTGACAAGAACAGATAGCTACTAACTGCTGCTGGGTAGTCAATCCCCCATCCCTTATCTTCAAACTCCCAGGGTTGGCAAATTCTAATCTGAAAGTGTTGCCTCTGAGTGCTGTTTTTCCCTGGAGAGGAAGACATGAAAGTGATTCCTTATTGAAGAAGAAGAACAAAGTAGGAGGTCTCACACTGCCGGATCTCAAAACCTACCATACAGCCACAGTCATCAAAACTGCATGGTATTGGTATAATGACAGACACAGAGACCACTGGAATAGAATTGAGAACCCAGAAATAGATCCATCGACCTGTGGGCAGCTGATCTTTGACAAAGGGCCAAAATCCATTAAATGGGGAAGAGAATGTTTGTTTAATAAATGATGCTGGCAAAACTGGATATCAGTTTGCAGAAAAATGAAACAAGATCTGTACCTCACGCCAAACACAAAAACTAACTCCAGATGCATCAAAGACTTAAATGTGAAACCTAAAACTATAGAGCTCCTCAAGGAAAAACTAGGGGCAAATTTAGGGGCCCTATATATAGCATAAATAGACTATCAAGTATAACCCAAAATGCACAAACAGCAGAAGAGAAACTAGATGAATGGGACCTTCTAAAAATTAAATTTTTATGTGTTTCCAAAGAGTTCTGCAAAAGAGTCAAAAGAGAACCTACAGATTGGGAAAAAAATATTTGGCAGTGAGATACCTGACAAGGGACTTATCTCTAGAACTTATAGAAAACTCCAACATCTCAATAACAAAAAGACAAACAATCCAATTAAAAAATGGGCAGAAGACATGAATGGACACTTCACCAAGGAGGATATTCACACGGCCAACAAACATATGAAGAAATACTCACGATCATTAGCTATTAGAGTGATGGAAACCAAAACAGCAATGAGATATCATCTTGCTCTAGCACTAGTAGCAAAGTTCAACAAGATACAAAATAACAAATGCTGACAAGGATGTGGAGAGACTGGGACTCTCATACACTGCTGGTGAGACTTTAAAATGGTACAACCACTGTAGAAAGCAGTATAGTGATTCCTTAAAAAGTTGAAAAGAGAAATACCATTTGACCCAGCCATTCCACTACTAGGTATATATCCTAAAGAAGTGAGAGCCATGACAAGAACAGACATGCATACCCATGTTCATCGCAGCACTATTTACAATAGCCAAAAGATGGAAACAACCTAGGTGTCCATCAACTGAGGAATGGATAGCCAAACTTTTGTACATACACACAATGGAATACTATGCAACACTAAAGAATAACCAAGAATCTCTAAAACACCACATAACTTGAATGAACTTGGAGGACATTATGCTGAGTGAAATAAGTCAATTACGTAAGGGCAAATATTGTTTTAGTCCATTATTGTAAAAATCAATTATCTATGGAAGGAAATTTTCTTTGTTGCTTACCAGGGGTGGGAGGGTAGGGGAGGGAACACTGTTAGATAGGTAGACATAAGTATTGATTTGGGTGAAGAGAAGGGCAATGTACCAAATGTGAGTGATCAACATGGTGGCATTGAGGAAGAGGAAGACAGAGAGAGGTACATGGGAGATACAGACAACAAAGATGAACCCTTTTGCACATACAGTACTGCATTGTCAGTGAAAGCAAACATGGGTATACGGCTGAATAGATGGGTGGACAGGCTGAACTATTAGTATGTCTATGAAGTGGGGAGTGTACCCAAGACCATGTGTACAGTTGGCAGACAATGGTCCTATAAGTATATTTGTATGATCTGAATTCCCAGGTGTATAGTCGAGCTGACAAGGGACAAGGTTGTAATCACTTCTTGGTCACAGAGAGCTACCCAGAGGGTCCTGAACCTGTGGGCTCGGGACCATAGTCACAGGGGAAAAGCTCAATTGGCATAACATACTACAGAAAACATCATTCCACCTCCCACTTTGGGGAGTAGAGACTGGGATCTTAAAAGCCTACAAGCAGCCATCTAGGTGCAACAATGGGTCTCTCCTCATCCAGTGCAAAGAAGAATGAAGAAAACCAAAGATTCATGGAAAGTATTAGTCCTAGTGACTGTTACACCATGCAATCTGCTGCCTATACAACTATGAGACCAGAAGAACTAGATGGTGCCAGGTTACCACTGTCAACCACTCAGAGGGGGATCTATATAGGAGATCCTGGATAAAGATGGAGAACCATGTGGAACAAAGCTCAAAAGCATTTGGAAAAAAAGGGAGGAGACCAGGTTTGCTGGTCTGATAGACCCTGGTAGAACCACTGAGACTATGGCCCATAACTGCCCTTCAGGTCTAGAATTGAACCCACACCTGTGGCTTCCAGCCAAGCAAAAGACAGGCATAGGAGTTGAACATTTACCTGAGGTAAATACACTCCTTGGAGAGAACAATCATGGGAGAAAGCAGGGCTGTTTATGCACAGGGAGACAGCTCAGGGGGCAGGGGTGCATGGAGGGATGGATCAGGGAAGAGGTGACTGTTAGGAGGAAGTAGGAGGGGAGTTGTTACATTGTGGTGAATTGTAGTCAGTGTCATGAGACAAAGTGTATGTGAACTGCTGTATGGGAAGTGAATTTGCTCTGTAAATTTTCACCCACATCACAATAAAAAGAAAGAAAGTGATGCCCTGATGTAAGAAATTGTTTTGTAGTGAAGACTGAGGTTTTCTGATATCTGGGCTCCCCCTTCTAAATCTCATCTTCCTCACACCCCATGCCCACGGAGCTAATTGAAGTTGACAATCACAGAGAGCTGGGCTTCTGAGTCACTTGGCAGAGTAATCAGTACCCAGGAGAAAATGAACAATAAGCATGAATATATCAAAAGGAAAACAATATATTGGACTTCAAATTTCATCAGAAGCAGAAGTATTAAAATTGACAGGCCAAAAAAATTTAACTTAGCCTAATAACATAGAAAATCAAAAAGGAAAAACATGCTTGGCATTTTTCAAGCTGAAAGAACTGAAAAAA
Organism: Orycteropus afer afer; assembly: GCF_000298275.1. Lineage (NCBI taxonomy): Eukaryota > Metazoa > Chordata > Mammalia > Tubulidentata > Orycteropodidae > Orycteropus > Orycteropus afer. The sequence continues at coordinate 534,839 of NW_006921757.1, read as the reverse complement.
TATTCAAGCCTGCAACATTGAAGGATTCTAAGGGCACAGTATTTAATGGTGCAGGAAGTACAAAAGAAGATGGAAGGAAAACACAAAGTCACTGTACCAAAAAGAATTTGTTGACTTTCAACAATTTCAGGAGGTAGCATATGATTAAGAACCAATGATACTGAAGGAAGAAGTCCAAGTTGCACTGAAGAAATTGGCAGAAAATAAGGCTCCAGGAATTGATGGAATACCCATTGAGATGTTCCAACAAATGGATGCAGTGCTGGATGTGCTCACTCATTTATGCCAAGAAATTTGGAAGATAGCACTTGGCCAACTGCCTGGAAGACATCCATATGTATGCCCATGGCAAAGAAAAGTGATCCAACAGAATGTAGGAATTATTGAACAGTATCATTAATATGATCTGCAAGTAAAATTTTGCTGAAGATAATTCAAAAATGGATGGAACATTACATTGGCAGAGAACTGCCAGAAATTCAAGCTGGATTCAGAGGAGAATGTGGAATGAGGGATATCACTGCTGATATCAGATAGATATTGGCTGAAAGCAAAGAATACCAGAAAGATGTTTACTTGTGTTTTATTGACTATACAAAGGCATTCAACTGTGTGGATCATAACAAATTATGGATAATATTGCGAAGAATAGGAATTCCAGAATACTTAATTGTGCTCACAAGGAACATGTACATAGACTAAGAGGCAGTTGTTCAAACAGAAGAAGGAGATATTGAATGGTTTGAAATCAGGAAAGATGTGCATCTGGGTTGTATCCTTTCATCATACTTATTCAATCTGTATGTTTAGCAACTGATCCAAGAAGCTGGTCTGTGTGAACAAGAATATGACATCAGAATTGGAGGAAGACTCATCAGCAACCTGTGATAAGCAGATGACACAATCTTGCTTGCTGAAAGTGAAGATGACTTTAAGCACTTACTGATGAAGATTAAAGACTACAGTCTACAGTATAGATTATACCTCAACATAAAGAAAACAGAAACCCTCACAACTGGACCAGTAAGCAATATCGTGATAAATGGAGACAAGATTGAAGTTGTCAAAGATTTCATTTTACTTTGATACACAATCAACACCTATGAAAGCAGCAGTCAAGAAGTCAGAGGATGTATTGCACTGGCAAACCTACTACAAAAGACCTCTTTAAAGTGCTGAAGGGCAAAGATATCTCTTTGAAGACTAAGGTGTGCCTGACCTAAACCATGGTTATTTTCAATCACCTCACATGCATGTGAAAGATGGACAATGAATAAGGAAGACTGAAGAAGAGTTGATGCTTTTGAGTTGTGGTGTTGGTGAAGAATACTGAAAGTACCATGGGCTGCCAGAAGAACTAACAAATCTGTCCTGGACAAAATGAAGCTGGAAAGCTCCTTGGAAGCAGCAAGAACAGCCAAACTTCGTCTCACCTACTTTGGTCATGTTGTCAGAAAGGACCATTTGCTGGAGAAGGATGTCATGCTTGGGAAAGTAGAGAGTCAGCAAAAAAGGGGAAGACCTTCAATGAGATGGATCGACACAGTGGCTGTGACAATGGGCTCAAACATAGCAAAACTGTGAGGATGGTGCAAGCCTGGGCAGTGTTTTGTTCTGTTGCACATAGGGTCACCATGAGGCTGTGCCAGCTTGATGGCACCTAACAACAACAACAAATAACATACAAAGTTAAAGGAAGATATTAATAATGTGAAACAAAATAAGAAAATATTTTAAAAACCAAGCAGAAACACAGTATTAGGTATATATGAAAAGTATAATAAATGAAATAAAATATTAGATGTGGAAAATAGAATAAACAACAAATAGGAGCTCTGGCAGGGTAGTGCCTAAGGCACTTGACTGCTAACCAGAAGGCTGTTGGTTCAAACCTACCAGCCACTCCTTGGAAGGAAGGTTGGGCAATCTACTTCCGTAGTGATACTGCCTTGGAAACCCAAGGAGGGGTCACTATGAGTTGGGTCCAACTCAACGGCACATTATAACAACAACAACAGGATGATAATAGGCTGAGGAGTGGATTAGAGGGTCAGATTGAGGAAATCAGTGCAAAAGAAGAAAGGAAGGACAAAGAAATAGAAAACAGAAAAGAAAAACTAAGAACTGTGGAAGTCATTAAGCCAATCCCACATTCAAAGTGGGATGGTGGTGGTGCAGAATTAGGCTCCAATTTTTGAGGGGAGAAGTGTAGAAGAATTAGTGGGTGTATTTTAATGTATCCTGCTTGGGATAAATGAAGATTTATATCTTTCATCAGTTAAAAAATTATTTGTCCTTGTCCCTTTAATGATTGCCTCTCCTCCATTCTATTTTCTCCTCTGGGACTTTTATTAGACAAACGACCAGATTATTTAATATATCTTAACTTTTTTCTAATAATTTTGATGTCCTAGTCTGTACTGAATTATTGACAATGCCTTTAGGTTTATCTTCCAGTTCACTAATTCTCTCTTCATCTAAATCTTTAATTGGGTCCAATCTTCTATTTATCCCACTCTGACTTTTTTTTTTCCCCATTTCTACAAGTTCTATGTGTTTCTACGTCAGTTATTCATAGTCAACTTTAATAATCTTTCATTGTTAACCCATTTTTAAAATTTGATCTTTTATCATATGCTTCCTACATAACTATTTTTATGCTCCATCTGAGGTATCTCAGGTTGTTAATGGTTCTTCCTTCAAACCTGATGCCACGTTTTTCTTCATATAGTCCAGCTTCTTGGATTATTTGCTCAGCAAATAGATTGAATAAGTGTGGGGAAAGGATACAACCCTGACCACTCCCTTCTTGATTTTAAGCCATGTAGTGTCCCCTTGTTCTGTTCGAATGACAACCTCCTGGTCAATGTACAAGTTCCTCATGAATACAATCAAGTGCTCAGGAATTCCCATTCTTCTCAATGTTATCCATAATTTGTCATGATCCACACAATCAAATGCCTTTGCATAGCCAATAATACATAAGTAAACATCTTTCTGGTATTCTTTGCTTTGAGTCAAGATCCATCTGACAGCAGCTATGATATTCCTTGTTCCACATCCTCTTCTGAATCCAGCTTGCACCTCTGGAAGTTCTCTGTCAATATACTCCTGCAACCATTTTTGAATTATCTTCAGTAAGATCTTACTTGTGTGCAATATTAATGATACTGTTTGATAATTTCCACATTCCCTGGGATCACCTTTCTTTGGAATGGGTACAAATATGGATCTCTTCCAGTCAGTTGGCCAGGTAGCTGTCTTCCAAATCTCTTGGCATAATCGAGTGAGTTAACTCCAGTGGGGCATCCATTCATTGAAATATCTCAATGGGTAGTCCATCAATTCCTGAAGCCTTGTTCTTCACCAATTCCTTCATTGCAGCTTCGATTTCCTCCTTCAATACCATTGGTTCTATATCATATGCCACCTCCTGAAATGGATGAAGATCAACCAGTTCTTTTTGGTACAGTGACTCTGTGTATACTTTCCATCTTCTTTTGATGTTTCCTGCATCCTTCAATATTTTGCCCATAGAATCTTTCAACATTGCAACTCGAGGCTTAAATTTTTTCCTCAATTCTTTCAGCTTGAGAAATGCTGACATGTTCTTCTCTTTTGGTTTTCTAACTCCAGGTCTTTGCACATTTCATTATAGTAATTGGCTTTGTCTTCTCGAGCTGCTCTTTGAAATCTTTGGTTCAATTCTTTTATCTTGTCATTTCTTCCATTTGCTTTAGCTACTCTCCACTAAAGAGCAAGTTTCAGAGTCTCTTCTGTCATCCATTTTGGTCTTCTCTTCTTTTCTCATCTTTTTAGTGATCTCTTGCTTTCTTCATGGATGATGCTCTTGATATCATCCCACAATTCTTCTGGTTTTCAGTCATTGGTGTTCAATGCATCAAATCTATTCTTTAAATGGTCTATAAATTCAGGAGGGATATATTCAAGATCATATTTTGGCTCTCGTGGACTTGTTTTAATTGTCTTTAACTTCAAGTTGAACTTGCATATGAGCAGTTCATGGTCTGTTCCACAATCAGCTCCTGGACTGGTTTTGGCTGAAGATATTGAGCTTTTCCATCACCTCTTGGCACAGATGTAGTCAATCTGATTCCTGTGTGTTCCATCTGGTGAAGTCCACATGTACAGCTGCCGTTTGTGTTGTTGAAAAAAGGTGTTTGCAATGAATAAGTCGTTGGTCTTGCAAAATTCTGCCATGCAAGTTCCAGCATTATTTCTGTCACCAAGCCCAAATTTTCCAGCTACGAGTGATTCTTCTTTGTTTCCAACTTTTGCATTCCAGTCACCAGTGATAATTAACACATCCTGATTGCATGTTCAGTCAACTTCAGACTGCAGAAGTTGATAAAAATCTTCAGTTTCTTCATCTTTGATTTTGGTGGTTGGTGCATAAATTTGAATAATAGTTGTATTAATGGGTCTTCCTTGTAGGCATATGGATATATATATATTGCTTCTCAACCTTTTGGCTAAGATCAAGTGAGTTCACATTGGCAGATATTAATTTGTGGGGATCTTACGAGCTTTAATTGAGGATTGCTTTCTTCAGAGAAAATTTTATTTGTTGCTCTGTATTCCAAAGCATGCACCAACCTGGGGCCACTTCACCCACCTTCTAGGATCCCAGTTTATTGTAGTTCATTTTCTTTGCTGCTACCCCAAAGTTTATCTTGCCAAAGTTATATGTATGAACATCTGCATTCAAGGCAACCCATCTTTCCTGTATGCTTAAACTTTGTACTTAGGTTTCAGCTCACTTGTTTCCTTAGAGATTTCCCTTACTTCTTACAGTCCCAGCTATGCAGTAAGAATCATGTTTCAGCAGGATACCCATGATTGTGACAATAAGACTCATCAGAGTATTTAGGCCATGACTTTCAGAAGTGGAAGTCTCAGGATTTCTTTACCATGAAAATATTCAGAGAAATGGATGTAACTAAGAGAATTCAGTAAGGTTGCTAAAGAAAAGGTCAACACAGAAAGCTTTATGTTATTTCTCTATGTAAGTCATAACTAATTAGAAAATATAATAAAAAATGTCTTATTCATAAGCAGAATAAACTTTAAGATACTTAGGAATAAATCTACCAAAAGATATGGAAGACTTTTATGGAGAAAAATCAGAAAATGTTATTGAAGAACATAAAAGAAGATGTGAATAAATGGAGATTTTTAAGTGTTCGTGGATCATATTCATGGGTTGGGAGATACTATCATAAAGGTGTCAACTCTTCTCAGTTTAATCTATAAATTCAGTGCAATACAAATGAAAAATTTTTGCAGACTTTTTTTGTGGAACTTTGACAAGCTTATTCTAATATTAATGTGGAAGAACAAAAGGAAAAAGAGAGCTAAGATAATTGCGAACAAGCATAACAAGGGGAACTTTCCATACCAGATATGAAGATCCATTATTAAGTTACACTAAGACAGTGTGATATTGATCCAAAGACAGAAAGGTAGCCTTGTAGGTTAGAGTTGACTGTGCTCTTGTTGAGTGCCATCAAATAGGCCTAGAATCCTGTGACCTGTACAATAGAATGAAACATCACCCAGTCCTGCACCATCCTCACAGTTGCTGTTTGAGCGCATTGCTGCAGCCACTGTGTCAGCCCATCTCACTGAGGGCCTTCCCCTTTCTCAATGACCCTCTACTCTACCAAGCGTGATGTCCTTCCCCAGGGACTGGTCCCTCCCGACAACATGTCCAATTTTTTTAGCAGGTTGCCAGGTCCCTCTTCCTAATCTGTCTTAGTTGAGAAGCTTTGCTGAAAACTGTCCATCATGGATGACTCTGTTAGTATTTAAAATATCAGAGACAACATGCAAGTCACCACAGTACAACAAACTGACAGTTGAGTGGTGGACAGTTTAGTCCAGAAAAAAGCCTACTCATATTTGGATATGTGACCTATGAGAGGGGTGGCATTACATTAGTGGGGAAAACAGGATTGTATAATAAATGATGCTGGGACAAGTGATTATTTTTATGGGATAATCAGTCTCCATAGATGCCATATAAAAATTTATATGGCTCAAAGATTTTAACATTAAAGGCTAAACTTTATAATTTTTACAAAAAAAAATATATAGTAGGGTATGTTTGTGAGTTCTATGTTGCACAGAGAAGGATTTCTTAACAAGATACAAACTTCTCACCTATAAAAATTTATTGATAAATTTGACCTCATTAATATTTACAACATTTGTACAACCAAAGATATTATGAACACAGTTAAAATCAAGACACAAATTGGGAGAAAAATTTTGCAATACACATAACTAACAATGAACTAGCATTCAGAATATATTAAAAAGCCCTACAAATAATTTTTTTTAAATGACACAATTTTTTAAAAAGGGGGAGCAAATGATGCAGGCATTTCACAGAAGTGAAAGCTCACATGGCCAATAAACATCCGAAAAACTGCTTGGCCTTAACCATAATCAGGAAATTACATGTTAAATACACATCAAGATTTTATTGTCAAATATTTAATATTAATATTAAATGTTAATGAGGATGTGTACCAATGGGTCGTCTCATACACTGCTTGTAGGAGTGTAAACTGATGTAGCCACGTTCCAGAACAATTCAACATAACCTAGTGGAGCTGAGGTGTGTATCCCTATACCCAGCAGTTCCACCTGCAGACGTGTCCCCCAGGGAAATTTATTACACAGGTACATGAGGAGTTGGTGTACAGGAATGCTCACCCAACGCTGTTTATAATAATGAGGAAGGGGAATGGATAAATCTAGATGCATCCACCTAACAGAATCCAGTGCAGCAGTAAGAGTAAATGAACAAGAGTTCCGTATATCAATATGGACACATCTCAAACCACAGCATCTAAATAAAGTGAGTTGCAGAAGAATGCATACTAGGTGATGCTGTTTATGAGAAGTTTTAAAAAATGCAAAAACAATTCTATATATTATTTTTGTTACTACATAAATTTGTAGGTAAGGTATAAAATCATGGATGGGGAATAAATACAAGATGTTAAAAATTGATGAAACTGAGCCTTTGATCGAGTGGGCACGTGAGTGTTTTACTACATTGTTCTCTTGTTTCAGTTTCTGAAATACTTCATTTAAAAAAAAAAAAAAAGCACCCTACTTCTGTGTGGAGAATGGATTAGAAGGGAGCTAGACCCATTGGTGGCTTTGGCAATGGTGTGGCTGAAAGGTCCCTGGGTGGCACAAAGGGTTTGCTTTTGTCAACTAACCTAGGTTCATGTTGAATCCACCCAGTGGCACTGCAAAAGACAGACCTGAAAATCTCCGTCTGTAAACATTACAGCTGAGAAAACCCAATGGAACACCCATCTACTAACACTTGGGGTCACCATAAGTCAGATGCAATTGGGTAGCAACAGGTTTGTTTTTTGGGGGAGGTGGTGAGAGGATGGTGATAGGGAAATGCAGAGGTGTGCAGAATTTTAGATTTGGATGCATGCATGAATTGGATGTGGATGGCGTTTTGTTCTGAGCAACTGTGTGGATGGGGAGGCTATGTAAAAATTTGAGTCTGGCAATTTTAAGAGATGCCACTGGTGTGAAGAATTAGTGCCCTCACACAGTGCTGGCTGAAGTATAAATTTGTTCGGTGGCTTTATTGGCAACTTGGTAGCAGCTCCACAGCTGGTCAACCCGTGTATATGGAGACACCTGATGGAGCATTCAGTGCAGCCCTGATCCAAATGTCCCTCCAAAGAAGGATGGACAAATAGACTGTGATACATACTTAGGCTGGGATCCTATGTTACTTGCCTTAGGTCTTTAGCAGACCTAAGCTTGAAAATCTTGAGTACGGCCCACAGCACACCAAGGAGTAAAATGGGAAAGTGACTGTTACTAAGGGACAGCAAAAGATTGTTGTTGTTAGCTGCTGTTGAGTCAGCTCCAACTCACGGTGACTCCATGTCCAATTGAATGAAACATTGCCCAATCCTGTGCCATCTCACAGTCATTGACATGCTGAGTCTGTTGTTACCACAACTTTGTACTTTGAGTGTCTACCAACCTGGGGGGTTCATCATGCAGCTCTTTATCAGACACAATATTCTGTTGTGATCCATAGGGTTTTTGCTTGCTAATTTTTGGAAGTAGATCACCAGACCTAGCAACATGCAAGCCACCACAGTACAACAAACTAACAGACAGGTGGTGGAGCAAAGATTTGAACCCCAAACCAGAATGCTGGGTCTGGATTATGTGAATGTTCTGGTTACCTAGTGCCCCTCTGACAAGAAAATACCACAAATGGGATGCTTGAACAAACAGGAGTATATTACAGTTTGGAAGCTTTAAGTCCAAGTTCAAAGTGCCAGGCTCTAGGAGCTGGGTGAAAGCCCCTCAACCTTGGGTTTCAGCTCTGCCTCCTGCTCCCAGCCCACTGGAGCTAGAGGCTTTTCTTTACTCAGACAGCTGCTGGCTGCTGAGACTGACAAGCCCAAGGTTGACAAGTAAAAAGGCACAGTTCCAATGTTACCAAACCAGACAGCAGGCCATTAATTCAAGTCCAATGAAAGTCCCAAGGTTGGCAGAGCATGGCAGGCTGCTGAACAACGACTCAGCTACATGCATGGTTCAAGCGCACCATAAGCTAGAGACCATTCCCAAAGCTATTTCTTATGTATGGGAAACAGACCACATACCCAAAGCAGCTACTCAGCTGCTCCAATAGACTCCACCATGGAGTTAATTACCAATCTTACCACGGGGAATAACTACATTCAGCTGCCCAGCCACTCACCCCGGCCCATCCAAGTTGACACATAAACTTAACCACCACAATTTCACCCCTTGTCAACTTGGCATCTGTACAGATCTTCAATGGGTAGTATCTGTACAGATCTCCTTCACTGGGTGACTCCAATCCCCTAGTTTCTGAGTCACGACCTTATCCCCTTGGGCTGGCAGGTCCCGTTCCTCTCCTTCTTGGGCATGGTAGCCCTGCCCACTCACTCTTGGGCAGAGCTATGGCTCCATCCCACTGGCTCACATGAATGAGCAGCCCCACACTCCAGAACCAAGTTGGTGAAGGTCTGACTCTTTGAAACCTAGGGGCTGTGATCGTTCCACCCCCAAAGGCCATGGTTCTACCCTTGAGGCTGAGGCAGCTCTGCTTCCTGTTTCCTTGGTCTCTTTGCTTCTGCCGATTAATGCCAAAGGCAACCCACTCCGCTGGAAAATCTCCCTGTCCTAAAAGCACTCAGCTTTCTTGCTCCATGGGCTAGCCAACATGCTACTCCATTTCATGCCAGTCTCTTCTACCAATTAACGCCCGAAGGCAACCCACTCCACCAGGAAGCCGCCTACCCAAAGGCATCCAGCTTTCTCCTCCATGGGCTGGTAAGCCTGTTGCTGTTTAATGCCGGTCTCTGGGCTCTGCTTCTGCTGTCTCTCATGCTGGTCTCTCTGCTGGTATCTCTCTGCCAGTCTCTTGGCTCCACTGCTGCCATCTCTCATGCCACATGCCGGGGTCTCTCTGCTGGTGTCTTGGGTCAAGGATGCATTCCACTCCTGTTTCTACACTTTAGGTATCTGTCAGAGCAGCACCCCACTCTCCTGGTACCATATTCTGTTCTGGTTACCTAGTGCTGTTCTGACAAGAATATACCACAAATGGGATGGTCTTAACAAACAGGAATTTATTCTCTTATAGTTTGGAGGCTTTAAGTCCAAGTTCAAAGTGCCAGTCTCTAGGGGCTGGGTAGAAGTCCCTCAACCTTGGAGTTCATCTTTGCCTCCTGCTCCTGGCCCACTGAAGCTGGAGGTTTTTCTTCACTCAGACAGCTGCTGTCTGCTGAGACTGACAAGCCCAAGGTTGACAAGTAAAAAGGCACAGTCCCAATGTTACCAAACCACACAGCAGGTCATTAATTCAAATCCATTGAAAGTTCCAAGGTTGGCAGAGCCTGGTAGACTGCTGAACTACGACACAGCTACATGCAGGGTTCAAGTATGCCATAAGCTAGAGACTATCCCCAAGGCTTCTCCTATACACAGGAAACAGACCACAGCCCTAAGGCAGCTATTCAGCTGCTCACAGTAGATTCCATCATGGAGTTGATTACCAGTCTCATCATGGGCAATAGTATATTCAGCTGCCTAGCCACTCAACCAGGCCCAGCCAAGTTGACACACAAACTTAACTACCACAGTGAATGAATGTGGTCACCCCCAAATAGTGAGCCCAGGGTCCTTCTATCTTATAACTGTGGGGACTCCTTACTCATGTTGGGGTGCTGCAAAAGAGAGGCACCTCTACCCTACCCCACTAGGACAGGGAAGAGAGCAGATACGGAGTAAACAGTGCATGAGTCCTGTGCATTGGCACCATCAAGAAACCTTAAAAGAATGCTAAGTGAAGTCCAAATTCTTCTTTCCAGTCCTTCAACTTCTGCTGGCTCCTCTACTTTGTCCCATGAGTCCCATCTAGTAAACAGCAGCACCATTAAGGCATCCTGACTCCTCTCCTTCTTCACCTCTACATCTTGTATATCCCTGTGTCCTGTGCCCTGGCCCCAAAACACATCCAGAAACCTTCTCATCATGAAAACCTTCTCATCACTTCCACTGCCAAGTCAAGATTTCATCACCTCTTGATGGATTATTTTGCAAAAGTCTCCTAACTAGTGTCTCTGCTTCATTTGTGGTCCTGCCCAAGTGATCCATCTAAAGCAGGGGTCAGCAAACAACAACCTGTGGGCCAAATCCAGTCTGCTGCCTGTTTGTGTACAGGCTATGAGCTAAAAATGATTTTTACATTATTGGATGATTGGGAAAAAGTCTACAGAATAATATCTGGTGGTACGTGAAAATATGAAATTCAAACTTTTTTGTCCACAAATAAAGCTTTATTGGAACAGTCATACTCATTCGTTTTTGTATTGCCTGTGTTGCTTTCACAAAGTTGAATGTCAACAACAGAGACCATTTGGCCCACAAACCCTAAAATGCCTATTGTCTGACCATTCAAGGTGGCAAAAACAGTTGTGTGCTCAACTACCAGCAGAAGGATTATCTGTTCGAACCCACTCAAAGGCATCTCAGGAAACAGTCCTGGTGATCTCCTTCCCATAGTTCACACAGTGTCACTATGAGTTTGGGTTGACTTGATGGCAACTAACAACACCAACGACAATCTGGCCATTTACAGAAAAACTTTGCCACCATCATCCCTCTCCAAATCTCCTCCAAAAGCTTCCTCTTCTTCTCAGAGTGAAACCCAAGATCTTTACTTGAGTGTGATTGGCTCCTGCCCACCTCTCTGACCATCTCCTCTCACTTTTCCCTCTATCACACACTCTGGCCATGCTGGCTCCCATCCTACCCCATCCCACCTGTGTTAGGATGAGTTCTGCAGAGAAGCAAAACCAGTAAAGCTTAGAGAAAGAGAAAGAAAGAGAAATTTATCTTAGGAAAATGGCTCACACACTTATAGAAGCTGGCAAGTCCCAAGTTCTTGGATCAAACGTCAAGCTGGAGGCTTTTCCTGACTCATGCAGCTGCAAGGGCTGATGAGCTCAAGCTTGGCAGGCAGTATACCGGCTGTTGACTCCAATGAATGATGAATCCAAGATCTCCAGGCCGAATGGTGGGTTGTTTGCTCACAGACAGTTGTAGGAAGCACAACAGGATCCCGATCCACAGAGGAGTGTCTCTTTTCCCAGGATGTCCATAGATATACTGGAAGCAGGCCACACCCCTAAAGAAACTCCCTTTCAGTGGATTGGCTGCTCAAAACATGTACATCCGACCTTATCATGGGAATAACCCAAATCACAACTGCTGAAACCACTCAGAATTGTGGTCCAGCCAAGTTGACACACAGCTCCAACTATCACAGTCCACCCCACCCCCATTTAGGGATCTGCTAAGCTCTTCCTTCTAGTCTCGTTCTCTGGAAGCCTCTTTTTCTGCTCTTTGCATGACTAGCTCCCTTTCCTCCAAGTCTAAACCTAAGTGCCACCTCCTCAGAGAGGCCTTCTCTGTCTCCTCCTTTCCCCAATTACTCCATCTCATTACCTGTTCATTTCCTTCATTGCAGGCCTGGTGATTTTTACATTATTAGATTTCATTTACTTGTTTATTGCCTATCACTCCCATCAGGACACAAGTTCCTTCTAGGCAGAGCACATATCAGATGCTCAATGAATAGTTGCTAGTAAATGAATGAAGGTGACCTTTCTGGACCCAGGAGCTGTGTGCCTTTTCCCTAAATGCGCAACTTCTGCCTCCTGGATTGGGATAACATCAGTGTCTTATTCTCCTCCTGGACCCATTACTGCTATTATCTACTATGAGTTTCTTTTCCAAAGACATCATCAGCCTGAGGGTCTTTCTGCAAAGAACTATGTGGACAGCAGGTACGTGATAGCTTGTGGAAGAAATGTCTTCTTTTAGTCAAGTGAAAGAGCCCCTTCTTCTATTATCAAGAACTCCAAGAAATTAAATAATAATAATAATCATATAAACATTCAAGTTTGGTGATTGACACATATATAAAAAGCTTCAACTCACTTGTTTCTCTAAATAACAGGAAGCAATCTAAATGAATGAAAAGCAACAAATTGCAACATCATAGACATTAGGCTGGGAGTATGAATATATGAAAGGCACTGGGCTGGATTGGCTAGATTATGCTGTAGTATAAAACAATTCCAAAATCTCAGGGTCTGAAAACAACATAGGTTTATTGCAAGCTCATACTATACCTGCATGTGGGGCTGACAAGGGCCTTGAGCCTGGTGGTCACTTAGGACTCCAGGATGGTGTAGCAGCCACCATCTTGAATGTTGCTGGTTGATGTGCTGGAAGGATACCTCTGGATGGTCTGATTGTTGTTGTTGTTATGTGCCATCGAGTCGGCCCCGACTCACAGCGACCCCTCCTTGGGTTTCCGAGGCAGTATCACTACGGAAGTAGGATTGCCCAATCTTCCTTCCGAGGAGTGGCTGGTGGGTTTGAACCGCCAGCCCTCTGGTTAGCAGGCAAGTGTCTTAGCCACTATGCTACCAGAGCTCCCGGATGGTCTGACAGCAGTATCTAAATACTCTGACCCAGAAGTGCACAAGGCCTCTCCACTCCTCAGCCAGAACTAGTCATGTGGAGTCACCCGATCCTATGGGACAGGAAGTGATCTTCTACCCTGTGCCAGGAAGGCAGAGGGTTGGGAATATTTGGTCAACAGCACTAATGACCACATGGGGAGAAGAGAGTAGAGGAGGGGGAAAGAAAGCTGGAAGTTGAGAAAGAAAGGCTTTGTCACCACATAAACACATGTCCCTGAGGCAAACAGCCCTGGTCACACTCTTGTTCTCCTGAGCTGTACATTTCTGTGTGTCTTCTATTATCATGGTGTCTGAAAAGCTGATTGTGCATTCTTCCCAGCTCTTTGAACACCCTTTACTTTAAACATTTATGGTACCCATCTGCGGTGGTGTCACTAGAGTTGGTGTCATCCAGAGTGGTGACTGCCCCCATGGACCTCCTCCCACATCAGACCACACAGAAGTCTTAGTAATTTTATTAGTAATTTTAGTCATACAATAACATGTGATAAATACAGTTATAAATTGCTTTAATGTAATATTTCTTAGATTATATGAATCCTAACAAAATTGTTTTGTAAAATCTTTCTACACTAAACTACATTATTGTTGTTGTTAAGTGCTGTTGAGTCATTTCTGACTCATAGCGACCCCATGCACAG
>NW_006921757.1:486122-517378 GCF_000298275.1 Orycteropus afer afer | reverse complement strand
TTATAATTAACTACAGGGATATTTTTTATAAAAAATAAATCTGCTGAAACACTCACAAAAATTTTATAGACAGTCATTTTGGTGTCATCACCTCTGACAGTGTCATCCAGTGAGGCCGGCGACCCCCACACTTCCCTAGTGATGCCACTACCCTTCTGGACGGGTGAGTTACAGCAATCCTCCTCAGGTGAGATCATTCCCCAAGCTTGTGCTTCAGTGAGCAGAGGCATCTAATCCCTGAGGAACAGACCAAACCAAGACTTGAACTCTGCAACAAACAGACTTGCACACAGTACTTCACACCTATGTAGCAGTAAGGACTCTGAAGGAATAGAAGAAGGCTCAGATTTCCCTTTAGGGATGACCCTAAAGTGTGTTTTCCACTCGTGTCCCACCTTTGGGTGGGTATCTTCAACTGACTGTCCAATGGAACTTTCTGCAGCGATGGAAATGTTCTGTATCTGTGCTATCCAATATGGTAGCCATGAGCCACCATGGCTATGGAGCACTGGAAATGTGGATAGTGAGGCTGAAACACTGAGTTTTTAGTTGTATTTAATTTAAAGTTATTTAAATATGGCATTCCAGTTTTCTCGTTGCCATCAAGGTGATTTCAACTCATGGCGACCTCATGCATGTCAGAGCAGAACTAGGCTCTGTAGGGTTTTCAATGGCTAATTTTTTGGAAGTGGATTACCAGACCTTTATTTCCAACCACTTCTGGATGGACACAAACCCCCAACCTTTTGGTTAGCAGCTGAGCATTTGGACTACTTAGGACTCCAAGATATAACTACTGGCTACCACATTGGAAAGTACGCCTTTGGAGTGAAAAGTAAAAGCCATAGCTTTGTATTCAACCCCTATTTTTGCTAAGGTAACAAAAGGATAGCCTTGTGCCAGATAGACCAATATAAAAATCGATCATGGTGACTTCAATTCCATTATCTCTTTCTAACTCATACTGTCCTACTCACAGTCTCCTGTCCAGGGAAAATGTGCAGATTGTTCCTTGTACAAGAGTTGCCTGTAATTGAATTGGAGTAGGGGTGCAGGTAGTCCACTGACCAAAGTGTGTTCTATCCCTAGACTGGCAGAGCCCAGGAAGTGATCTACACGCTATCTCTACAGGAACAGTGGTGACTGGTTAAACCTATTAGGCTCCTCCCTAGGACTGGCCAATCAGCAGTGAAGGGCAAGTAGAAAGATGCAAAGACATTATGGGAGAAAGAAGTGGGTTCCTGGCAGCTGTCCAGTTCTAATTCCCATTCCCAACTGTGGTAGTTAAGTTTGTGTGTCGACTTGGATGGGCCTGGGTGAGTGGCTGGGCAGCTGAATGTAGTTATTCCCCATGGTGAAATTGGTAATTAATTCCATGGTGGAATCTATTGGAGCAGCTGAGTAGCTGCTTTGATATGTGGTCTGCTTCCCATATATAAAAAACAGCTTTGGGAATGGTCTCTAGCTTATGGCACGCTTGAACCCTGCATGTAGCTGAATCATTGTTCAGCAGCCTGCCATGCTCTGCTGACCTTAGGACTTTCAATGGACTTGAATCAATAGCCTGCCATGTGGTTTGGTAACATTGGGACTGTGGCATTTTATTTGTCGACCTTGGGCTTGTTAGCCTCAGCAGCCAGTAGCTGCCTGAGTGAAGAGATGCCTCTAGCTTCAGTGGGCCGGGGACAAGCGGCAAAGCTAAAGCACAAAAGGTTGAGGGGCTTTCACACAGCCCCTAGAGCCTGGCACTTTGAACTCAGACTTCTAGCCTCCTGAACTGTAAGAGAATAAACTCCTGTTCGTTCAAGCCATCCCATTTGTGGTATATTTCCTGTCAGAGCAGTACTAGGTAGCCAGAATACCAAACATATATCCTTAACAAACAACCAAGCAAACAAGTGGGTCATGCACCATGAGTTGGAATGTACTCTATGGCAATCAGTTTTTTCCTCGAAGGTGGACTTATGATATTTGTTCTTTGCTTCAAAAGAAATTAACTTAAATCCCTCTAAGACAGATTTTCTCACCCTCAAACAAAAAATAAATAAATTAATTAAAAAAACCAGAATCCACTGCTATCTAATCGATTCAGAGTCATAACCACCCCCATAGGGTTTCCAAGGCTGTAAATCTTTGCAGACGTTGATTGCCTTATCTTCCTCCCATGGAGTAGCTGGTGGGTTTGAACGCTGACCTTCTGGTTAGCAGCTGAATGTCTTACTCACTATACCACCATTCTGAGCAGGATGATTCTTTGTTGTGGGGCTGTCCTGTGCATTGTGGCATGTTCAGAACCATCCCTGGCCTCTACTCACTAGATGTCAGTGGCACCCCCCACAAAAAAATGTCTCCAAATATTCTCAAATATCCCTTAGGGGCAAAACCACTAGTTCTTCTGCCGCTGCCTCGACCCCATTGAGAACCAGTGCTGTAACCGTATCCCAAATTCACCTCTTCTGGCCTCCTTGAGAAGGAAAAATTAGAGCGACAATTTATTCCTAGTAACATCGCAGCTCTCCCTCCCTCTTTCCCCAGGCTAAATAAAGATAGCTTTTTTAGTCTTCTTCCTAGAGTCTGTTTCACAGATATTGATGGAGACATCTAAAGACGAGGCTGGGACCATTTGGTCGAGAGGGACTCTGTTCCCTTAACTCTACCTATTTATAGAAGGGAGGGGGCAGGAACATTTGTATAACCATGTAACTGTGGAAGTTCCCTGGTCCAGAAAGTGGTGGTGTTAGAAAGGCCCACCTCTGAGCTCGGCAGCCAGCTGAGCTTGGTCTTCCCATGAGCTAATTCAAATCTGATGAACCACCAAACTGCTAATTTACAAAACGGGAGTGTTATGGATGGAACTGTGTCCCCCCAAAAAAATATATACAGGTCCTAACCCCTGTACCTATGAATGTGACATTGTCTTTCTTTGAAGATATTATCAGTTAAGTCATTCTGGAGTACAGTCGATCCTAGTTCTAATCCCTTCTGTGTGACATCTTATAAAGTAGAAAGACATAGAAACGGAGTCACACACAAGGGGAAGACACCTCGTAAAGTTCTTTCTACAAGGCAAGGAATGCCAAGAAATGCCCCAGGCTACCAGAAGCAGAGACAAGGAAGGATCTTTGCCTAGAACTGGTGGAGAGAGCACAGCCCTACTGATGCCCTGAATTCAAACTTCTAGCCTCCAGAACCGTGACAATAAACATCTGCTCTTCAAAGCCAGCTACTTTGCAGTATTTTGTTATGGCAGTCTTAGGAAACTAAGACAGGGGAGAAAAGATCCTTCAAAGACATCCACCTGAACATCTCAACTCTTTCCAGGATCTCTCCACTTAGTAGTCTCAGGAATAACAATAAAAACTGAACTCATTATCTTCTCCAAATCTATGCTTTGGCCAGTGTTTTCCATGGAATCTTTGACTTCTTGGGTCACAAACTCAAGAGTCATCCCTGTCTCACTGCTCTCACCACCCACATCTAATCAAACACCAGTGCTCCAAGTCTTGCCTCCTTGAGTCTGCCCACTTCTCCCCATCCTCTGTCACCACCCTTGTCCACACTCTCCTGGATTACTTTATCAGCCTCTGAACTAGTCACTGTCTCCATGTCTCTCCTGCTCCCACCCATTCTTCACACTGCAGCCAACATGATCCTTAAAGAAAAATAAAGAAAAAGAAAAACCCTCTGGTTATGTCTCATGCCTACTTAAAATTCTTCCATTGCTACCTGTTGCACTAGGATGAAATGCAAGATCTTTACTGTGTCCACAAGGTTCTCCCACATATGCCCATCCAGCCCCCAGCCTCACCTCATCTCACTCTCCTCCTGTGTAGTCCACTCCAACTGAGTGGACTTTGTTCAGCCTTTCAGAGATGTCAGGCCCAATGTAGGCTTGGACATGGCAATCTATGTGCCCATCTCACCCTCTCCCCCTTCTCTGGGGGACTCCTACCGATCACTTCCTAACTCACCAACCATATGAAATTCCCTTGTTATATCCTCTCAGAGCACTTTGCCATTCCATTGTCTTAGTTGGGGTTCCCCAAAAAATAAAGCCTGAGTCAAGGACTTGAGAGCAGTTTGAGTATTTGGGGTTGTTTTACTTGGTTGTTGTTCACTTGCTTCCAACTCATAGTGACCCCATGTGGCAGAGTAGAACTGTCCCATAAGGTTTTCCTGGCTATAATTTTCATGGAAACAGATCACCATGTCCTGTGGAGCCATAGGGTGAGTTCGAACCATCCACCTTCAATGGGCAGCATAGTGCTTCCATTGCACTATCAGGCTCCTCGTATTTGGAAGGCAATCTTACATATCAGGAGTGAAGCAATGAGAAGAGAGAAACAGAGAAGGAAGAAATGCACAATGAAACCACAACAAGATATCATTTACTCCCACCAGGTGGACAAACATTTTAAGTTTGACAGTATCAAGTGTTCATAAGATGGAAGGAACAAAATTATTACTCCCACTTTGGAATACAGTTTAGCATCACCAAGTAACACTGAACATATGCACACCCCACAACCCAGCAATTTCACTCCCAAATACACAGTGAAGAGAAAAGGGCACATGTCCATCAGGTGATTGTATAAGAATATTCATAGAGCATTGCTCTTCAGAGCAAAACAACCCAGACATCCAGAAATAGGAGAAAGTGTGAATTAATTATGACATAGCCATATAATGGAATACAAACATGGCTACCCATGCACATGGTTGAATGTAAAAAGTACAATGTTGAGTAATAAAAAGCAAATTCTAGAGAAAATAAGTCAGCAGACAGGGTATTAGTGAGGTCCCGAGGCGTCCAGGAAGCAGACTCCTCCAGGACCCCCTCCCATATTTCTGAGCAGGCTCTGGCAGAGCTGGAAAATAGCCTGAGGCAGAAAAGTAGAAGCTGGCAGGGCACAGGCTTCCAGGGGGGATGCTGCCAGCAAGAGGTGAGTCTGGGTTCACACAGAACAGCCCACCACAGCTGCAGCTGCGATCAGAGACAGGCCATGGGCATGGGACCCAGGATACCAAGGAAGTCTTCTAAAATCATCTTCATCATACTGCAATTACTGAACCAGCTCAATGTTTGTCTTTCTTCACCTATGAGCATAGATCCTGTGTTCTGGTAGGCGGTCAGTTGACATTTGCTCAACTGGATTGACTTGAATTGGAGGTTGCTGGTGTTAGTTCCCATCCAATTGGCTCCTACTTACGGCTATCTCTAGGATAACAGAGTCAAACCTTGCCTGGTCCTGTGCCATCTCCATAATCTTTGATATTTTTGAGTCCATTATTGATTGTGTTAATCCATCTCCCTAAGAGTTTTCTCATTTTTGCTGACCCTCTACTTTACCAAACATGATTTCTTTCTCTAGTTGGGGTTCCCCCAAAAGTAAAGCCTGAGTCAAGGACTTGAAAGCAGTTTGAGTGTTTGGGGTTGTTTTTGTTGGTTGCCGTTTAGTTGATTCCACCTCATAGCGACTGGTCACTCCTGATGACGTGTCCAAAGCAGGCCACACAAAGTCCTACCCTCCTCATTCCTGAGGAGCACTCTGGCTGTGCTGGTTGTTCACTCTTCCAGCAGGCCATGGTATATCGAACATTCCTCACTAACCCCACAACTCAAATGCAATTCCTCTTGGTCTTCGTTTTTCATTGTCCAGCTTTCACATGTTTATGAGGTGGCTGAAAAGACCATGACTTGGCTCAAGAGAACCTTAGTTATCAAAATGGCATCTTTGCTTTTTAAAACTTTAAAGAAGTCTTTGGTAGCAGATTTTCCCAATGCAGTATGTTTGATTTCTTGACTGCTGCTTCCACTGGGGAAGGAAGAAGAAAGAGCCCTGAGGCCCTACTCAAAATTCAACAGCTCCTCATTCTAGTTGAGATATGTAGTTATTTTGTAGATTGAATGCTGGCTTTATTGTTACCTCTTTCTCCCCATCCTTATTAGTTAAGATTTTCCCTCAGTGGTGCAAACAGTGAACATGCTCAGGTGCTGACCGAAAGGTTGGAGGTTTGAGTACACCCAGAGGACCCAGAATAAAGGCCTGATGGTCTACTTCTGAAAAATCAGCCATTGAAAACCCTGTGGAGCACAGTATACTCTGACAACCATGGGGTCACTATGAGTTGGGTCAACTCAACAGCAACTGCTTTGATTTTTTTTGGAAGGGTTTGGCTTTGGGAGTACACATTTTTATTCACCTCTGGTGGTATAGTAGTTAAGGCATTTGACTGCTAACCAAAAGGTCAGTCATTCAAACCCAACAGCTGTTCTGTGGAAGAAAGATGGGGTAGTCTACTTCTGTAAAGATGTACACAGCCTTGGAAACCCAGTGGGAGTCACTATGAATAGGAATCGACTCAATGGCAGTGAGTTTGGTTTGGTTTAGAGTTGCTCGTGATAGCTCTGTCTTGTTACCAAGATCACATTTCTATCTCTCTAAGCTAACTCTCACTAGAGAACTATTATTAAAAATGCCAAAAAACACCCTCACTGGGAAACTGACTACACGAAGACTCACTGAAGCTGGTGGAGAGTATCTCACTCCACTTCTGTCCCTTCATTCTGTTCTCCAGTCTCACAGAAATAACTGCTCCTTATCCCCTGTTCCTTTATCTTCATTTATGTGCTGCCCACATACTTGAGACCTGGCTGTACCCCAGCAGCTGTGCTATATTCTGTGGCTACAAAGATAATCCCCTCTGTCCTTGCTTTCCAGCAGCCCATCAGGGAGATAAACTTGTAGAAACCAACCCCATTGCCATAGGGTTTCCCAGGTTGCAATCTTTATGGAAGCAAACTGCCATATCATTCTCCCCTGGAATGGCTGGTGTGTTTGAACTGCCTGCCTTCCAGTTGATGGCTGAGCACTTAACTGCTATGCCACCAGTCCTTATGGACTCATAAAAGACTGTGAAACTCTGAAAGTGTGTCTCATTCAGGGATAGAGATAGGCTTAGGGCATGGAGGGGACATCTACCTGCCCTAAGAGTCAGGGAAGATTTCCAGCTAAGGTGTGATGTCTGAGCTGAATTTGGGAGGTTAAGTAGGAGTTAATCACACAAAAGGGGAACAAGTGAAGGCCATTGCAGATGGAGCAGAGGTGAGAACAGCAGGTATGGAGAGTTGGGTAGTGTTGAAACAAGATGGCGGGTGACATAGTTGGCAGAAACTTGGATCTCCAAGGACTTTGTGGGACAGAGCTGCCTTCTCAGCTTTTGCTATCTCTGGTAGAGAAAGACACATAGACCAAGAGGCAGTCGTTTGAACAGAACAAGGGTATAGTACATGGTTTAAAATCAACAAAAGTGTGTGTCAGGGTTGCATCTTTTCACCATACTTATTCAATCTGTATGCTGAATAAATCATCCAAGAAGCTGTACTATATGAAGAAAATGCAGCATCAGGATTGGAGGACGACTCATTAACAACCTGTGCTATCAGATGGCACAACCTAGCTTGATGAAAGTGAGGAGGTCTTGAAGCACTTACTGAAGAAGATCAAAGACCACAGACTTCAGTGTGGATTACACCTCAACATAAAGAAAACAAAAGTTCTCACAACTGGACCAATAAGTAACATCATGACAAATTTAGAAAATATTGAAATTAGCAAGGATTTCATTTTACTTGAATCCATAATCTATGTGCACGGAAGCAACAGTCAAGAAATCAAATGATGTGTTGTGTAGGAAAATCTTCTGCAAAAGACCTCCTTAAAATGTTAAAAACCAAAGATGCACCATCTTTGGTATTTTTCAGTTGCCTCTTATGCATATGAAAGCTGGACAATAAATAAGGAAGACCAAATAAGAGTTGATGCCTTTGAATTATGGTGTTGGCAAAGAATATTAAATATACCATGGACTGCCAGAAGAACGAACAAGTTTGTCTGGAAAGAAGTATGGCCAGTGAGGATGCAAGACTACATGTCACATACTTTTGTTTTTTTTTTTTGGTTTTTTTTTTTTTTAATTAGGATTTGGGTGAAGATTTACAGAGTAAATTCACTTTTCATACAGCAGTTCACATATACTTAAGACTACATGTCACATACTTTTGGACATGTTATCAGGAGGGCCCAGTCCCTGGAGAGGGACGTCATGCTTGGTGAATAAAGTAGAGGGTCAGAGAAAAAAAAGGAGACCCTCAATGAGGTGGCTGACACAGAGGCTGCAGTGATGGGCTCAAGCAGAGGAACAATTGCACGGATGGCCCCGGGTCCAGTAGTGTTTGTTCTGTTGTATGTAGGGTTGCTATGAGTTGGAACCGACTTGACGGCACCTAACAACAACAACAACAATAGCATTAAGCCATTTATGATTTGAGTTATCTGACATTCACAGCTAAATATAATCCTAACCAATGCAGGAGCTCTTGTTTTAGTCCTCCAGACTTAAGAACTTACCTATATTTATTTTCCTTCCCTCAATCTCGCTAAGCTCTTATGCCATCAAGGTCCCAAATCTTGTTGATTCTGCCTTCATCCTTCATCTCATTCTCATCCCTCCTTTTCAGATTCCCTCTGTTCTAGGCCGTCCTGGTCCCCAGACTTGGCTCCATCT
The DNA here is from genome assembly GCF_000298275.1 of Orycteropus afer afer. Classification (NCBI taxonomy): domain Eukaryota; kingdom Metazoa; phylum Chordata; class Mammalia; order Tubulidentata; family Orycteropodidae; genus Orycteropus; species Orycteropus afer. Next base: position 508,810 of record NW_006921757.1, on the reverse strand, counting down.
TCCGCCCTCAATCAAGGCTGTGCAACCCCAGATCCCTGAGGTTTTCTGTGCATCATGTCACTCCTTGTCCTCAAACTCCAAATGTGGGCTCCTGCTTTGCTTAACAGTGAAGTCCCAACATTTCACCTTGTCATGAAGCCAATCCTTAATACAGCCCTGACCTACCTGTTCAGCTTCACCTCCCTCTGATCTACATCTTCCCCAACACCCAGGAGACTTCCCACACAACCCATTTTGTCCTGACTTTTGCCTTTGCTTTATGCTAGAGATTCTCAACCCCAGCTGCCCAAAAATCATCTGGGAGCCATTAAACATAGCCAGTGGCCAGTGTGCTGGTGCTCAATACACAAATGCATTATCTCATGCCACCCACAAAACACTCTGTGAGGTGGAAGACATATCATTGTCAGCACCCTGCAGATGAGGAAACAAGAAACACAGGAAGTTTGGGAAATCATTCCAATGGTCAGTGAATGGGGAGCCAGGGTTCCAATGGCCGGGACTCCAGATCCTTCCCTCTAAACCATGAGTCTGTAGTCCCCTGAGCACTATTACAAATCAAAACTAATTTCTGATAGCATGGCACTTCATTATCAATAAATCACTAACTGCAAATGAAAGTTTAAAAAATACAAGATCCTGGTGTCTTCACCTCCTAGGGCTGCTGTCACAAAAATATCACATGGAGGTGGCTTTGCAGAACAGAAGTTTATTTTCTCACAGTTCTGGAGGTGAAAAGTCCAAATCAGGGTCTCGTCTGTGCCAACTCTTCTTTGATGGTAGCCCTGGGGATTCCTGGGTTCCTTGGTGATTCTCACGTGACATCTGTCTTCGTGTGTGTGTGTGTGTGTGTGTGTACTGTGTTTTATTTGCTCCTTTTGGAACTCATAAATGATTAGGTTTAGAATACACCCCACACTGGTAATGGTCTTATTAACATAACAAAGAAAGCACTGCTTACAAACAGGGTTATATCAACCTGTATAAGAGTTAGGGTTCCAGCACATATTTTTGGGAAACACAATTCCATCTACAATACCAAAGCCAACTCACTGCTGTCAAGTGGATTCTAATTCATGGCGACCCCTCCTTGGGTTTCTGAGGTGGTATCTCTATGGAAGTAGATTGCCCAGTATTCCTTCTGAGGAGTGGCTGGTGGGTTTGAATAGCCAGCCTTCTGGTTAGCAGCCAAATGCCTTAGGCACTACGCCACCAAAGTTCCCAATGTTGTTCCCAACTCATAGCGACCCCTCTTGGGTTTCCGAGGTGCTATCACTACGGAAGTAGATTGCTCAACCTTCCTTCTGAGAAGTGGCTGGTGGGTTTGAACCGCTAGCCTTCTGGTTAGCAGTCAAGTGCCTTAGGCATTATGCTACCAGAGCTCCCAATATTAGGCCTTAAATGAGACCAATTGATTCTGAATTTCTTGACTGTGGGCCCTAAATATCTTTGTTTTCTTTAGGTTGAAATGTAGGCTTATTCCCAGGTGATTCTAATGTGCAGCTGGTTGAAAGTTTGCTTTGTACAATTGCTCCTACCAAGATTGTCTTTGAAGAAGCTCTGGTGGCACAGTGGTTAAGTGCTTTATTGCTAACAAAAAGGTGGTGGTTTGAACCCACCAGCTGCTCTATGGAAAATGTGACACTATGAGTCAGAATCAACTCCACGGCAATGGGTAGACTGCCTTCCTTCCTCTCATTCCCTCTCAACTCAGATCTTACTTGTCTTTTGGGATTTACCACAGTGTCACCGCCTTTCCCCAACCTGCCTGAATGCTCCCTCTTCTGAATGCTGTTTGCAACAACTTGACCACATCTACTGAACTGGTGCCATCCTACCCTTAGTTGGAATCCAGCTCTTGGCTTTGTGCCCCTGGATCCTTGGCAGGTTTTCCAAATGTGACCATTTGCTACTCAACCACCTCCACCTCTGCCCCAAAAGTCAACATGCACAATCATGCCTGCATCAGAAAGAAGACTTGAACCAAGGTCCTACAGAGTAGAATCCTGTGGTGTAGTGAATTATTAATATGGCCCTTCTAGCCATAGTCTTTGGAATTCCCACCAAATGAGTGGGTGAGACTATGCAACTGTGAGGTGCTTGTAGCCCACCAAGGGGACTGAATAGTTTGCTAATGAGGTAAGTAAGGTACACGGCATTCTTGCAGGGGTGGGACCATGCAAGGTGTATAGAACTATAATGTGAGGTTTGGTCAGTTTTTGCCATTCCACTAGGCCATCCCAGAGGCAGAAAGAGGGGATCTCACCATCATCAAAAAAGAAGAACCAGAAGTAAAGTGCATCCTTTGGATCTGAAATACCTGTGCTGAACCTTCTACACTCAGGAGACAGAGAGAGCTGTGACACTTTGCTGAGACAGAGAGAAGCAGCGGCAGAGATACAACTACAGAAAAACCAGGAGACCTGGCAGGAGACAACATGGTGGGCTTCTGGACCCATGCAATAAGAAAGTTGAGTGCCTTTGGGCTGAGGCTTGCTGGTGGAGTGAGTGTCTCTGGGCACTTTTCAGAAGAGCTAACAGAGCTTTGTAACACTTGCCCAAGCAGGGCAAAGATTAAAGGGCCATGGAGCTGAGAGACTGAGAGCCAGAGAAAGGTATGTCTGCAGTTACTGCTGACAGAAGCTGTCCTGATCCAAGAACTGTGTCCTGAGTCATTTCTGGTGCTGAATTATAATCTGTTACTTCCTTAATAAGAGCTTTGGTAGCGTAGTGCCTAAGGCATTTGACTGCTAACCAGAAGGCTAGCGGTTCAAACCCACCAGCCACTCCTTGGAAGGAAGGTTGGGCAATCTACTTCCGTAGTGATACTGCCTCGGAAACCCAAGGAGGGGTCGCTATGAGTCGGGTCCAACTTGACGGCACATAACAACAACTTCCTTAATAAACTCCACAATATGAGTATTATCTGTGAGTTCTATGTGGTCATTGCAACAAATGATCAAACCCAGCAAAGAAGTAGAGAGTGCCGGGGAGGGACAGTTGGTGGCAGAATTGGTGAAAAGGTTGAAGAGTGGAGGAATATCTGACCTTCACTTCATAGGACTCAGCCTTGGGCTGTTGATCTTGATTCTTCTTCCCACTTGTGAAGTTAGAGGAAGTCAGACAACACCTCCCCCATGCCAATTTTACAAATCCTTAGCTCAGCACTACCTCCCAGGGATTGGAAGCCAGGAGAAACTGGGAAGATGAGGCAGGGGCACCGGCATGGTGGAACATGGACAGAAATAAGGACACTCAGGCCTCTCAGTTGCAGATCTGGAGACTGTAGAACAGACGTTGGGGTTATGGTGTCTGTGGGGTAGGAAATATTTGAGCCAAGACTGGGCAAGGCCTGGAGTAACATCCAGAGGCCAAGGAAAAGGAACAGAGAGGGAATGAGTTGGTGAAAGTGGAATTGACCAATGAAGTTTGTGACTGGCCAAATGAAAGGCCTCTTTATATAGGGGCTATGACACTCTTGCTTGGTATAGCAGCTACAGAGGCTAAGAGGGCATCAGAGACCCACTGGGAGGAATGGTCCAGTGGTCACCAAGGCCCAGCCAGCTAGAGGTCAGATCCCAAGAGAGCAGCGCATTCTGCTACCTGGCCATCAGCAGCTCAGGTTTGAGGGGTGCAGGGCCAATTTCTGCTGAAGTCCAGAGTGTGGCCAGGTCTCTGTGTCCCAGCTGCGAGCCCTGCTTGATGATCTCATTCCACCAGTATTTGAAGCAGATGGCAGAACAGTCCCGCAAGGAGGACTGAGACATCTAGGGAGGATGTGGCCAGGAAGGGGCTAGGTCACAGAGCGCACTTCACCAGGCCCTGGAAGGAGCAGAGCATGCAAGAAGCAGCCCCTCAGGGCCTGATGTGGTCTGGGCTCCAGGGGCTCAGGATGGCTCCTGCAATGCCCTGGCTGGGGCAGAGTCCCTTGCTCATCCCGCACCTGCAGTTCACTGTTGTTTGCTGAGCAGTAGGCACTGCTGTGGGCCCCAACAGAGCTGAATCTGTTTTGTGGTTGCAAGACACAGGCTTTCCTGCCAAAAAGCAGATCTGGCAGGTTGTAGCCTTGACCTTGGTGGGTCTCTCCCTCCCCCCTCATCCTCCCAGGTTGCCAGATAGATGCTGCATTTTCTCCCAAAACCAAAAAACCAGTTGCTGTCAAGTCAATTCTGACTCATAGCAACCCCACGTGAATCAGGGTAGACCGGGGCTCCACAGGGTTTTCACTGGCTGATTTTTCAGAAATGGATCACCAGGCCTGTCTTCTGAGGAACTTCTGGGCACTTTCCCCCAGGGTAGAAGAAAGGTCAGAAGGCACCTCCCCAGGGCCCCTATCCTTGGGGCTGGGTGGAGTAGGGCATCTCCTAGGACAGAGCCAGGGCTGTCTGCCCAGGTCAACAGCAGTATCACCATCTGTGTTCACGCTCCAGCTCGGTGCAGGCCCTCAGCTGCAAGAGTGAGTGGACCTGCAGAGTGTAGGTCTGGAAACATCTCTTGAGCACCTACTGTGTGCTGTGCTGAGCAGAGCTAAGCCCACACAGAACACACACAGTGGGTAAGACTCAATTCTCCCTCAGAGCAGGGAAATGTATGTTCACACTGATGGCCATCATTCCAGACAGGATGTGCTCACAGCCATGGAAGCAGTTCACAGGGACTCAGGGTCTGAGGAAACGACAGTCCCTAACCTGGGAGCAAGGATACCTTTGTGGAACAGGTGGCATTTGATGCAGGCCTTGGGGGATGAAAGACTTTGACATGGGGAGGTGGATGGGAGCAGTGGGGCTGGGGCAAGAGGTCCCCAAAAGACAGACTACCAATCTTTGATTCACTAATATTCATTTCAGCTGCCATGTCAGACACTGTGTCAGGGGGAGTTGGGGAACAGAAGCCAGTGGTCCAGCAAAGGAGCCCCATGGGTATATGACAGCCACAGCTCAGTGTGACAGGAGCTGTGGGTGAGTCTTGATGCAAGTGTTGCTGGGAAACAAGTCAGGAGAGAGAGGGAGCCAGAGCCCCCTCCCTCTGCCCCCCCTCCTGCCACTGGAGTAGGACTTGAATCTGAAGACATCAGCTTTCAGGTTTCGGAGCCTCTGGGTGGTACAGAGTTAATGACTGGTTAATAATTAACAGGTTTGGCTGCTAATCAAAAGGTTAGCAAGTCCACCCACAGGCACCTTGGAAGAACGGCCTGGCAATCTATTCCTGAAAAATCAGTCTTTGAAAACCCTATGGCGAACACATGTAGGGCACCCATGAGTAGGAGTGATTCTGCAGTAGCTTTTTTTTTTGGAGGGGGTGGTGACCAGAGACTAAGGATGCTGAGGGTTGGGGCCATGGCACTTGAAGTCAGGCATCACTGTTCCCCAAGTGTCCTATGTCACCAGGGAGTGTATATATGGTGGGAGCGTAGGCTCAGGCACCACTGAGAACCACACAAGGGTGCAGAGGTTGGAGTAAACCAAAAAAAAAAAAAAACAACAAAACAAAAAAAACCAGTTCACTGCCAGGGAGTCCATCCCCACTCCTAGCTACCCCTCCTTGGGTTTCCGAGGCAGTATCACTAGGAGCTTTGGTAGCATAGTGGCTAAAGCACTTGACTGCTAACCAGAAGGCTGGCGGTTCAAACCCACCAGCCACTCCTCGGAAGGAAGGTTGGGCAATCCTACTTCCGTAGTGATACTGCCTCGGAAACCCAAGGAGGGGTAGCTAGGAGTCGGGGCACATAACAACATCACTAGGGAAGTAGATTGCTCAATCTTCCTTCCGAGGAGTGGCTGGTGGGTTTGAATTGCCAGCCTTCTGGTTAGCAGTCAAATGCCTTAGGCACTACACCACCAGGGCTCCGAGTAGGACATGTCATTTCTCTGGCACATTCTTGACCTTCATGACAGTTCTGTGAAGTGGACTTCGCGGCCCCATTTCACGGATGAGGCCACTGCAGCTTGGGGAGGGAAAGGCGCCTGCGGATACAACACCCTGCAGCCCGTAGGAGGCCGGCTCAGGCCTGTCCTCTCTGGAGCTTGCGCTTGGGGGCTGGCTCTGATCTGCACGAGCTGAGTTCGCCTGGGAAGGCCAGTGCGCTTGCCTGCTCATCCTTTCTGTGGTCAGGTGAAACAAAGACAAGAGAGGAGGATACCTGGGGTTAGGGGTGTTTGTGAGCCAAACCTCTGCTCGCACAGGCAGAGAGAGAGACCGAGGGTGACGCGTCCTTAGTTCCCACACATATCCCTCCCGGTACCAGAGAAAGAAGAGGCGAGGCCAGCCCAGGGTGGAATGAAACCCAGAGCCCTCTACGCCCTTCCTCGGGGTCCCCGGATCCTGCGCGGCTCCTGGGAGGAAAGCGAGTCTGCGCCCTCTCAGGTGACGCCCTCCGCGTACCCGCTCACACTCAGGGCACACAGGGAGCCGCCGAGCCGCTCCGCCCCGGGACCTGCCCTGTGCGTCCTCGGAGTTCCCTCCACCGCTCTGCAGCTCCGCGCCTCTGGCGCCAGCCGGTTACCCAGCGCTGGCTATTTTCATACGAGGCGTGCTCTCCTCGGCACCCAGAGACTGAGTCCCCAGCCGGGCTTAGAGAGCGCGGGAGCGTCAGGGGCCTCCAAAGCCGCGTGCTCTGCTCCGCCCGCCTCTCGGGCTCCTTTTGGCGGCCCCAGCCGGTGGCCGCGAGCGGGAAAGAGGTGCCGCGCGGAAAAGTTGGGAGCTCCCCAGCTCAAAGGGTCCTGGAGCCGGCGACGGCCGCACAGCTCCCAGGTCTTTCTGTCTGGAATCAGTCCTCCTCCCTCAAAGGCAGGGGCGCGGAGTGGGGCCTGGCTCGCCCGCAGTCGGGCATGTCGCGGCGGCGGCTGGAGTCCTGCAGGGTCGCCGGCGCGGGCTCTGGGCGGGGCCGGAGGACTAGGGGCAGGTGCTCCTGGCGACGGGAAGACAAGCCCGCGGGACGGCCCGCAGCCTCCTGGGGGTGGGGAGGGGCGTGTGGCCGAGGGCGGCGGGTCGCCCGCGGTGTGGGGCCAGGCAGGGCGGTGGGTGCGGGCTCGTCCTTCCGCCCCAGCGCCGCGCGGGCCCTGACCCTGCCGCGCCCCGGCGCCGGGATCTGGGCGCACACACGCCCGCTCATCGCAGTAAATGCCCAAGCGCGGAGAGCGCCGGCCCGCGTAGACAGACCCAGGTGCGGTGGGCACGCGTGTGTGTGCGGGTGGGTGTGCGCGCGTGCCACAGAGGGGCTCGGCGTCCCCCGCACCCTCTCCAGGCGTCTACATTTTGCCTGCCTTTGTTCTCAAAATAGTCGCCGAGCGCCGCGGACGCTGCCCTAGCTCGCGCGGAGTGAGCCGCAGGGTTACAAACAGCCTTCTGCCTCCGCGGCCTGAATTAATGTGTTACTATTTCGGGCACGCCAGTGTTTCCAGGGGAAACCTAATGACGCAATGACGTCAATGCAGGTCAGCGGCAGACTCTCCGGGCGGCCGGGCGAGCTCCTGGCGCTCGCTCCGCGCAGTCGGCTGGCGGGAGGGCGCCGGCGAGGTGGCGGGGGCGGCGAGCGCGGGAGCGCGGAGCCGGGGCCAGACCCTAGGACGCAAAGGCGCCCCCTCCTCACGCCGCGACCCTGGCAACTTCCCGCCGCCCGGGACGGAGTTTCTCCGCTGCCGGCGACCTGCAGGAGGCTGCATGGAGGGCAGGCGGGGTAACCCCGACTCCCACCACCTTCACCCAGAGGAGCCAGCTACTCCGGACTCACTGAGGGGCTCCACGCGGGGCCCCCCACGCACAGGTATACCCTGATCCTCGGGCGTCCTCGGTTTGGAGGAGGAACACTTAGGCTCACACTCCTATCCACAGTCCTGGCGGGTTGTGGCACCAGAACTAGTTTGGGGAAAGCGAAGGGGAGGTGTGAGACCTGCCCACTCCTCCTGTCTCGCCCCTCTCTTTCTGGGAGCACGAGCTCCCCGTCTGCTCCTCTCCAACACCTTCGGAAGGTGAAGACCAGACTTGGGGGCTTCCTATTGGTCGTGCCTCCCTCGGGGACGCCATCTGAAGCTGGAAAGCCAAAGGGTAGGGACGTCCACGCCAGACGGGCTGTGCGAGAGCGACCCTGGAACGGGAGCCTCCGCAGTCGGGGGGGAAGCTGGTGCTTGCGTGTGGGACGCGTGTGTTTGGTGTGGGACGCGTGTGTTTGATGTGTGCCGGTTCTGGGAGCGCGCCCCGTGTGCCCGTGGGGTGTGTATGCGCCCATGGGATTCCGCCGTGTGCGCATCTGTGCCATACGCGTGAGAACACCCCGTGCACCCCTCCTCGACGTGCACCGAGGGTACCTGCCCGGAATGTGGGCGGACGAGGAAGGACGGGCCTAGACCTGCATCTCTTCCCCGCACCCCCACCCCCCACGGCTTGCCCAGATTGCGCGCTACCGGATTCCCAGCCGTGGCCCGCTTTCGCCCTGCCGGCCGCAGCTTTGGAATTTAGCAAAGCTCAGCGCATCTTGCCTCCACTCCCAGTGCCCTTCTCTCCTTGATGCGTGAGTAGAAGGTGGGGGTGGGGGGAGGACGAGGGAAATCCCTTTCCATCCGCCCTCTCTCTCCCGGCCAAGGAGCAGGCTGTGGGGCTGCTCTCCACCTTCGCCTCCGCCTCTCGGTTTTCAGCACCAGGGTCAGGATAGCTCCACGCCCGAGCCTCTCGGCCTCTCGGCCTCGCCAGTGCTTAGCAGTTCTCAGAGTCAGCACCCCGCCCTGGCCTTTCCGGCTGCTAACTAGCTCCGGAACTTGACCTTAGACCACCCGTCGTCCCCTTCCCCACCCCCGACACAAGTCCGGCGCCCGCCTCACCATCCTGGCCCTCTGTCTGGGGGCCGGGAGCGAGGATGGACGAGACCAGCCTGCGAAATCTGCCAGGCTGACTGGCAGGCGTCACCCGCGGGCCTGGCTTCTTTTCAGAGTTACTGTCTCCGAAGAGAGACTGCTAAGGCCCGGCCACAAGTTCCCCTTCCTCATCTCAGCTCAGTAAAGTGTGTGAGTAAATCTAGGTTCCTTCCCCAAAATCGAAGCTCCCGTTCCAGACACCCTCCCAAGCCCCCTCCTGTCTTTCCTGGGTCCAGTCCTGTACACAGACCCAGGGATGTTGGGTGAATCCTGCCCCCTTCGCGGAGGCTCCCCACAGTCAGGGGCCCATGCTACCACCTCTGTCCTCCTGCCTGCAGGGACTCTGGGTGTGAAGGGTCCCCTGAGCCTCACCAAAACTGCCACCTGGCCTGGACTGCCCAAGAGGCCCACTCACTGGGCTGTGGCCACATTGAGACTGAACCCCAACGCCGCACCCTCGCTGCACTTCAATCTGTGTACAGCCAACCGACCTGCACCTCCCCCACAGCCGGCTCCTTTAGCACCACCCAGAGGTGGGGCTCCAATATTGCCCCAGACACCTCTCTCCCCTTCACTCAGGTATCTCCCAACCCCTGCAGGAGGAACAGAAAGGGCCTGCTTGGTGTCCCACCTGACCCTCCTCTGACTCAGGGAGGCAGCATCGTCTGTCTCACTCACCCCACCCCGTTTCTGAGACCCCTGGCACACAGCCTGCGAGCCATTCCCCTAGCTGGGATTCATACTCTCCCGTCGCAGCCATTGCTCTCCCTCAGGTGGCGGAGATCAGCCTGACCTTGTCATAGCTGGCTAAGGGCAGAGGCAGGTGTTGTCTTTGTCCTCCTGACCCCAGGGCCCTAGAGGAGGTCTGGGCTCAGGGAGAAGGGTGCCTCTCAGCGGAAGCCCTGGGGCCTGGCGAAGGCAGACATCAGCAGGGTCAGCAGGAATCAGCCATTGTTCTGCTAGTAGATGAGATTCCACGAGGAGGAGACAAGGAGCCCCCAGGCTGGAGAAAGGAAAGGGAGGGTCAGCCAGCCCCGCAGTGGCACTCGCTTCTCACTGGGTGGAATCCTAAGCCCAGGTCCTATGACATTCGCAGTTTCCAGGGGTCTTGAGGGACTCAGGCATGGCTGTTGCCCCAAATGAGTTCATTTGCATGACAAGCAGAGCTGTGTGGATCCCAGTAAGGAGGTGATGTTGTTGTTATGTGCCCTCGAGTCGGACTGACTCACAGCAACCCCTCCTTGGGTTTCCGAGGCAGTATCACTACGGAAGTAGATTGCCCCATCTGCCTTCCGAGGAGTGGCTGGTGGGTTTGAACCTCCAGCTTTCTGGTTAGCAGTCAAGTGCCTGGGCAAAATGTGCAACAGCCAGGGGGTGTGCCTTCCACTCCAGGAGAGTAGCCCCCCCCCCCCAGGGTCTTTGAAACCAAAGATTTGGTCCCCGGGAGTGACAGTCCTCTGCCGTCCCTTGCCCCACTCCTGTTAGCTTTCCCAGCGTCTCTCACTCTCCAGCCTCCCTTGGGGCTTGCCTGGGTAACATTTGGCTGCAGCCTTGAGGGAAGGCTGGTCAAGGTCAGAAAGATACAGCAGTGTTTCCCTGTGGATTCGAGCTGGGCTTCTCCCCCGGCTGGGCTAGCAGAGACCCTGGGGAGGAGAGCCCAGGGAATGGAGGCCGCTGGGAGCTGCCCAGGACACTGCACAGGGGTGAGGGAGAGCCCAGGCCTCTGCCTAACTGCAGGCCTCATGGACCAGAGACAGTCCGGTCGCCTGAGTCCCTGGGGTCATGTGCTCGGCAGGAGCCAGCTGGCTGACGCAGCACCACTCCCAGCATAAGGACCAAATCTCCCCTCAACCCACATGAATTGCTTAAGCACGTCTACATGCTAAGCCTTAGTTTCCCCATTTGCATAGTGGGGATTAGTTTAAGCCTGGATGGTGCCCCTATAGGAGTCTGCTTGTTCTGAGGGTGTCAGAACCTTAGTTTATCAAAAAAAAAAAAAAAATAAAAAATCCGTTGCTGTTGAGTCAATTCTGACTTCTTGTGAGCCTACAGGACAGAGCTTCCAAGGCTATAAATCTTTACAGAAGCAGACTGCCACATCTGTCTCCTGCCGAGCCATTGGTGAGTTTGAACCACCAGCATTTGTGTTAGCAGCTTTAACCACTGGGCAACTTCAACCGTCCATTAGCATCTGAAGTCAGAGGTGGCCGGGAGAGCTGGCTCCTTTGTTCACCCAGGTTCCTGGGGAGATAGGGGTGCCCTGGGAGTGGGGGTGGGAAAAGCTGACTGCAGGCCCAAATGGAAAGTTCATTGCCTCCTGCAAGGTGTCCTGCTGCCGGGGTCTCAGGCTTCACCATTCAGGGATCACAGGCTTACAGCCCTTAATGAGAGTCTCATGGGAGGCCTGTGTGAGGAACAGCTTCTGCTGGCCAAGGCTACCCCCCGGTCCACAGCTCAAGGCTGTAGCTGGCACTCCTGTGCCCTCAAACAAAGGTCACAAGGTCTGTGGCAAAATGAAAATCATCCTAAAGTTGACTCTTGACCGAGAAGACATTCCCACCTGCAAAGGATCCTGTGGAGCCTCCCAGACCCTCACCGCCAGTGGTCAGGTGAACCCTGGGCCCGGTGGGGACCGAGCCCCTCCAAGGTCTGAGTGAGCTAGGCCAGGGTCACCATGCCTCTTCCCCACGTGGAGCATGCAGAGCACATTAGGGCAGGCAAAAAGGGTGGCCTTTGGTGGACTCCCGGTGGAGGTTATCCTCTAATCACTTTCCTGAAAGTGACATTGGGTGACTAGAGGGCATGCCTCAGCCGGAGAAGAATCCTCACGGACAGTGCATGTGTCCTCAGGGGCTCTAGGCACAGCTCTGGAGCCAATGTGGGAGGTGAGGCGGTCGTGTGACTGGACTGGCCATTTTGTCTCACAGCAGGAAGGCAGAGATGAAGGGTCTGCCAGGGCCCCTCAGAGGCTATGGGGAGTCTGGAGGGATGTAGTGAAGTGTGGCATGAGTTGGGGGCATCACTGTTGACCTTTGAGAAGCTGAGAAGAACCCAAATGCCCTCACGTCCTGCCCAGGCTCTCTCCCTGCCACGTGTCAGCCTGTCTGGGTAGGGGAGCCAGAAGCCCAAGGGCCACCATTCAAGAGTAGGAGGAGGGCCGGCCCTGCATCAGGAGGACAGGGACGTGGGTGTCTGTGGAGCAGTGGAGTCCACAACCTCACTGAGCCACCTGGGCCTGACCTCATTTCATCTTCACAGAGCCCTGTGAGGCAGGTGCACATCAAACGAGGAAACTGAGGTTGGGTAATTTACCGCGAACTTCCGGATCAGGCTTGGAGCCCAGACTCTGGACTCTCTGGCTCACCCCTCCTGTCTTCTGTGCTGCCCCTCAGTGAGAATAACTCCAACTCCCCCTCCTGGCACTGCGAGTGGGCCAGCCCCAGCAACACCGTGCTCCAGAAGACCTAGGAAGTCCTTTTCTCTCTGGGGTGGGTTTCTTCACAGCTTTCCTTCTTCATGGAGGTGGGGACATACCAGGAAAGAACCCCAGGCCCTCTTCGATCTGATCCCAGATTGTGGTGCTGGTGAATGAATTTGTGTATTAAGTCATTTGGGTTTCTATTCTGAAGGTCAAGATCTGGACCAAAGCATGGGATTGAGCTGCTCATCCCAGGGAGCCCTGGGTTCCAGCCCAGAGCCTCATCTGCTGTGTGTGGCTTTGGCCAAGCCTATGTGTCTCTGAGCTCAGATTTCTCGGCGGTAAAAGGGGGGTTGGATAAGCTCTCAGTTTCTCAGCTTTGTGAGCATTCCCAGATTCTAACTGTGGGATGTAGCTCTATCCATACACAGTCCAGATGTCGCAGGCAGGGTGCGTGTGTGTGTGTGTGTGTGTGTTGGGGGGTTGTGTTTTGGTTCCTATAGAGCCAGGAGGAGTAGAGCCAATTGAGTCCCTCTGGGGTGAGTAGGTGCAGGGATGGGGAGTTAAGACCCTCCTGCAGCCCTTAGCCCAGCCTCAGCCCTCGCCTGGCTCCAGGAATTGCCTGGGCTTTGCCAAGCTTATTTCTAGAAGGAGCCCTGGTAGAGCAATGCTTAAGTGCTTGGCTGCTGACTGAAAGATTGGTGGTTCAAACCCGCTAGCTGCTCTGTGGGAGAAAGATGTGGCAGTGTGCTTTGGTGAAGATTACAGCCTTGGGAACCTCCTGGGGCAGTTCTACTCTGTCCTGTAGGGTCGCTGTAAGTCAACAAGATTTCTAGAAAATGCCCTGGGGACCAAAAGCTTTGTGTAATATTGCCATCTAAAACAGAGGCCAGGTCAGCCAGGCAGGCCCTCCCCTTCCAGGACCTGTCCCACCAGCCCCGAGCATTTCCCATCCCTCCTATAGGGTTGCCAGATTTAGCAAATAATGTACAGGATGCCTCGCTTACTTTAAACTTCAGATAAGTAACGGGCTGTTTGAAATATAAAGAGTCTCCAGAGGAGGCCGAGATTGGAGTCTGTTTTGGGTGTTCATGCTGTGATCTCCCACAACGGCGGGTAGATGCAGAGTCAGCTGTAGTAGAGAAGTCTGATGCAAACATCTAAGCTCACTGCAAGGTCAGGTGGCCACGCTGCATGTGTGCTGGGGACAGCAGGTGTGCCCTATCCCTGCGAAGGTCTGGCTGTGTGACGTCCAGGCTGCAGGCTAGGCTGCCTTGCAGGGGCTAGTTTGATGCCATCTTTCACTCTGCCTGTGAGTGGAAGTCCTTATGGCTTCCCCTTGGTGGGCTGGGCTGTGGCTGCCATCTGCTCCCAGCTGAGCCTGCCCCGGGAGCTCCTGTGTGTGAGAGGCTTCCCCCCCACCTCCAGGAGGACTGGACCTATGAGGCCAAGCTGACTGGGGGTGGGCAGGGGGGACCTACAGATGGTCCCCGTACATCAGAGAGATGAAGACAGGCTCCAGTATGGGTGCTTTTCCAAATTCCACTTGGGTCTTGACTTCCAGGAAGATCCACTAAAATTTAATCTCATTTTGGAGATGAGGCTAAAGTAACTTCTCCAAGATTATACAACATGTAACTGGAGAGCAGGGACTCAGTTGGCCTTCACACCTACCCTTGATGCCCTGTCTTTCAGAATCCTGGACTCGTGATCCCTCTAAGGTGCAGCCAGTCCTTGGAGGCAGGGCCTGAAACCACGGCTCGCATCCCCGGCTGCATATTAGAATCTCCTGGGTAGCTTTAACAAGCCCTCTGGTCCAACCCCAGAGATCCTGGTGTAATTGATCTGGGGTGGGGCCTGGCATCAGTGGGTACTGAAAGCTCCCCAGGCGATTCTAACGATTCTTACGTGCAGCTGGGGTGGAGAAGCGCTGCTGGAATGACAGGTGACAGAGGGCAGCGGCTCCGCCTTGGCTGACATTGGAATTGTCTGGGGATGTTTAAAAACACTGCTGCCTGACTCCCACCCCCAGATTTTCTGATTTAATTCGTGGCGAGTGTGACCTGGGTGTGGGGCTTGGTAAAGCTCCCCAGGTGGCTCTAATAGTCAGCAAAGCTTGGAAGCCCTTGGCATAGCAGAGAGCCTTGCTTCTCCAAGTGGCCCATAGAGAGGCTGCATCGAGATCACCTTGGAGTTTCTTTCTTTTTTTTTTTAAGGAACGTAGATTCTCAGGCTTCATCCTGGACCCAAATTGAATCAGATTCTAAATTTTAATCAGATCTCCAGATAATTTGTATGCACATGAAAATGTGAGAGATTTGGCCCAGGGAAGGATATGATGAAGAAGCGAATGAGGGTATGATTTTTTAATCAATCCATCTGCTCGTTCATTTATTCATTCATTTCACTGATAATCACTGAGCACTTGCTATGTGCTATCACCGTGCACTGAGTATGCAAACATGAACGTAGCTGTCAGTCTACCACGAGGGCAATGCCAGCACGGGTAGGAGCGTGAGAAGCATAGGGTACGAGGGAGCACAAGGTTATTGGAACTTAAATGTCTTCACAGGAGACATTGAAGCTGGCTCCTAAGGAAAGAAGTAGAGTTGATCTGGTAAAGAAATTGCATCAGAACATTGCAGGCAGAAGGCACTGGGTGTGTGAGGTGTACTCTTGCAGGGCCTGGTGTGTTCACGGTTCCAGAGGCTCGGCATGGCTGCTGTAGAAGCAGGGCAAGATGGTAGCAGGTGTTCTCTGCCCTTCAGAGGAACCTGAGCTTTAGTTGTAGACTACGAGGAGCCCGTGGAGACTTTAAGTAAGTAGGAGAAGAAAATTAGACTACTCTTTTTGGAAGAGAGCTCTAGAGGAATAGTGGAAGAATTAGAATAAAGAGAACTTGGGGCCTTGGAGGCCAGTTGGAACTTTCATGGAAGGAGTCTAGATGTTTAATGATGAAGATGGTGGAAGAGGGGATGAAGGGGAGGGAAGAGTCAGGAGACGGCTCTGAGAGAGGCTCCACGGGGCCTAGAGGCAGATTGCATATGGTGGGGATTGGAGGAGAAATTGACCATGACTCTGGGGTTGGTAGTTGAGGCAACTACCTAGAGATATGTTCAGTGAGACAGAGGACACAGAGCAGGTTTGGATGAGGTGAGCAGGCAGTTGTACCTTTAGGATGGGAGCTAAGGTGAGAAGTTGAGGTTGGGTGTGGATCTGGGAGTCAGTAACATCCAAGAAGTTGTTACAGCCATAGGAGTGGGTGTGGTCATGCAAAGAAGGAAAGGGAGAGGAGGGAAGATACAGAACACTAGGGTATAACTCTTCCAAGGAAGATTGGAGGAGGGGAAAAGGAGAAGCAGGGGAGGAGTTTGGAGAAGTGGGGAGGAACCAGCAAGGACAAACTGGACAGAATGGCTGAGAAAAGGAACAAGAGGGGGTGAATGCAAAACAGATAACAGAAAAAGATAGCAGAAAAAAGAGCTTGGTTCCTGAGTAAAGTGCCGTAGAGAATTTAAGTAGGAGATGGGGATGGAATACAGGATTGGGTAATGAAGTCATTAGTGACCTAGAGGGTTTCAGTGTCGTGGTGGGGAGACTGACCAGACTGCGGGGGGCAAAAGTGTTGAGAAAGAAGACACAGGAAGTGTAGATCAATCTACAACATTGATGGGAAGAGAAAGGAGGAGATGGAGTGGTTCCAAAGTGAGGTAGGGGGCAAGGGTTTGTGCTTCCTGTTTAGGTTCCAGTAGCTAAGTGAGCTTCTGAGTTGAGAGGAAGCAGTTAAACTTGGCTAAAGATGCAGAGGAGGGAGGGGACACCTATGGAGCAGGAGCTCAGAGGCATGAGGAAGAGATGTGATTCAGAGCACAGAGCAAGGAGTTAACCTCCAGGAGGAGGGGGCTGTAAAGTTGTTTTCATCAGTGTTCTCTAGTAAAGGCAAGGTTGTCTGGGGAGAATGGGGAGGAGATCGTGGGAGTGGGCAGCCTAAGGAGACAGGGAGGTTCTGGGAGTGGAGAGAGGGGATGGAGCCAGTTAGGGGGAGCCCCTTCTGCAGTGCCTGGCTTGCATTTTTCCAGCTTCAGTGGTCCAGAAGGCAAGGAGATTGAAGGTGCTGGTTTCCTTTAGGTTTAGGAATTGGCCAGCTGAAGGGCATCAGGCATGTTGCAGAGAATGACAGGGATGCCATCCTCTTGGGGTCAAGATCTCATGCCCTTGTTCTCAGGCAGGTCAAATGCAGGGACTGTTATATGCATATAGGAAAGCTCCTTCTTGCTGTTCCATGTCTGCTTGGAAGAAGAACTGCCCCCTCGCATTCCTCCAGTGGCACCCGACCACCAGACCAGATAGCTTTAGAGATTAGGGAATGCTGGGCCTTTCCAAGGATCCTGAAAGGTCTTCAGTGAGCTTCTAGTCCAGTGATTCTCAGCAAGAGAAATAGTGACCCATGGAGCATTTCAGAAATAATGTGGAGGTAACTTTGATTGTCACAGTGATCAGGGGAGAGCTACGGACATTCAGTAGCTGGGGATCAGGTATGCCTGGCCTTGTGCAAGACACGAGATAGTTCTGCATAGCCAACACGGGTCCCACATTTCCGACTTTCAAAACTCTAGTCAAGCTCGGAAACCCTGTTCATAATTATCTGTGAACTCTGGTTTATATGCAAACGCAATCGAATTGTCAAGGAGTATTTCTGCATGTAAATCAAGGGAGATTGTCCTTCAGAACTTTGCTAAGAGATGTTTGCTATTTTGGAAAGTCACATAGGAGGAGAAGCTCCCCATGGTAATTGAGTCACTCAAACAACTGCCTGTACCAGTCTGCATCTGCACCAGTCGTGTTCTTGCTGGCACACATCAAGGGGTGAGCATCTGATGGGCTCATCAAGCAGACGTAATCATGCCTGAGCATTTACATGGAGAAGCACATATTCTTATATTTTACATGATGCTGTTTTTATTTTATGTAACAATTAGATAATTATACTGAGTTCTAAACATACAGATACGCTTTTGAAAGAGTGGGTTCTTCTCTATTATTTCATTTCAACATAATAAAGGGAATATGATAAATATTTGCTATGAAAGAGGGTGTTTTAACTCTCTTAAAAAGGAGTTCAGGGCCAAGCAGTGTTTCATTTTGTTGTTCATAGGGTTGCTATGAATCAGAGCTGACTCGACAGCACCTAACAACAACAACAACAACAACAACAAAAAGGAGCTCTGGTGATGTAGTAAAGACATTTGGCTGCTAACCAAAAGGCCAGTGATTCGAACCCACCAGCTGTTCTCTGGAAGAAAGATGAGGCAGTCTGCTTCCATAATGATTTACAGCCTTGGAAATCTAGTGGGGGTCTTTATGAGGCAACAAGTTTGGTTTTGGTTTTTTGGAGAGTTGTAAAAACAAGGATCTGGTTTAATCTTTCAGTCAATGTGCTGAATTTCCTCTTCAGCAACCCCACTAGTTGGTTGTCCAGATCACTTGAGAGTCTTCAGAGCAGGAAACCATGATCTCTCCAGGTAGGCTGTTCCATCACCAGGGAGCTGGCAGTTAATAAATGAATGCATAGAAGGAGCCGAACCTGTCATTGACTGTTTTCCACCCTCTTACCCTTCACCCTCCTACCCTTCACCCTCCCACATGGAAAGGATCAAAACTTTTTCTACATGAGATCTCTCTCATATGTATACCTGTAAAGTATACGTTGAGTTGATTCTTACTCATGGTGACCCATGTATGTCAGAGTAGAACTGTCCCCAAAGGGTTTTCACTGGCTCATATTTCAGAAGCAGATCACCAGGCCTTTCTTCCAAGCCATCTCTGGGTGTGCTTTAACCTTCAACCTTTCAGTTAGCGGCCAAGCATGTTAACCATTTGCACCCCCAGGGACTCTCTGATATGTGGAGATGGCCATAAACACCATGCACCTTCCTCTTCCCCTCCACCACCATCTTCTCCTCTCCAGATAGACTGTCTCCCAGCCCTTCCTCTGGTCTGTATCTATCTGTACCATGATCCTTGTGCCTCCTGTGATCCTGGCTAATCCAGGCACTGTACTAAGCATGAGGTGTTCAGGGAGACCAGTAAGTTCAATTCTGCTCAGTGGTTATTCTACACACAACTGGCCTTGTGTTTTCACTGTGCTCAGTTCGGGGCACACAAACATGATGTGGAGATAGCTGTTGTCCTTGGAGCTTACCCAGCAGCTGAAATAGATGGAATGGTAGATTGAACATTCTTATCTCCTTTTCCCCTAACACCTTTCTAAATGTATATAGACAGAATTAAAAACAAACCAGAAAACCAAACCAAAACAAAACTACAAACACACAATGATGACCAGCACAAGAGAGAGACCACCAGCAGATAAGTTTCCACAGAATTGTAGAGGACTAAGTGTAGGTGGAAGTATGGAATGCCTAGAGGAAGCATCAGCTTAGAGGGCTCAAAAGGGCTTATGTGGCCTGCAGAAGCCCTGTGAAGTGGTTCCCCAAGGGTGTGGCAGAAGACAGGAATGAGACAGGGTACCAGAATAAGGGGACAATTTG
Source organism: Orycteropus afer afer (assembly GCF_000298275.1). Lineage (NCBI taxonomy): Eukaryota > Metazoa > Chordata > Mammalia > Tubulidentata > Orycteropodidae > Orycteropus > Orycteropus afer. Next base: position 489,995 of record NW_006921757.1, on the reverse strand, counting down.
AAAGTCCATTTCTTTTGACCCCACCACCAAAATATTCAGAGTCAAGGGTCTACCCCATCAGCCAAGAGATTAAATATTTCTTCTCAGGAAAATTTACTAGCCCCAGAAAACAGGCATATGGGGGGTCCTCAGCTCCTCATGAGTACCCAAAAGTCAGCCGCAGAGGACACCCCACCCACGTACACACAGCACCCACGTACTCCAGTGTCTTATTCTTAACATATGAATAGATATAAAGATGATTTACCTCCAAGGGAAGTCTCCAACATGATGGAGACTGAGAGAAACCAAGAGAAAAGAAGACCCAGGAGAGAATAGAAATAATGTAAGAAACAGAAAAGAACTAAAATCAAACCAAATAAAGCCCTCAATTAATGTCCACTGAGAGGCAGTGAGTATTGAAAAGGGAAACTCAGGGCATAAGAATGAGCTCTTGGAAATGAAAGCATTTCTTTCAATGGCTGGCAAGTAAAGCGGTCAATAGAATTGAAGATAAGGTGAAGGAAATCTCTCAGAAAGTAGAGGATCAAAATGCAGCAGAATTGAAAGATGTTGTTAGGTACTGTCAAGTCACTTCAGACTCATAGCGCTCCTATGTACAACATAGCAAAATATTGCTCAGTCCTGCACCTTCCTCACAATTGGTGCCATGTTTGAGCCCATTGTTGCAGCCACTGTGTCAATCCATCTGGTTGAGGGTCTTCCTCTTTTTCACTGAACTTCTGGTTTCCCAACCATGACGTTCTTCTCCAGGGACTGGTCCCTCCTGATAACATGTCCAAAGTATGTGAGATGAAGTCTAACCATCCCATTTCCAAGGAACATTCTGGCTGTACTTCTTCCAAGACAGATTTGTTTGTTCTTCTGGCAACCCATGGTGTATTTAATATTCTTTGTCAACACCATACTTCAAAGGCAGCAAATCTTTTTCAGCCTTCCTCATTCGTTGTCCAGCTTTTGCATACAGAGGAGGTGATTGAAAATATGATGGCTTGGGTCAAGTACACTTTAGTCTTCAAAGTGGCATCTTTGCTTTTTAACACCTTAAAGAGGCCTTTTACAGCAACTTTGCCCAATTCAGTATATCATATGATTTCTTGATTGCTGTTTTCATGGGCATTGGTTGTGGATCCAAGTAAAATGAAATCTTTGACAACTTCAGTATTTTTCCATTTATCTTGATTTTGCTTATTGGTCCTGTTGTGAGAATTTTTATTTTCTTTACATTGAGGTAGAATCCGTACTGAAGGTTGTAGTCTTTGATCTTTATCAAAAAGTCCTTCAAGTCTTCTTCATTTTCACCAAGCAAGGTTATATCATTTGCATATTGCAGTTTGTGAATGAGTATTTCCCTAATCTTGATACCACGTTCTCCTTCATATAATCAAGCTTCTTGGATTATTTGCTCAGTTTACGGATTGAATAAGTATGGTGAAAGGATATAACCCTGCTGTGCACCTTTCCTGATTTTAAACCATGCAGTATCCTTTTGTTCTGTTCAAACAGCTGCCTCTTGGTCTATATACAGGTTCCACAGGAGCACAATTAAGTGTTCTGGAATTCCCATTCTCACAATGTTATCCATAATTTGTTATGATACACACAGTCCAATGCCGTTGCAGTCAATAAAACACAGGTAAACATCTTTTTGCTGTTCTCTACTTTCAGCCAAGAGCCATCTGCTATCAGCAATGATGTCCCTTGTTTCACATCCAATTCTGAATCTGGCTTGAATTTCTGGCAGTTCTCTGTCAATATGCTGCCGCAACCATTTTAAAATTATCTTCAGCAAAATTTTACTTGTGTGTGGTATTGATACTGTTCAATAATTTCTGCATTCTGTTGAATCACCTTTCCTTGTAATAGGCACAAATATGTATCTCTTCCAAATTTCTTGGCATAGACGAGTGAGCACCTCTAGTGCTGGATCTGTTTGTTGAAATATTACAGTTGGTATTTCATCAATTTCTGCAGACTTGGTTTTCGCCAGTGCCTTCAGTGCAGCTTGGACTCCTTCCTTCAGTACCACGGGTTCTTGATCATATGCTACTTCCTGAAATGGTTGAATGCCAACCAGTTCTTTTTGGTACAGTGACTGTGTATTCCTTCCATCTTCTTTTGATGCCTCCTGCATCGTTCAATGTTTTGCCCATAAGATCATTTAATACTGCAGCTCGAGGCTTGAATGTTTTCTTCGGTTCTTTTAGCTTGAGAAATGCTGAGTGTGCTCTTTCCTTTTGGGTTTCTAACTCTAGTTTTTTGCACATTTCATCATACTTCTTTACTTTGTCTTCTCAAACCGCCCTTTGAAATCTGCTGTTCAGCTCTTTTACTTCATCATTTCTTCCTTTCACTTTAGCTTCTGTTCTTTCAAGTACAAGTTTCAGAGTCTCTTTTGACATCCATTATGGCCTTTGCTTTTTTCCCTGTCTTTTAAATGACCTTTTGCTTTCTTCTTGTGTGGTATCCTTGATATTATCCCACAACTCATCTGACCTTGGGTCATTAGTGTTCAGTGTGTCAAATCTATTCTTGAGATTGTCTCTAAATTCAGACAGGATTTACTCAAAGTCCTCTTTTAGCTCTTATGGACTTCTTTTCATTTTCTTCATCCTCAGCTTGAACTTGCATGTTGTTGTTGTTATGTGCCTTTGAGTCAGACCTGATTCATAGCTACCCCTCCTTGGGTTCCGAGGCAGTAACATTACGGAAGTAGATTGTTCAACCTTCCTTCCGAGGAGTGGCTGGTGGGTTTGAACCACCAGCCTTCTGGTTAGCAGTCAAGTGTCTTAGGTACTATGCTACCAGACCAGTTAATGGTCTGTTTCATGGTTGGCCCCTGACCTTGTTCTGACTGATAATTCTGAGCTTCTCCATTGTCTCTTCCCACAGATGTAGTGGATTTGATCCCGGTGTATTCCATCTGGTGAAGTCCATATGTAGAGTTGCCATTTATGTTGTTGAAAATAGGTGTTTCCAATAAATAGGTCATTGGTTTTGTAAAATTCTATCATGTTATCTCTGACATCAAAGGTCATTTTTTCCAGCTACTGATCTTTCTTCTTTGCTTCCAACTTTTGCATTCCAAACACCAGTTAATTATCAGTGTATCTTGACTGTATGTTTGATCCATTTCAGACTGCAGAAGTTGGTAAAAATTTCTAATTTCTTCATCTTTAGTATTAGTGATTGGTGCGCAAGTTTGAATAGCCGTATTATCTGGTTATCCTTGTAGGAGTATGGATATTATCCTATCACTGATAGTGTTATACTTCAGGATAGATCTTGAAATGTTCTTTTTGACAATGAACATGACACTGTCCCTCTTCCACTTGTCATTACTATCATAGTAGACCACATAATTGTCTGATTCAAAATGGCCGATGCCAGTGCATTTCATCTCACTGGTCCCGAGGATGTAGATCTTTATGTGTTCCACTTCATTTTTTTACAACTTCCAGTTTTCCTAGATTTATACTTTGTACATTCCAAATTCCAAAGATCAATGTATGTTTGAAGCTGCTTCTCCTCATTTTGAGTCATGCCACATCAGCAAATGAAGGTCCTAAAAGCTTTACTCCATCCATGTCATTAGGAGCTCTGGGAGCATAGTGCCTAAGGCACTTGACTGCTAACCAGAAGGCTGGCATTCAAACCCACCAGCCACTCCTCAGAAGGTTGGGCAATCTACTTCCGTCATGATACCACCTTGGAATTCCAAAGAGGGGTCACTATGAGTCACATCCGACTCAACAGCAAATAATAACAACAACATCCATGTCATTAAGGTTGGGTCTACTGTGAGGAAACAGCTCTTTCCCAGTTGTATTTTGTGTGCCTTCCAATCTGAGGGTTTCATCTTCTGTCATTATT